>NC_041393.1:280221815-280341201 GCF_002162155.2 Triticum dicoccoides | reverse complement strand
GGGCAAAGAAGAGGGGAAGGGAGGGATCTAATGGAGGGGCAAAGAAGAGGGGGGTGATGGAAGGGCAAAGAAGAGGGGAAGGGAGGGCTCTAATGGAGGGGTGGTGGAGGGGGAGCATTGGAACAAGAAGGTGCAAGGAAAGGGGGAGAAAGGAAGGGGGAGGAAGAAGAAAGGGGAGGAAGGAGGGGAAAGGTGGTAGGTGGCTAGCGGGCATAGCAGTAGCGCGGGTCTCCTATGTGCGCTACTGCTATGGCAGCTTGCAAAATATCTACGGCTGGTGGTGCACTACCTATAGCGCGGGCTAAAATAACATGCTACTGGTAAAACTTTATAGATAGAAAAAATAGCAGTAGCGCGTTTATATCAACAGGCACTATAGATCCAAAACTAACAGTAGCGCTGGTTGGGCGACAAGCGCTGCTACTATTTAGTGATCAGATATTGTGGTGTGTTACACTTAGCAGTAGCGTGGGTTTGGCTAACGAGCGCTGCTGCTAACTTATACCAGTAGCGCTCTTTCTAGCCAGCGCTACTACTAACTACTACAAACGCTACTGGTAAACTTCTATCTATAAGCGTTTTCCTAGTAGTGTAAGGCTAAACCGCCCCCGCGGAGTGGAGGATCAGGTGTCAATCTTGAGCGCCTGTTAAATCAGCCTTTCCCAAGGCACGGGACGCGAGAGAAGCAAGCTATGCACCTCTGGAAGGATTGCTTTATTATTCGAGAGTTCAAAAACTTGGATCTTTTCCCATACGATCATGGACCGTCCGGCGGTTCAGGACCCGGGTCTCACGGTCTGGGTTATGGTGGAGGCAGTTCTGGCTCAGGATTTCAAGGTAATCAGGGCGGACATGGCAATCAAGGCAATCAGGGCAACCAGGGAGGTTATAATCAACAGGGGAGTCAGCAGCAGCAACAGTCAGGATACCAGAGCCACCCGAAGCAGTTGAATAGTGGGCAGTATCATGTGTTCACCACTAGCTTGTGCAAGCGTGATCAGAAGCTTCATAAGAGGGTAGTGAACTCCGTTGAACCGACGGTGCCCCATTACTTGCGCTGGTCTGAACAGCCCATTGTGTGGAGTCGAGAGGATCATCCGCCTCGGGTTGATAATCTGGGTCATCTTGCGTTGGTGGTGGCGCCTCAGGTCGGAGGTTATAAGTTCACCAAGGTGCTCATGGATGGAGGGAGCAATATCAACATCTTGTATTATGAAACTTTCCGTCGCATGGGGTTGACAGATAAGAATCTTAAACCGTCAAACACCATTTTCCATGGTATGGTGCTTGGTAAATCGGCTTATCCCATCGGTAAGATAGCTCTGGAGGATGCTTTTGGAGATGATCATGATTCAAGATCAGAGACATTGACTTTTGAAGTGGTGAAAATCAGGAGCCCGTACCATGCCCTGTTTGGACGGCCGGCTTATGCTAAGTTCATGGCAAGGCCATGTTATGTTTATCTGCAGCTCAAGATGCCGGGTCATAAGGGGACCATCACAGTACATGGAAGCCGAAAGATCGCTTTGGAATGTCAGGAAGGTGATTCAGCTTTTGCAGAGTCGGTTTGTGCAACAGAGGAGTTCAAGTTCTATAAGGACAATGCTGATCCGGCAGATATGACTTCTTTGAAAAAGCCAACTACAGAGCATGATCCGGCCTTGAAGTTTAAATCGGCTGATGAGACTAAGCTGGTTGATTTTGTTCCTAGCGATTCATCAAAGCAATTTAGCATCAGCGCTAACCTGGATCGAAATAGGAAAGCATGCTCATCGAGTTCATCCGTGAGAACCGGGACATCTTTGCATTGAAACCTTCTGACATGCCAGGTGTACCGAGGGAACTCACTGAGCACAATCTTAATATCGATCCCAAGTTCAAACCGGTCAAGTAGTTTCTCTGCCGCTTCAATGAAGAGAGAGTCAAGGCCATTGGTGAGGAGGTAGCCCGGCTCTTGGCAGCAGGGTTTATTGTGGAGGTTTTTCACCCTGAGTGGTTGGCTAACCCGGTGCTGGTGCTTAAGAAGAATGGCACTTGGCGTATGTGTGTGGAGTACACAGATTTGAACAAGGCTTGTCCAGCTGATCCCTTTGCTCTCCCTCGTATTGATCAAATTATTGATGCCACGGCGGGTTGTGAGCGTTTGAGCTTTCTGGATGCTTATTTCTGGTTATCATCAGATTAAAATGGTAGTTAAGGACCAGGAGATGGCAACTTTTACAACTCCCTTTGGAGCCTTCTGCTATCTATCTATGCCTTTTGGGCTCAAGAGTGCCCAGGCGACTTATCAGCGATGTGTGCAGAATTGTCTTCATAGTCAGATTTGGCGCAATGTTCATGCTTATGAGGATGATATCATGGTGAAGTCCAGGAAAGCGGAGACATTGATAGATGATTTGAAGGAAACTTTTGATAATCTCCGGGTTTATAAGATGATGCTTAATCCGGCCAAGTGTGTTTTTGGTGTACCGGCGGGCAATCTCTTGGGTTTTCTGGTGTCTAACAGGGGCATTGAAGCTAATCCGGAAAAGATCAAGGCTATTATGTCCCTGGCTAAACCAGCGTGTATCAATGATGTTCAACGTCTGGCGGGTGATCTTGCAGCGCTAAGCCGGTTTATCAGCCGGTTGGTAGAGAAGGCCATCCCTCTATATCAAATGATGAAAAAGACAGACAACTTTGTCTGGAGTGACACTGCTAATGCAGCGTTGGAGGATCTGAAGAAGAAGTTAGCCGAGCCGCCTGTTCTTGCTGCCACCATTGATAAAGAATCATTGCTGTTATATGTAGCTGCTAACGCCAGGGCTATTAGTGTGGCTATTGTGGTGGAGCGCAAGGAGGCAGGTAAAGAGTATCCGGCTCAGTGGCCGGTTTATTATATCAGTGAGGTGCTTATTGAGTCGAAGTAGAGGTATCCACATTGACAGAAGCTTGCACTACTAGGGAAAACGTTATACACAGAGGTATAGCAGTAGCGTTGGTCAAAACTCGGCACTAGCGCTACTTAGTAGTAGCGCTTGTTGCAAAACCACGCTACAACCATTGTTTTAGCAGTAGCGCATCTTCAAAGAAAAGTGCTACTACTAAAATTCCCTCACTAATGCTGGTAGGCTATGAATAGTAGTAGTGGTTCTCCCAGAAGCACGCTACTGCTAAAAACATTGTAGCAGCGCGTTTATGCTGTAGAGCGCTACTGCTATGAAAAAGAAAATAAATAGAAAAGTAAATGAAAATTAAAGAAATAGAAAAAAGGAGAAATGAAAAAAAGAAAATGTAAAGAAAACAAAAGAAAAAGAAATATAAAACAGAAAGGGATAGCTGTAGCATGTTTCTTTGGAACACGCTATAGCTATCTTAGCTATAGCGCGTTTCGGCAAAACATGCTACTGCTAGTTTGACTCAAATCCCGGCAGCCTGGGCTCAAAATTTCGCTAAGTCCTTCCCCCCTCTCTACTCCCCCCTGTCCCCCAACTGCTCCAGTGCCGCCGTCGCCCAGCCGCCTTCGACCACACGGCCACCGCCCGAGGCCGCCTTCGACCACACCGCCGCCGCCCGCCGCCTTCGACCACACCGCCGCCGCCCGAGGCCGCCCCCTCGACCTCACAGCCGCCGCCCGAGGCCGTCGTCGACCTCACCATCACTTCCCTCGAGCTCACCGCCTCCGCCCGAGCCAGAGCCTGCCCTCGCCGCCGACCGTAAGGCTCTGCCTCTCCTGTCCCCTACCCTCCTCTCTCTCTCTGCTAGGGCAATTCATATATATGTTGATACTGTGTTGATGTTCATATGAACCCTAGGTGTTCATATGAACCTTAGATTTTTTAGGGCAGTAGGCATTTTATAGCATTTAGGAAAAATGATTAGCAATTTTTTTAGGAAATTATCTAGGGCAATTTTTATGAAAATGCCTAAACAATAATTCCATTTAGCTTAAACTAATAGAGGGTATATAAATAATAGTAGCATTTAGATTTAAATTAACAGAGGCTATAAACGTAAAACACTTAGCTATAAAAAAATATTTGGACTACGGACCTGAATTTGTTCCAAATTTCATTCAAATGAAATTTGAATTATTTGGACTATGGACCTGAATATTTTTGAAGAAATTGGGTGTAGGTACTAAGGTCTTGCTGTGGAAATTTTGGTGAGGTCAGAAGGGTTAGAGAAAATGTAGTTCCTAGACTTTTAGCTTTAGACAAAAAACAAAAGTATTTAGCTATAAATAAAAAACAGTAGCTATGGCATTTAGGTATAAACAAAAAACAGAATTGTTTTTCTTTTCAAAAACTTGGTCAAACTAATTGTTGCTATGTAAACAAAAAAAGATTGTTTTTATATGATATATGCCATTGATGTTCATTTGCATATTCCATTATTGTTGATTATATCTTTTCATTGAAGTGGCCATGTTATATGCAAATTCCTAAATAGTGTTTGCTCATGTTATATCTTTTCATTGAAGTGGTCCGATTGTGCCCAAGTGGCTTTGCTGTTTCCAGGGAATGAAGCTGAGTGGCCTATGTTTTGCCGGAATGTTGATTCATTTCTGTTCCGGCAAATTTCAGGTACTCGATTTGTCCACTTTTTAGCAAAGGTCATGCCGAAATTTTCCGTGAATTTCGACATGACTTGTGCTACAAACTAGGACATATCGAGTGCCCGGGATTTGCCGCACCAGGAAGGAATTAACGTTCCTGCAAAACAATAGGCCTTTTTTATGTCATTATTCATTTTATTATGTCTAGAATTAATTGACTAGATTTAATCATAGGAAACATGGCTAGTAACGATGAAGGACAGGGTTCTGGTGATTGCGACGACGTCTACCAGGTGGCAGACGAATTTTTTAGCCTTGCCGACGATCAACCGATGTTGTTACTGGGCCCATCGGTGAAATCGGGGACTGAGACCGACACGTAGACCGGTGCTGAGACTGAGACCGGCGCTGAGACTCAGACCGGCATCGAGACCGGCGCTGCCCCAGGGAGCGGAGACGATGTAGAACCGAAAGCAAAGAGGCAACGACTTCCTAACAAACTCAGGACTACTAGACTAGTGGTCACGGAGGTGGACGACGACAATTTTGAGCCAAAGGCGCCCGAGGAAGCACGATTGTGCTATGGCAATCAAATAGGCTGCATCATACGGACAACCGCCACCATCAACAATGAGAAACTACAGAAGATAGAAAATATGAGGCGCTCCCTCCTAAAGAAGTTTCGCCAGATATTCTTGTTCCCGGGCCGGAATGAGAAGGATTATGAAGATCTGGATGAGGACCCGTCAATGAAGAAGATAAACAAACACGCCATGACCAAGTTTAGCGACGTGTTGGCCACCTGGAAAAATCAAGTGAAAGCAAAGATCATCGACAAGAAGGAACCCTACTCCGAGATTGTAAAGGATAATCCGACAACCACGGAAGAGCAGTTTCTAATATTCAAGGAGGCTTGCAAGACCGAAGCTGCCAAAAAAAAGTCTAAGTACATGAAGGGGCTTGAAGAGAGTAACATTGGGAGCCACACCTCGGAAGCCGTGGTTACGGCGGAAAGAGGTCCAAATGGGCCAAGGAGGACGCGGAAGCCGCGAGTCTGGGCATCCCAGACCCCTTGGCGGCGTTCACCGTCCCATAGGAGCGTGACGTCCTTAGGGCCCGGCACCATTGGGACCCAGTGAAGAAGGTATACGAGACAAAACCGGTCATTACGGAGTTCATGAGACTGCTTGTAATTTTAGTTTCTGATCAATTCGACTGCACACATTAGTCATATTTGTAAACAATCCTTGTGGCTTTTGCAGAGAGAGCAGCACAGGATTGCGGCCGAAAGCGACTCACCGTCTGAGGCATTGGTGAGGCCCAAGTGGGACACTCCATTCAACCGGGCGTTGAACATATTGAAACGACAACCGGTGGATACTCGACCGTCGTATGGACGTGTGCACGGTGTCGGAGACGGCGCCACGTGGAATAAGTACTACCGTGATACCACGAAGAAGAGAAAGGAAAGACGGAGGTTAACTGAAAAAAAACATCGACAAGAAGGTTGAGATTGCGGTTGAGAAGAAATCATCTCAGACAGTCGCAACAGCGGTAGCTGCCGCAAAACAGGTGGTTGCAGATTTGTCTACTTCCTTGGTTCCGACTGTTTTCACTTGGACAAGGCAAAATCCAAAAAAAATGCAGAGGACTTTCCCCTTGCTGACTTCTTGGGGAGCAGCTCGAATAGCGTTGCACCAGCACCTGCTCCCGCACCGGCTCCTGCACCTGCTCCCGCACCAGCTCCCGCACCGGCTCCCGCACCAGCTCCCACACCTGCTCCCGCACCGGACATGCTCGGTGGTGCTTCGTCTTTGGCTGAGCTTGACGCCCTCACGGTATCTGTCACACCGGCCCCCTTCAATATAAATGTATAGTCTCCCGTTTTCGTTGCCTTTCGGATGTCTCACATCGCAGACTTTTCTTTGCAGGCCGACGAAACCCCGTGCACCATATTGTACACCATTGGCGACTAGAAGGTGGACGTGGGGAAGGCGACGATAATGGAGCCGAAGGAACCATTGTTCCACAGCCGGCCGATTCCCCCGAACGTCTTCAAGGTTTCCGTGGTCAGTGTCAAACCGGGCCACGAGAATTTGCCTCCTCTAATACTAGTGGGGGATGACGACAAGACCGCGCGGCGGCTTGGTGATTGTTGCAATGGGTGGGTCCTGTTGTGGCCAAAGAGTCTGCTTCGTCTGGAGGCGGCCGGGAGCACACCCACGAGCACGCAGCCTCAGCAAGGTATGAACATCAACACCCCACCTACCCAATTAGCGTCGGGTGTCGAGTTGGGTGATAGCGGACGGGGTAAGGAGGAGGCTCCATTAGTTGCTGATGACGTCGCCATGGATGAGGATGAGGATGATGATGGCGCTGAACAGTATGTCTATACTGGCGCCTCCTCAGGGTTTGAGCGTCATGAGTCGGTGCCTGAAGCCATCTCAACGTATTTTGGATGACCTTCCGGTACTAAAGAAGTCTAGGAAGAGAGCGAGGAAATGCAAAAAAAGCTGATTCTATGATCCAACCGCCTCAGCAGCCTCGGCTTCAGGACCGTATAGATATCCCCGATGCGGATAAATGACATATCCCCGGTCTACCAATCCTACTTGCAACAACGCTACGGGCCAGATTCGGCGATCTAAGGAGACTTCATGATGATGTGCTGCGGGTAGAGAAAGGCCTGATCGCCTCGAAAGATCCAGGATACCCACTCTACGTGGTTAACGTTCTGCTGCAAATGTCGTACGTCAACTTCTTCCCCGCGGATAAGTTCTTCCTCCGATTCAATTACATATTCGACATGTTTCACGTGAAGAAGCTGGATTTTACGTTTGTCCGCCTTTATTCCGTGCACATGAACTACATCATCGGGGTTGAGCAGATACCTCATATCTGTGTCGCTGACCCGTACTACATGCACGAGGGCTTCTTGGAAGTCTGCGCAAAGCACGGTGAATACGCGAGGGATTACATTATTAGTGTCATGCTTGCCAATAAGGACAAGGAGGCGATTCTCGTGCCTTATCATCCCTTGTAATTCATCCGTGCTGCTATCCTTCCTTTGATTTAATCATTCATTTGCACGGTGGAGGCTAATTAATTTGAGGTGTACTTATTTTACGCAGCGGCGGGCGCACCGTCCTCATCATCCTCTACCCCCAATTCTCCCACACTCTTTACTTGGACTCGTCGAAGAACATCCACAAAAAGGATTACACCCACATCAAGGATGTTCTCGACGGTGCTATGTTTTACTACCAAGCAAGGGGTGGAGAGGTCAGGGACAAGAAGAGAAGGGGCGGCATGGTCGCCTTCAGCCATAAGACCGACTTCTGCTGCATCCAGCAACCGAACGATTCTCTTAATGATGGATTCTATGTCCTACACCACATGCTGGAATACAGACGGGATCACCAGAACCTTCGCATGTCACCTAGATCCGGCAATGCCCATATTCTGCAATGGGCAAAGGACATAGGAGATATCGAGGATCATCGACTTCGAGCTGAGTTCTATAACATCCAGCGCGAACTTTCCCAAATCATCATGAAGGAGGTCGTCGGAAAAACAGGGATGTTCTACGGAGAAGGACAAATGTGGCGGGAAGACGTCCGAACATGGATAGCCTCTCAGTGTATCGACATGAAGCCTTTCACTAAGCTCGAGGACTATCTCCCTGACATGGATGGATGGCACGACATGGTGGAGTGATTGTCGATATATGACAATGTGTCCATTTAGTTTATACTTTCCGTATGACAAAACTTTGAGTTATGCACGGTGAAACTTTATTTGTGATGTAATTAAACCATCCTCCTCCTCGACTAGCGAAAATCACTCTAGTTAGGGCATTTTAGGTATGATGAACTTTGTTATTTATGCTTATGATATGTTGTTTCTATTTTTGCCAAGTCTGTCTCTTTTTGTTGCACAACTATATATGTTGCATATCATCGACTCATGTGACGATGCAGGTGCATAGATCATAGATGGCAAAGAAGTGCTACGTCAGGAGTATATATACGATGAGTGGCCGGAGTGTCAGGCCCAGGTGTACCGGTTTCCGGTTTCCAAGTGATAGGCAGTAGTTAGTTTAGGTTCACGCTAATGCGAGAGAGGGATACGAACTCATGTACTCAAAGTGATAGCTCTTCTTGCGTATATCATTGTTTAGATGGATGACAATGTATTTGCAAGTAATTGAGACTTGTATCGCTATTTTTGAGATGATGACGAGAGACCACTTTGTGTTGGATGATGATTATGATGATGACATGATTTGATGAGACTAATTGTATGTATATGCTTTGATTACATTTGTATGTGTATGATATGCTAAAGATTATTGTATGAAGCCTATCCAAATACAAAACAAATATGTGGGGAAAAAAACTAATAAAACTAGTAGTAGCGAGGGGAAAAAATTTAGAAGTAGCGCCCCCTTACCAGTAGCGCTTCCTTGTAAACAGCGCTGCAGATAATATCAGCAGCGCCCTTTTCTAAAGAGCGCTACATCTATTCATGTATAGCAGTAGCGTGGGACAACAGGCGCTACTGCTATACGTTAGCTGTAAGCCTTATTAGTAGCGCCGGTCCTCGCGCTACCGAGAGGCCTAAAACCCGCGCTGCTGCTAGGCTTTTCCCTAGTAGTGTTGTGTATGGAGTTTTTATGGCAAGCCAGAAGCTTAAGGAATACTTTCAGGGCCATCCCATCACTGTGGTCAGTTCCGCTCCTTTGGGGGATATCATCCAGAACAGGGAAGCAACGGGCCGAGTTGCTAAGTGGGCTATCGAGCTTGGACCCCACGGGTTAAAATATATGCCTCGTACGGCCATCAAGTCCCAAGCGCTTGTGGATTTCATCAATGACTGGACAAAGTTGCAGGCGCCAAAAGATAAACTGGATAACACATACTGGACTATTCACTTTCACGGGTCCAGACAATTGGAGGGCTCGGGGGCTGGAGTGGTTCTTACTTCCCCTCGAGGTGACAAGTTTTGTTATGTTCTCCGCTTGATGTTTCCTTGCATTAACAATGCAGTTGAATATGAGGCCTTGCTCCATAGTCTTTGGGTAGCGAAGGAAATGAACCTAATCCGGGTATGATGCTTTGGGGACTCCGATTTAGTGGCTCAGCAAGTCTCTGGTACTTGGGATTCTAAAGATCCACTCATGGCGGCTTACCGGCGTGAGGTGGATGTCATTGCTGGTCACTTCAAGGGTTACCAGGTCGAGCACATTGATTGGCGCAAGAATGAAGCGGCGGACGCTTTAAGCCGGCTGGGGTCTCAGTGTAAAACGGTGCCGCCCAATGTTTCTCTTGACATTTTCATAACCCGTCGGTCAAAATACCGATAGAGGAGGATCTGGCTGTTCCCGACCTGGAGGCTCAATTGGTGGCGGTTCTTCATGCTATCCCTGATTGGACGATGCCATACCTGGCGTATATGACCCGGGGTGAGTTACCCGAGGACAAAGTTTTGGCCAGACAGATAATCCGGCAGTCCAAGTCCATGACTATTGTCAATGGCGAGTTACATCATTGCAGTGTCTCGGGGGCATTCCAGCGCTGCGTTTCTCCTGAAGAAGGCTGTGAGATTTTGCGTGAAATCCACGAAGGGGATTGTGGTCATCATGCTGATTCAAAATCCCTTGTGGCTAAAGCTTTTTGACACGGTTTCTACTGGCTAACGACTCATGCTGATGCTGAAGATATGGTCAGAAAGTGTGAGGGTTGTCAGAAATTTTCACGCCGAGCTCATGTTCCGGCTCAGGAGTTGAGGATGATTCCAATCACTTGGCCATTTGCAACTTGGGGTCTGGATATGGTTGGGCCCTTTAAGAGGTCCAAGGATAAGAAGACCCACCTTCTGGTGGCGGTTGATAAGTTCACTAAGTGGTAGAGGCAGAGCCAGTCATCAAGTGTGATGCGGCCACGGCGGTTCAATTCATGAAGAAGGTGATTTTCTGTTTTGGTTTTCCACATAGCATCATAACAGATAATGGCACGAACCTGTCCAAGGGGGCTATGGAAGACTTTTGTCAATGAGAGCACATCCGGCTTGATGTGTCATCGGTGGCTCACCCCCAGTCTAATGGTCAAGCTGACAGAGCTAATCAAGAAATCCTGAAAGGCATCAAGCCCCATCTTATGGTTCCCTTGCAGAGGACGCCGGGTTGTTGGGTGGAAGAGTTACCTTATGTATTGTGGAGCATTAATACCACCACCAATGGATCTACGGCTTATACACCCTTCTTCATGGTTTATGGAGTAGAAGCAGTTCTCCCCAGTGACATTCGCCATGACTCGCCTCAGGTGGCAGCTTATGTTGAAGTGGACAACTAACAAGCACGCCAGGACGCATTGGACCTGTTAGATGAAAAATGGGACATAGCAGCGGCTCTTTCGGTGATTTATCAGCAAGATCTGCGGCATTATCACAGCCGTCAGGTTAAAACCAGAACTTTTCAAGAAGGCAACTTAGTGCTCCGGCTTATCCAGGATCAGACCGATATGCACAAGTTATCCCCACCTTGGGAAGGACCCTTTGTGGTCAGCAAGAATCTGAACAACGGCTCATACTACTGTATCGATGTTCGAGAGCACAAAGACTCACGCAAGTCGGAGGAGGAGACCCGCTGGCCGTGGAATATTGCTCATCTTTGGCCTTACTACACCTGAGCCATAGGCTCCTATTATGTACATATTCTTGACAATGTATATATTATGATCAATATAATAAACCGCCATCCTTGCTAAAGCGGGGCCTCTACCGTTCTTCCTAAAAGTTTTTATTGGTTACATGGGGGATTCTGCTTATAAAGCGGAGTTCTGATTGTCCATTAATCCGGCTTATAAAGATACAAAAAAAGAGAGAGCACAGCTCAAACATAGGCTTGGGGGTTTCATACCCAACATCATAAGGAGCCAAAGAGAGTTTGTTGCAAAGCACACCTCAAACATAGGCATCCATTGAGCACAGCTCAAAATATTGCTTGGGGGCTCTTTGCTTCTACAAGAACAAAGAGTCTATAACCTTGCAAAAGGATATAAAAGCCAGGCTTGGAAGCCAGGTGTATTCACCTAAAACCCCGGGTTATCCTGCCTTTTTAAGTAAGTCACTCCGTCTAGGTAATCCTAGTAAGACCCGTCGAACGTTTGTCAGTCAATCTTATAAAGACCCTGAACTTGTGAGAGTTAAATTGACGATTGGTTAATGTGAGGTCCATCTTATAAGGCTTTGTAAAATGGTTTAACTCAGTGGCCTAGCAGCCCATGAAAAGCCTCGCCTTTTTGCGTGTTTTTCTTCGCAAGTTTTTCTTTTTGATGTTTATTTTGATAAGGTTTATATCACTTCGGTGTTTACTAACCCGGTCTGGCTCTGACTACAAGTCGCCAGTAGATATAAAGATAATCCGGTGTTTATTATAACCCGGTACGGTTTCATCATAAACCGGTAAAACATGATGGGAGTTATCAGTACTCAAGATTTGGGTCATCACCCTTACTACAATAAGTTGGTAAACCAACAATGTGATTCAAAGTCACATGTATGATGTATTTTATATTTTCTTAAAAGTACAACTGTCGTGGAATTTTCACGGCAGATGTCCTAGTGAAAGGACTTAGTCGTGGAGCCATCGCAACTAGGAAGCTTGAAGGGGTTAATCGGGACAAATGGCACGAGATTTATACTGGTTCGGCCCCTTACGACGAAGGTAAAAGCCTACGATCCAGTTTTGAGTGGGATTGCTTATGTCTCGATAACCAGGGAGCAAATTGCTTGACCTAGTTCTCGAGTTGATGTTACTTTCCCTGAACCGCCACCGGGTCGTCCCTTTATATACAGAGGCCGACACCCAGCGGCTCTACAGAGTCCCGGCCGGCTCATAAATAGTGTCCGGCTCGGTCTCTTAATATTTCTTGTCTTACAATACAAGTCACGCATACATGGCGGTTTATCACTACGGGCCTTAAGTCGCCTTTGGGCCATGGGCCTTAAACTAAACCGCCATCCATAACCTAGGTCTTGGGCTTCAAGAATATTTGCAAGTATGAACCGGCCCCTCCTGGGCGGGTAATACCACTAGCTATATCCCCAACATTAGGCCCCAGATTGATTTGAACTGGTTTCATGTCAATCTTCAACACTTAAGGAAAAAGTCTTCTGCCTTTATGAAATTTTTGTAACCCGCCATGACGTCCTCTTCTAGATTTGTGGTAACCCACCATGACGTCATCTGTCATAAAAGCGCGTTTTATCCAATGTATCCCAACGGATCTTTGTCTTGATATCCATCCCAAAAATTGAGGCGTCTTTGTAGTTGGATAACTCATGTTTTCCGCCTCCTCGTTCTTTGCGCTCTTTAGTGGCCCTTCCTTATAAATAAACCCGACTAGGTCTTCTGTCATTCTTCCCGTTCCGCATCTTGTTCCTCTCGCCCTCATCTGTCACTGGAGCTCCACTGCCGTCGCCACAGCGCACCTCGTCTCCATCGAGCTTGGCCGCTGCATCAACCTGAACTTGACCAGAGAACGGTAGCGTCCCTCCTCCGCAGATCTTCCGCAGTAAGTGTTTCCCCTTTCTGCGCCATAGATCTATGCTAGGGATAGTATGTTCTTCTGTACAGTTCATCGTTCATCCTAGTTCCTTGCACTTGCCTCTACCATAGCTTGTTTGATCCATAGCTTGTTTGATCCAGTAACAACGTAGATCTCGTGCGGTTATTGTTCCACATCCATTTTTAGTAGTAGCAGATCTCCTTTCTTTGTAGGAATCCTCAGTAGAACGTATGAACTTCTCCGCACCATTTTTTTAGGTCTAGAATTTTTCTTGTCTGAACGTCTGTTTGATCCAAAATAACAACTGCAAATTGTGAAACCTATTTATACAACACTTAGGCAAAATATGCACTTATTAGATTTATCTAGTCATGGCGACTCTGATCACCAGGTTTAAGGAGGCAATGCTCAATTAATAACTTGAACCACCCTTGGCGGTTTAAATAGTCTTGACGGCTTATAGAGCTTATGGCGACTTAACTAACCAGGACATAATTATCCTTATACCATTAGGCCCCTTCGTAAGCCGCCATTTTGAATATGCACAGTAATATTTTTGTCCTGCCCAGCTTTAAATTTGAACCGGCACTTTAACTTTGTCTTAGGCTTTCAATCAGAATGGCATCCAAGGCACCCACCTCCTACAACTGGGTTAAATCCATTGTCAGTGACAACACCTTGGATGACTTTGTGAAGACCGGCTATCTGCCGAAAAAAGAAGTCATGCCTTGTCGTGCTCCTAACCCGAATGAAGAATTTCCTCAACCCAAAGACGGAGAGGTTGTTGTTTTCACAGATCATATGAAATGGGGATTTACTCCTCCTGGCTCAAAATTCTTCAGGGATGTGCTGAATTTCTTTGATCTTCACCCACAAGACATCGGACCCAATTCCGTGTCTAATATCTGCAATTTCCAAGTATTCAGCGAAGTATACCTTGGTGAAGAACCCAATTTGCTGCTTTTCAGAGAACTATTCTATTTGAACCGCCAGAATGAATGTGCCAGCGGGCAGAGCTTAGAACTTGGCGGAGTCTCGATCCAGCGCCGCAGGGATGTGATCTTTCCTTACGCTAACCCGCCAAGCCACCCCAAAGATTGGAATATGACATGGTTTTACTGCAAAGATACCTCTTCGGCTGACGAAAACCCTCTGCCCGGCTTTTGCGCCCTTCGTCTTGGGCCCGACCATCCTCTGCCTGACAAGATTACAGCCACGGAATGTAAATCACTTGCTCCTACTTTGTCCAAGATCAAGGCTCTTCTGGGGAACGGGTTGACAGGTATTAACCTAGTTCGGGTTTGGCTTGCTTGGCGGGTTATTCCGTTGAGCCGTCGCATCGTCTTGATGTGCGAATACACTGGCGCCAAGAATGATCCTCTGCGTCACAGCCCTGACGACTTACCTGACAATGTCATTGACGACATGACCAAGTCTCTTCTGAATGAGAGTATGGCGGATTGCAGCAAGGTGGGCCTAGCCTTCTGCAAAGCTAACCCGACTCCAAAGGTAAACCGCCCATATAAAATGACTACCTTAATTTCTTAATGTTTCACCCATACTCATGCATATGCTAATCTTTGCAGGCAGGTGATAAATTTTGGAAAGTTAAATATGATCATGAAGTTGCCAAGAAAGCTAGAAAAGAAAAGAAAGCCGCCAGGAAAGAAGCTGTCAAAAGGAAGGGCAAGAAAGCCACCGCTTCTGACCTGCTTCGGCTAGCGGACTCTTCTGATTCGGAGGTAGCCCTTGATTCCTTGGCTCATTTTTAACCATCTTATTGACACTGATTATCTGCAGGAGGACACAAGAGCAAGCCGTAACAAGGCTGATGAGGTAACTATCCTTTCCTCCGACTCCGAGCCTTTGCCAAGACGGAAAATCCGCAGAGTGACCCGGAAAGTAAGGTTTTCTCATCCTTTAGCTCATCACGATCCTCAATTTCTTTTGAAGCGTCAAATTCACAAGAGCCAGAGGCAGACCCGGACCAGCAAGGATGCAGAGCTCTCCTCCGGCTTACCAAACACTCCAAGGAAGCGCCGGAATGAGGTCACTTCTATTTTAAATAGACTTTACCCCTTGGCGGGTCTCTTTTGTCAACCACTTAATTCTTCTGACTCGGATTACCAGGACACTTCCCCTTCCTCCGGCGAGTCACTACAGTCCAACCTACCAGCTTTCAAGATTGCACTAGGGTATGATGACCCGCTCATCTTGTATTTATTTTAATCCCTTGCATCTATATTAACCTTTATTTTCACACAGCTGTCAAGCCAAACCCAGCAAACGGGTTAGGAAAAATAAACCAGCTGAAGATACAGTTGCGACTGAGCCGGTTCGTGAAGCAGCTGTGCCGGACTCGACCACTCATGAGCCGCCATCTGAGCCAGCTCAAGACTTACCAACTCCTGCTACTGACCAGCCCACTGATCAAGCCACCGACGAGTCAGAGAATTGAAAGGTTCCTAGCCCAGTCCGGACTAATGACCCTTCCAATGCTGAGGTGGAGATCACTAGAACCGGTTATGTTGAGCCGGGAAGGCCGACTGTACTGGCGAAGTGCCCCGCCAAGGAAGAACTTCTGGACCACCGCCGGGTCAAGATGGATGTTGCCAACTATGCTCATATGAGTATTGGAGACATCTTTTCTGGCTATATGAGCCAAGTGCAAAGCAGCCGGAACCTCGAGATTGATATGGTGAAGCAGATGCACCAAAAATTCGAGGTATAACCCGTTCTCTTTTGTTCATTAATCTTTACTATGCTAGCCCCCAAGTCTACTACTTATGATGCTTATGCTGTAGACTTTGAAACAAACTTAATGATATTAGCAACATAACTGAAAAACCCATATAAAAGTTCCGGCTTACCATGTAGTCCCCAAGGCGCGGCTTAACCAATATGGTTGAGCCAGTCCTTATATAAAAAATTCTTATGGGTCCTTGAACAACAAGATGCATTATCCCCCAAGTGCCAAGTATTATTGCTTGCAAAATGCTTGGGACTTACTCTTACAAATCGCCATATTATGAACCGCCATTGAAAATAAAATTCTTTGGTAACATTAGCCCCCAAGTGCCAAGTGTTGTTGCTGGCAAAATGCTTGGGACTTTCAATATTGCATAAACAATTGGCTTGATTTTGACTCTGTACTTGGATAGGCCACCACGAGCCAACTCGAATCTGAGGTGACTAATCTGAAGAGCCTCCTTGAGACCCAAGAGACGGAAATTGAAAAGGCCGAAACCAAGTTCAAATTCAGCATTTCTGAACAAGAAAAACTGAAGAAAAAATTTGAAGCTGAAAAGAAAGCTTGGGCTGATGAAAAGACTGCACTGATTAACCGAGCTGAAAAAGCAGAGGCGGCTCTGGAAGAAGTTACCGGTGAATTAGCCGGTTTAAAGCGCCATGTCTCTCAAATGGTCTCAGCAATCTTTGGTAAATCGCCCTGCAAGTGTTTAAATATCTAAGCCTTTCAATTGATCATAAGACTGGAATTAACTCACCTGATCGCGTTTATGCAGGCCCCAGAAGCTCAAACTTGAACCAAGACATGCTGATCAAACTGAAGGCAGTGTACACTTTGGTGGAACAATTGTACCCCGGGTCTCAACATGCGTTAGCCACGGTGGCTTTGTCGAATGAAGTGCCAACCCTCCTGGTAGTGGTCTTGAAGAAGCTTTCGGTGCTCCCTCAACGGTTCAATGAACTGAGGCGGTCAGCTGCAAGAGCCAGAGTGGTAAACGCTTTAAGCCGGTCCAAGGCTTGGTTACCAGAATTAGACCCGGCTGACATTGCCACCGACTACCCAAGCCTGAAGGAAGATGGCACTCCTTTTGAAGAGGCAGACTTTACCGCCTGTATCAAAGAGATACGCCCCGTGGCTACTCTGATAGCAAACGAAGTGGATCTTACCAAGTACCAGGCGGGTTATGATGAAGAGAACCGGAAAATTCCAACGCCTCACTATGAAGTGACCAGTCTGATTCCCCCACTCCGTAAGCACACCTTTGCTCCTGAAGTTGATTCGGCCAGCCTTGTTGATGCTGAAGCTGAATTTGAAGCTTTGAACAACATTGACTGGTCATCGTCAACCTTCCAAGAACGGGAGCAGGGCGAAAGCACAGAGAGGGATAACCCGGACGCTTCAGGCCAATCACGAAGGTGAACCTGCCGTGGCGGCTCATACCTGGGATGGACTTAAAAACAATGTGAATTATTTGGACTTCGGGAGTCCTGTAATAGGATAGAAATAACTTTATTTTGGCCGTGCCATCGTGCATGTTTTGATGCTTAATGCCATTAAACCGCCGTGTTGTATCCATCCGTGTTACTTTTCATCTGCTTAACATATGCTTGATCAAACTTTGTAAACTATCCTGCATTTGAAAACAGATTGCAAAATCCCTTGACAGCTTAACACTAGGCGGGTCAAAAGGACTTAAAAAGAGTCATAGATTAGCTTGTTATAAAAAACACACTATGATCTTATGCTTATGACTTCTTAGATTTACACCGCCGGTTTATATGACCCGGTCGGTAAGGGTGATAACCCAGTCTTTGGATACCCCAAATTTCAAAGGTATAATGATGGTTATGAATCGGCGAATCATAAGTCGATATTGAGCCGGGTCAGAAAAAGCAACCATACTTAAACTTGTAAGCCTCAGAAAAAGTCTCAAGTCAAATAAAGGGTGTTTCCAAAGAAAACTTAAACCGAAATAGAATAAAAAATTCCAAGGCTGCTGATTCAAATACGATCAGTAAACCATTCCAGAGGGGTTTAAGTTATGATTCGAATACGATCATGTAGCCCCCAATGGCTTTGGCGTTGCGCCGATCAAGAGGGTACTGACATCTGTGTTCTTTTTGGTTCGAATACGACCTATGTTTGAACAGAAAGCCCCCTAATGACCTTGAGAGTTTTTTAACGACTCTGATTCAAATACGATCAAAGTTGGTTCACAAAAGGGGTTAAGCTATGATTCGAATATGATCAAGAAGCCCCCTAGTGAGCTCGATAGTGTGCCAATCAAAAGGGTACCGACAGCTGTGTTCTCTTTGGTTCGAATACGACCTATGTTTGAACAGGAAGCCCCCTAGTGATCATAATTTTTAATGGCTAGATTCGAATACGATCGTAAGCCGGATCAAATGTGATCAGCCCCCAAGTGACCATGTGAGAAAATAATGACAATAATAGTGACAAATTTACCTTGGGGGAAGGAAAAAAGGACAAAGGTCCTGCTTTATTATTTATCATAATATATACATTGGCAAAATATGTACATCAGGAGAGCCTATGGCTCAAGTGTAGTAGGGCCAAAGATGAGCGATATTCCACGGCCGGCGGGTCTCTTCCTCTGACTTACGTGAGTCTTTGGTCTCTCGAACATCGATAAGGTAATATGACCCATTGTTCAAGTTCTTGCTGACCACAAAGGGCACTTCCCAAGGTGGGGATAGCTTGTGCGCATCAGTTTGATCCTGGATGAGCCGGAGCACCAAATCACCTTCCTGAAAGGCTCTGGACTTAACCCGACAGCTGTGATATCGGCGCAAGTCTTGCTGGTAAATCACCGAGCAAGCTGCTGCCAAGTCCCGCTGTTCATCTAATAGGTCCAGAGCATCCTGACGCGCCTGTTCATTGTCCGCTTCAACATAAGCCGCCACGCGTGGCGAGTCATGACGGATGTCGCTAGGGAGAACTGCCTCAACTCCATAGACCATGAAGAAAGGTGTATAACCCGTAGATTTGTTAGGAGTAGTGTTAATGCTCCATAACATATAGGGTAAGTCCTGAACCCAGCAACCCGGCGACCGCTGCAAAGGGACCAAAAGCCGGGGCTTGATGCCTTTCAATATCTCCTGATTGGCTCTTTCGGCTTGACCGTTGGATTGGGGGTGAGCCACTGATGAAACATCAAGCCGAATATGCTCCCGTTGACAAAATTCTTCCATGGCGCCTTTAGATAGATTAGTGCCATTGTCAGTTATAATGCTGTGTGGAAAGCCGAAGCGAAATATCACCTTCTTCATGAATTGAACTGCCGTAGCTGCATCACACTTACTGACTGGCTCTGCCTCAACCCACTTTGTAAATTTATCTACCGCCACCAAGAGGTGGGTCTTTTTATATTTGGACCTTTTAAAAGGCCCAACCATGTCAAGCCCCCATACTGCGAATGGCCATGTAATTGGAATCATCCTCAATTCTTGGGCTGGCACATGAGCCCATCTTGAGAACTTCTGACAACCATCACATTTACTGACCAAGTCCTCTGCATCAGCGTGATCCGCCAGCCAATAGAATCCATGACGGAAAGCCTTAGCCATGAGGGATTTTGACCCGGCGTGGTGACCACAATCCCCTTCATGAATCTCACAAAGAATTTCTTGGCCTTCTTCAGGAGAGACGCAATGCTGAAACACCCCTGTAACACTGCGATGATGCAACTCGCCATTGACAATCGTCATAGACTTAGATCGCCGGGTTATCTGCCTGGCCAAGGTTTCATCCTCAGGCAACTCGCCCCGAGTCATGTAAGCCAGGTATGGCACCGTCCAATCTAGAATGACATGAAGAGCCGCCACCAATTGTGCTTCCGGGTCAGGAACAACCAAGTATTCCTTTGTGGGTAGCTTGACAGAAGGGTTATGCAGAATATCCAAGAAAGTGTTAGGCGGCACCAGCTTACGCTGAGATCCTAGCCGGCTTAAAGCATCAGCCGCCTCGTTCTTTCTGCGGTCAATGTGCTCCACCTGATAACCTTTGAAGTGTCCTACAATTGCATCGAATTCACAGTGATAAGCCGCCATGAGAGGATCCTTAGAATCCCACTTGCCTGATACCTGTTGAGCCTCCAAATCTGAGTCGCCGAAGCACCTTACCCGTCTTAACCTCATCTCCTTAGCCATCCGGAGACCATGGAGTAAGGCTTCATACTTAGCTGCATTGTTAGTATAGGGAAACATCAACCGGAGCACATAACAAAATTTGTCACCTCGATGGGAAGCCAAAACAACTCCAGCCCCTGAGCCCTCCAATTGCTTGGACCCATCAAAATGAATTGTCCAATACGTGTTGTCCGGCTTTTCTTCAGGCATCTGCAGCTCTGTCCAATCATTGATGAAATCCACTAGTGCTTGAGATTTAATAGCTGTGTGTGGCACATACTTCAAGCCATGAGGCCCAAGCTCAATGGCCCACTTGGTGACTCGTCGTGTGGCCTCTCTATTTTGAATGATATCCCCCAAAGGAGCAGAACTAACCACAGTGATGGGGTGGCCCAAGAAGTATTGCTTAAGCTTCCGGCTTTCCATGAACACCCCATAAACGAGCTTCTGCCAATGCAGATATCGTTGCTTGGACTCAATAAGCACCTTGCTGATGTAGTAAACCGGCCGTTGAACCGGGTGTTCCTTGCCAGCCTCCATGCGCTCCACCACGATGGCCATGCTGACGGCACACGTGTTAGCAGCCACATATAATAACAAGGGCTCCTTATTAATGGGAGCAGCAAGAACTGGCGGCTCAGCCAGCTGTCTCTTCAGATCTTCAAAAGCAGTGTTGGCAGCGTCACTCCAGGTGAAGTTATCTGTCTTCTTCATCATTTGATACAGTGGTATGGCCTTCTCACCTAACCGGCTTATGAACCGGCTGAGAGCAGCGATACAACCCGCCAAACGCTGAATGTCATTGATACACGCTGGTTTGGCCAGAGAGGTGATGGCCTTGATCTTCTTCGGGTTAGCCTTGATGCCCATGTTAGAAACCAGAAAACCCAAAAGCTTGCCTACAGGCACACCAAAAACACACTTGACCGGGTTAAGCATCATCTTGTAAACCCGAAGATTGTCAAAGGTTCCCTTAAAATCATCAATCAAGGTCTCCTTCTCTCTGGATTTCACCACTATGTCATCCACATAATCAAGAACATTGCGCCCAATTTGATTATGAAGACAATTCTGCACACATCGCTGGTAAGTCGCCTGGGAACTCTTGAGCCCAAAAGGCATTGATACATAGCAGAAGGCTCCAAACGGAGTGATGAACACCGTCTTCTCCTGGTCCTTAACTGCCATCTTGATCTAATGATAACTAGAGTAAGCATCCAAAAAACTCAAATGCTCACAACCCGCCGTAGCATCTATGATTTGATCAATATGAGGGAGAGCAAAAGGATCAGCTGGACAAGCCTTGTTTAAATCCGTGTAATCCACACACATACGCCAAGTGCCGTTTTTCTTAGGCACAAGCACCAGGTTAGCCAACCACTCTGGATGAAACACTTCACTGATGAACCCAGCTGCTAAGAGTCGGGCTACCTCCTCACCAATGGCTTTCCGCCTCTCCTCGTTGAATCGCCGAAGAAACTACTTGACTGGCTTAAACTTTGGATCAATATTAAGAGTGTGCTCAGCGAGTTCTCTCGGTACACCTGGCATGGCAGAAGGTTTCCATGCAAAAATGTCCCGGTTCTCATGGATGAACTCGATGAGCGCGCTTTCCTATTTGGGATCCAAATTAGCGCTGATACTGAACTGTTTGGATGAGTCGCCTAGAACAAAATCAAAAAGCTTAGTATCATCGGCCGACTTAAACTTCATGACCGGCTCATGCTCTGTGGTTGGCTTCTTTAAAGATATCATATCCGCCGGGTCAACATTGTCCTTGTAGAATTTTAACTCTTCTGTTGCACAGACCGACTCAGCATAAGCCGCGTCACCTTCTTCACATTCCAAGGCTACCTTTCGGCTCCCATGTACCGTAATGGTTCCCTTATGACCCAGCATCTTGAGCTGCAAATATACATAACACGGCCATGCCATAAATTTGGCATAAGCCGTCCGCCCAAACAGAGCATGATATGGGCTCTTGTTCTTGACTACTTCAAACGTCATTTTTTTGGCTCTGGAGTCATATTCATCCCCAAAGGCTACCTCCAATTCGATCTTACCGACTGGATACGCCGATTTAACCGGTACGACTCCACGGAAGACAGTGTTGGACTGCTTAAGGCTTTTATCAGTTAGCCCCATGCGACGGAAGGTCTCATAATAGAGGATATTGATACTGCTACCTCCATCCATGAGTACTTTGGTGAATTTATATCTGCCCACCTAAGGGGCTACCACCAAGGCCAAGTGACCCGGATTATCAACCCGAGGAGGGTGATCCTCCCTACTCCATAGAATAGGCTGCTCAGACCATCTCAAATAACGAGGAACTACCGGCTCAACAGCATTCACAACCCTCTTATGAAGTTTCTAGTCTCGTTTGCATAAGCTGGTGGTAAACACGTGATACTGCCCACTATTCAGTTACTTTGGATCACTCTAATATCCACCTTGCTGCTCTTGCTCACCGCCCTGGCCAGATTGTTGGTTATACCCACCTTGGTTGCCTTGAGAATTTTTAAAATTGGGATTTGAACCTCCGCTCGGGCCATGAAAACCGCCGCCGCCTGAGCCGCCGCCCTGCCCATTGTTACCATCAAACATGTTGGAATTTTTAAGGCCTTCATGATCGTACAGTCCTTCCATAGGTGGGTAGCCGGCTTCTGCTGGGTGCCCTGGCTCGGACAGGGCTCACTTAACAATTGCTCAAGCGTGGGGCCTGACCCGCCAGACCAGGGAGGTGGCCTCCCCTTGTGCCGTTGGTTCTTACCCTGCGCACTAGTGTTAGCCACAAAATCCAAACTACCGTCAGCCTTACGTTTATTACCTCCTTGATTTGCTGGGTTGTGCTGAGAGCCCTTGCCATTGCCATTCTTCTTTCCCTTCCCTGCCTTGTCATCATCAGACTTGGGATCCTTGGTAATATCGGAGTCAGCGTACTTGACCAGAGCCGCCATCAGCGTGCCCATATCATTACAATCGTGCTTGAGCCGCCCCATCTTTTGTTTCAGAGGCAAGAAGCGACAATTTTTCTCCAACATTAAGACTGCAGAGCCGGCATCCATCTTATCAGATGAATGTATTATGGCTTTTACCCGGCGCACCCAATGGGTTGTAGACTCGCCCTCCTCTTGCTTGCAATTCGTAAAATCCACAATTGACATGGGCTGCTTGCACGTATCTTTGAAATTCTGGATGAACCGGGCCTTTAGCTCCGCCCATGAACTTATTGAATTAGGTGGTAGGCCTTTCAACCAAGTGCGGGCGGTCCCATCCAACATCATGGTAAAGTACTTGGCCATCGTAGCATCACTGACCTCCAATAACTCCATAGCCATCTCGTAACTTTCGATCCATGCCCCGGGCTGTAAGTCGGCCGTGTAATTCGGCACCTTCCTAGGTCCCTTAAAATCTTTGGGCAAATGCTCGTTATGTAGAGCCGGCACTAGACAGGGGACTCCTCCGGTCCTGGTGGCCACACCTGCCTCGATAGAAGTCGTCGGATAAGCTAGATACGACTGGTAAGCCGTCAAATGAGCCCCTGCTCAGCCGTCTGCTCAGCCGCCCGCTCAGCCTCTTGACGTATTCTGTTTTGATCTACCAAGTTAAAGGCCTCATGGCGCGCTCGGTCATGCCCACCTGGCTAGTTACGGCGCCGGACGTTGCTTGAAACGGCCGCTGAATCCATGTGCCTGCTATAACTCGGGCTTCAGCTTGGACGAGGGGTCGAATGGATCCTGTCTCGGCTGTATGAGTACGCCTCCTGTTGTGCTAAGGCCATCTGAAGAAGTTCTCTGACCCAGCGGGTTTCAACCGCCGCCGGAGAGTCACCATCAATTGGGAGAGCCGCCAACCGTGCCGCTGCTGCTATCATGTTCTCCAACGGATTAGAATAGTGACCAGGAGGTGTTTGTATATACTGAGGTGGAGCCGTGTTTACGCGGGGAGGTCCCATCACCTACGGTTGAATCGGCGCACCGTCCCCGGGTGTCGCAACACGGTCCGTCCCTGTATGCGGGGAGAGCCATGGCGGGTTACGGGGCCCTGCCCCCAGTGTGTGAAAGAGGTTTCGAGGATCATAAACCGGGGGGAGTTGAGACTGAGTCTTCTGATGCCTTCTCCTCATGACCTCATTAGACGCGTTCTGATCTTGCGTGAGCCGGAAAGTCTGTGCCTGAATCCGCTGAGCCTAAACATCCAGAGCTGCCCGCTCTGCGGTTATCCTAACATCTTCCGCTGCTAGGTATTCCTTAGCCTGCACCATATCCAATTTTAACTGTGCCACCTCCGCATCATGACGAGCTTGATCCACCGGGTTGACCACAGCGGTTAACAGAGTGTTCAGCTTATCTGTGAGATCCATCAACACCTGAGCCAATGAGCGCACAGGGTCTCCTGCCCCGGCTGCTGCTGACCCAGAGGTCATGGCTACCACAGTTGTGGAGTCTTGGATAGGTTGTGTGCCGGCCATGAAGATCCCAACCCTGCTCGGCGGCTCGAAGCAATCCGGAATACTGCTGCCATCGGAATACCCCCCAAGCCTGCCATCTTGCAGTTGATACAATGAATCTGTCTCATTTGTAGATGACCCGCCATCAGAGTAGATGGCCGTCTCACCGCCAGACGCAGATCCTTCAGAGAACCCATCATGGATGCATCCCACAAAGGCATGCTTCACAGCAGGCGGGGCCTGGGCGGGTTTCGCACGCTGAGCCGTTTCGACGAGGTCGGTGCAGATGTCCGGCTCAGGTCCCGGCTCGCCGATCTTGCCGATGAAGACGTGAATTCTGCCAAAGGGGACCCGGTACCCGTACTCAGTTGAGCCGGCCTCGGGGCCCCAGCCTGCGTCATCAATGTAGAGCTTGCGGCGACGACTCTTGGTCATCCAGCCCATAGCGTATCCCTTGAGCCCTTCGAAGCTTCCCTTCAAGAACTCGAATCCAGCGTGCGCTGGCCCCACGGTGGGCGCCAACTGTCGTGGAATTTTCATAGCGGATGTCCTAGTGAAAGGACTTAGTTGTGGAGCCATCGCAACTAGGAAGCTTGAAGGGGTTAATCGGGACAAAGGGCACGAGATTTATACTGGTTCGGCCCCTTACGATGAAGGTAAAAGCCTATGATCCAGTTTTGAGTGGGATTGCTTATGTCTCGATAACCAGGGAGAAAATTGCTTGACCTAGTTCTCGAGTTGATGTTACTTTCCCTGAACCGCCGCCGGGTCATCCCTTTATATACAGAGGCCGACGCCCAGCGGCTCTACAGAGTGCCGACCGGCTCATAAACAGTGCCCGGCTCAGTCTCTTAATATTTCTTGTCTTACAATACAAGTCACGCATACATGGTAGTTTATCACTACGGGTCTTAAGTCGCCTCTGGGCCATGGGCCTTAAACTAAACCGCCATCCATAACCTGGGTCGTGGGCGGGTCATACCAATAGTTATATCCCCAACAACAGCCTTGGTTATAAACCCTGGTTTATGTTGGGTGTTATGACCCGTCCGACGGTAAACCGCCAGGACACTTTAAGCTTATTGTATGCAGAAACAGGATTGGACAAAGCTGCTAAGGATCATAAGCAGACATAGTATAATCATGATGGATTAACAGTATTATGCAAAGTGAATATGCACGATGGCATAGCAGACCAAGTGTTTAAACTAGCCTATTACAAGGCGCTTTGATGGCCCAAAAGGATAATTGTTTGTCACAAGGATGGCAGTGTGGAGAAGCTAAACCGGCTTCCGGATCATGATTCTTCACCAGGCTGACCTGAAGGCTGCGGATCATCCTATGCCGGTTCACCCTCCTCCTCTCCACCCAGTGGCTGGAAGTCAATGGTTGCCCAATCAATCCAAGTTAAGGCGCGGAAGACAACTTCATCACTTATAAGGGTTGACGGTTCAACATCAGGGGCGTAGGTACGCTTATGGATTGGCAGGATAAGATTTTGCACTTCATGAGTCGATGCGTTAACCCGTTTGTTGTTGGCATCATAAATCATTTGGTAAAATGACAAGTCAGTGTCTTCAGCCAGTTTGCTTGCCAATGGACGCATTTCCCTTATTATGGCCCTGAGGTCATCATTATCAAAATCTGACCCATCCTCTTTTTGGCTTGGATAGCCATTTCCAACATCTTCCGGATCAAGGTCAGATATCCAGGCCTTGGCCCGAGTCAATGAAGTAAGAGCACCGGCCCTAGCAGCTGATTTCTTCAACTCTTCAAGCTGGGCAGGCATCATGGATAATTTTTCCAATGTTTTCTTGATTAAAGTTGGGGGAGGTTCATTATGTGAAGCTGTGTAGATGGCCCGTTGAACGCCAGTATATAATTGCTCTATCAATGTATAGGCAGCCTTTAGTTTTTTGCGCATATCCGAGCCAAGATGAGTAACACGGCTACCTGCATGGTCAAAATATTATTAAACCGGCAGTTTCATGGATTATACTTATTTAAAGCTTATGAAGAGGTTATTTACCGAAGACAACAGAGGTCATAGCATTGATTTGCCGCTTCAAGCCAGTCAGTTCTTCTGTTACCAGATTAAGGGCTGCTTCAGCGTCCTCCACCCGCTTTAGCAAAGTTTCTTTTTCAGCATCCCATCCTGCCCGTTCACTTTAGAAGTTTTCCTTCAGTTGTTCCATGGCTGTTAAAGTGCTGGTCAGCTCCTTTTTAGCCTTGGAAGTTTCTGCTTGCTGGGACTTGATATTTTCTTGAAGGTCGGCAATGTGGGAATCCTTTTTGCTCAGATCAGCCTGCAGGAGACATTTAATGAGTTGGTAGTGCATATCTGAAGTCCCAAGCACATAACAAGTTATACACTTGGCACTTGGGGGCTAATGCATATTGCTTCTTATCAACTATTATTTTAAGTCCCAAGCACATAACAAGTTATACACTTGGCACTTGGGGGCTAATGCATATTGCTTCTTATCAACTATTATTTTAAGTCCCCCGCATATAACAAGTTATACACTTGGCACTTGGGGGCTAATGCATATTGCTTCTTATCAACTATTATTTTAAGTCCCCAGCATATAACAAGTTATACACTTGGCACTTGGGGGATAATGCATATTGTTTCTTATCAACTATTATTTTAAGTCTCCAACATATAACAAGTTATACACTTGGCACTTGGGGGCTAATGCATATTTGCTCAAGACAATGTTATGGATTTTTCCTCCTCAATCGGATTACGAAGATGATTATCAAGAGTTTTCCGAAGTTTCATGACAGAAATGTACCGGTTCATCCTAAAGGTATAAACCGGTCCCCGAGGGTTATGCAAGAAACATTAAGGATTGTTCTACTACAAGTCCCGATTCACATCCATATTACGAACCGGCCCTTGGGGGCTACTGGAATTGATAGTCTAAACCAGTTATAAGGAAAGACAATTTATGCAAGAGGGAGTGATATTTACCTCATACCGTTCCTTAATTAGGCCCACTAAACTGGCTTCATAGTCGCGGCTTGTGTACAGGCGGTTTAAATATCCAGAATGAATGTCTTGGGCGCTGAGGTGGGCATAGCTTGATAAATCTGTTTTCCACTTGTCCTTGTCCATAGCAGAAAGTTCTTCCTTGGCATTGTGCTTTGATAAAGTGATAGGGTTGCCAGGGGTGGTGAACCCAGTGCCAGTAACGACAACATCGTCGTCAGCAACTTTAGCGGGGCTTGGCGGATCATCAGCATGAGCCGACGGATCAATATCCATGTTCTCAGCTTCAGTTGTTTGATCCGGCAAGGACGGGCCATCAGGAATATTATCAGCATCAGGATGAGATGGTTCAGGAGTTTGTTCCGTTTCATCCCGATTGGGGACTTCAGCCGGTTTGGTCACTTTGGCTTTCTTGCTAGTTCTGGCTTTGACCCTGCAAAATAATAAGTATGCGTCAGAACAGTGCAAGAATCAAAAATATAAAGGTATGATGGATTAGCAAAATCTGCTCACCCAGGAACCGTTTTAAGGGTTGGAAGCTTCGTCAATGTTGATTCACCAGAAGATGAATGGGAGGTCCCCTGGTAATTCGAGTTAGACGGATTAAGAGGATATCGGAAATGACCCACCCTGGGATAAAGTGTATCAGAAGTACAAGAGACCTCTTGGTGGCGTTTACGAACCGGAGAGTTCGGTAAACCAGAGGGGGTAACCACTTGGATGCTATGCCGAGTTGTGCGGCGTGCTTCATGCTGCTATGTCTTCAAAAGAAAGTGCGGATCCAAATAAGCTAGAGGGTGTGAAAATTTTGCTTTCCGGACTGCTTGACAGGTTTTTGGTGTTGGTACAGGATGTGAGTCGGAAGAAAGAATAATTACCTCTACGTCACCAGTGCGGCTAGCCTCCGCGTCATCCTGATAATGATCATTGTCAATGAGGTGTATGAAAAAAGAACCAAGAGAATCAAGTCCTACCTCTGACTCCACATCATCAAGCTCTTCATCATTGGGCAGATCAGGGGACTCGGTGGTCTTCTTCTTTGCAGGTTTCTTTGTAACTTTGGTCTTGGTGCGAGGCGCTTTCACCGGTTTATCTTGCGGTTTCCCCAGTCTATCCTGCGGCTTCCTCTTCTAGAACGAATCATCACCCTGCACAGATGGACACCAAGTTATAAAGGAATGTTTAAGAGGGGATGGATTAAGACAAAAACGATGCAATTCTTATAGCTGGCGGTTTATTGGAAACGCAGAAAGGACTGAGCCCTGTCTTGCCGCACTCATATACCGGCTCATCCAGCATTTTCTTGACAGATTCAGTAACTTCTTCGTCAGTTAGCTGAATATCAATATGCCGTTGAGGATCTTTGAGATCTCCTGTGTACTCGCACATTAAACCGGGGCGACGACTTAAGGGCAAGATACTCCAAGAGACCCAGCAGTGGACAAAGTCAATGCCAGTTAAACCGTTCGCCACGAAGGTTTGGAGATTTGCAAGTTGGGGTGCATACTTAGCTCGTTCCTTTGCAGTGAGTCATTGAGGGACTGGATGTTTATTGTTAAGCCGGTGTGGACGATAACCCGACAGAGGATTTTTGTCGTCTTGAGCTGTGTTTTGGCAATAAAACCAAGTCTGATTCCAGTCTTTGGGGTGGCTATGATGATTGGCGTGAGGGAAATTGACATCTTTCCTATTCTAGATTGAAACGCCGCCAAGTTCAGTGTTGGGCCTGCCCATAAATTCAGTACGGCGGTTTAAGTGAATGAAGTCCCAGAAAAACTCAACAGTAGGTTCTTCTTGCAGATAAGCCTCGCAAAAGACTTGAAAACTGCAAATATTGGACACAGAGTTCGGTCCAATATCTTGAGGGCGGATTTGGAAGCTAGCAAGCAGGTCACGGAAGAATTTTGATCTGGGAGGGCTAAACCCTCGACTCAGATGATCAACAAACACAATTACCTCTCCATCTTTGGGCTCAGGAGGATTTTCTGGACCGGGAACCCTCTAGTGGATGGTCTCTTTACTCACTAAAGCGCCAGTTGTAACACACCCGATCAGCTGTTCTTCCGTAACCCGGGAAGGGACCCAGTTGCAAGAATAGAATTGTTTGACCATTTCAATGAAAAGCTGGAAAAAATCAATGCCGGTTTAAGATTTGTGATTGACAGGTATAAAACATCGCAAGGTTATAAGGAAAAGACGTTGAGGCATACATACATATCAAACTAGATTCTGACATTGGCAGGGTGTTAGAAATGACGAATCGGCGGTTTAAGAGAGGGCTAATGCTACCTGACGGGCTATAATTTTCTTAAAGTTAAACCGCGTACAGTGGTAAGGAAGATACAAATCTGAAAATAATTAAGTGTTAAAAAACAGGTTTCACAGATTAACATTACAGATTTGGACCTACCATGTGTCAGAAAATGGAAAAATATTCAGGGTTAAATACTCTGGTACTGGAACAGTTGAAGGATACAGATGAGATCTTCTACTTAGATGAGATGCATTAATGAAAATAAGGTCTATGGATATTGTTATACGGGATAAATATCAAGGTTTGAATCAGGAGCTATTGTGCAGAAATGAACATCGACGAACACCGAAGAACACCATTGAACAGTAAAACTCTAGTAGTAGATCTGGGGTGAAAAGAAAGAAGACTTACTGAGGTTGAGGGAGCAACGGAGAGGCGCCGCATTTTTCTGGTGCGTTTAGGGTGATGCAGCGGCCGGAGGTGAGATCGAAGGTGAGGCTTGATGGCGGCGGCTGAGCTCGAGACGCTAGGGCGGGGGAAGACGATGAGGCGAAGAGGCACGAAGGGGAAAAGAGAAAATGACCCCCGCTCCTATTTATAAAGCGAAGGGATAAGCGACAGGCACGAGAATCGAGGAGCCCAAAAAATGGAAAATGATAGAGCTGTCGCCTCTATTTTCGGAAGTTCATTAATAAAGGGGGGGGGGGTATATGCGGTTTTTTAATAAGCAGGTGACGTCATGGCGGTTTATTATAATCTTGGAAGATGACGTCATGGCGGATTACAAGGTTCACATGAAGGTGTTCAAGAAGGAATTTTCTTAAGTGTGGAAGATTGACATGAACATGTTCAAATCAATCTGGGGCCTAATGTTGGGGATATAACTACTGGGTATAAACCACCCAGGTGGGGCCGGGTTATACCGGTAACAAGCCATCCATATTGAAGCCCATGAAGACAAGGAGTATGGCGCTTTATTATAGAGATGTAAAGGCCCAGGGCCCAAAGGCGGATTAGGGCCTATAGACATAAACTGTCATATACCATGTAACTTGTGTTGTAAGATAGGAAATGGTAGAAACCGAGCCGGACACGTGTATGAGCCGGTCGGGATTCTGTAAACTGCCGAACATCAACCTGTGTATATAAAGGGACGACCCGGCGGCGGTTCAGGGACAAGAAACAACAACTCGAGAGCCAGGCAAAGCGGATTCGCTCCTTGATCATCTAGACCTCACCAATTCCACCACAACTGGATCATAGGCTTTTACCTTCACCGCAAGGGGCCGAACCAGTATAAACTCCCCATGTCCTTTGTCCAGTTTAACCCCATTAAGCTAACCGCGTCGCGATGGCTCCACGACTAAGTCCTCACACTAGGACATCTGACGTGATAATTCCATGATAGAGCTTTTTGTAACAAAGAAAGTTATTTATCCTAAGCAATCGATAACTAGATCAGCAATCATTATTGCAATTTTATATGAGGGAGAGGCATGAGCTAACATACTTTCCGTACTTGGATCGTATGCACTTATGACAGGAACTTTAGCAAGATCCGCAACTACCAAAGATCATTAAGGTAAAACCTAACCATAGCATTAAGTATCAAGTACTCTTACTCCCATACGCAACAACCCCCTTACTTGGGCGTGAGCTTCTTACACTCTAGCCACCCACTTTAAGTGAATCATGAGCGTATTGCAACACCCTGCAACGGGAATTCTACACTCTTGCACAACACAGAGGGCTCCATAGGACAACACCAAAATAAAACATACAACTCAAACCAATCACAGTCATCAATCAACCCATAGGCCAAAAATGAATCTACTCAATCATCATAGGATGGTAACACATCATTGGATAATAATATATGGCATGAAGCACCATGCTTAAGTAGATATTATAGCGTGAGAAGAGGTGTTATACCACAGCATAGAGGGGGAGAGAGTTGGTGTTGACAGCGGCGAAGTTGCTGGTGTAGATCGTCGTCACGATGATCGCCTCGGCTGCACTCTAGCGCCACCAGGAGATAGGGGGAGAGAGCCCCCTCCTCCTTCTTCCTTAGCCTCCCCCTAGATGGGAGGAGAGTTCCCCCTCTGGTCCATGGCCGCCATGGCGATGGAGGGGCAGGAGGCCCTCCGAGATTGGATCTCTCTCTCTCTCTCTCCCTCTTTCTCTCTGTGTGTGTGTGTGTGTGTGTGTGTGTGTTTCTCTTCTGTTTCGCATTCCTGTTTTCTGGCCCTTCACCGTTTCTTAAATTCTCAGAGATCCGTAAATCCGATTGGGTTGAAAGTTTGAGGGAATATACTTCCAGATATTGTCTTTCTTGCGGTGAAAGAAGGGCACCAACCGCCTTACTGGGCCCCACAAGCCTGCTGGACACGACCAAGGTAGGGGGGCGCGCCTCTTGAGCTTGTGGCCCCCTCGATCATCATCATGCGTTGATTCTTTTTCCCCAAAATCACATATATTCGGAAATAAATCTTCGTAAAAATTGACCGTGTTTGGAATTCATTTGATATGGATATTCTACGAAAGAAAAAACATGCAACAAACAGGAACTGGCAATGGGTACTGGATCAATATGCCAGTCCCAAAAATAATATAAAATGTTGCCAAAAGTATATGAAAGTTGTATAATATTGGCATGAAGTAATCAAAAATTATAGATATGACGGAGATGTATCAGTGGTCAGGCAGATCGTGCTTCTAGCAGCGTCAGTAACCTCAGGAGATTGGTTTAGCGAGTGCTAAGGCACAACGTCGTGCACGTTTGTAGTTGGATCGTCAAAGTCGACTCCACCAAATCGATAATTGTCATCTCATTGAAAGACCGGGATCTGCGCCTCTATCAGCATGCATTATTCATACCAGTTTTCTAGAAAACAGAATAGGAAAATCAACCTATGAACAACACGTTTTAGGAATTATCCATAATGGAGTTTTATAATTACAACTATGAACAGGCACATATACAACCACACAAAACAAAATATGTGCAATCACATTAGAAATTTTTACTAACAATCACATGAGCACATACGTCTTCCAGTGTGTTCTCGAAGGCGACAGCGAACTCATGGACAATCTCCTTGAACGTGCGGGCATGGAGCAGACAAAACAACCCCATGCGTGCGTGATCACTTCTTTAACTCAAGTGCACTGGACCCAGACATCGTCGAGCGCCAGTATGGACACGAGCTTCTCCTCCACCATATTGCCGTCAATGCCGATGGCTCGCTTGCCGCAGCCATAGAGGCAACTTCCTCCTCCATTGTCTCGATGTCCTCCATATTTTCCTTCATGAGCTTGGCCCCTTCCATGGTCTCGGCCTTCTCGACATCTTCCTTCGAGCGGAAGCGCGTCGGTAGCACCTTTTTTTGTCGTGCCAATGGAAGAGAGCAACAACATGATCATACCACAAGACGAAGGAGCGGGGCATGGTAATGGGCCACGACGAACAAGAGTGTGTGGGTGGTGGCAGAAGAGAGAGGGAAAACCCCCATTATATACAAGAACACCCAGATACATTACCAATAATGAGCCGATGTAAGACACCCAAGGACCCACCAGGTAGTGCCACCTAGCCGGAGCAGCAGAGTCGGCGTATGCCTGACTTGAACCACGATAGGTCGAGCATGCAAACGTACCTGTCACGCGCACCTGAGGCAACGCATGCCTTTTCAGTGTGAGTGGCCCCACACGTGAGCCGGTGCTACAGATGCACACCCTGCTGTCGCAGCCAGACCAACCCTGTAAAGAGCAACGATGCAGATAGATGGGTCTGGCTCTCCCATCATGCACGGGAAAGTGCACGAAAGGGCTACCATTGACGCCGTCGAACCCTCCCAATAATGGTGGCCCCAGGTGCTCCCAACGGTCCACCCATAATGGACCCCCAGCCGGGTTTCCTGTGTACGAGCCATCAGGGTAGATCATATATCTTGCATCAACCCTGAGAGGGCCTGTGGCAAGCCAGCCATAATCGAGTGGCCAGGAGAGCACACGCACCCGAGGCAGTGCATGCCCATCTTGGGGAGTGTCCCCATGCGCGAGCCGATGTTGTGAATGGCACACAAGTGGGCGCCATGCACACCCTGCTGTCGCGGCCAGACCGACCTGGCATAGGGTAATGACACCGACAGAGGGGTCCGGCTTGCCCATTGCACAGGGGAACAAGTGCGGCAGGGCTCCAGCGGACGCTGCCAAACCCGCCTAATGACGATGGCTCTGAACACTCCACCGACCCACCCTTCATGGACCACCCAACTGGGTAGCCTGGGTCCGAGATGTCCTAGCAGATCAAACGACTGAGAACCTTCTGATAACCCACAAGTATAAGGGATCAATTGTAGCCTCTTTTGATAAGTAAGAGTGCCAAACCCAACAAGGAGCTAAAGCTAGAACAAATATTCCCTCAAGTTCTACCGACCACCGATACAACTCTACGCACGCTTAACGTTCACTTTACCTAAAACAAGTGTGAAACTAGAAGTACTTTGTAGGTGTTGTTGGATAGGTTTGCAAGAATATAAAGAGAACATAAATATAAACAAGAGGCTGTTTAGATAAAGAAGCAATAAAGTTAGTATAGCGAGTGTGGAAAAAGTGGTGGTAGGAGTTGCAAAATTGTCCCTAAGCAATTGACTACATTACTAGTCCGATAACAAGTTTTATGCAGGAGAGGCCACTGCTAGCATGTCATCCCTGACTTGGTATTCTATGTAGTTATGATTGGAACTATTAGCAAGCATCCGCAACTACTGAAGTTCATTAATATAAAACCCAGCCATAGCATTAAGATATATTGGTTCCCCTTCAATCCCGTATGCATCAATTTCTATGCTATGTTGAAGCTTATGTCACTCTTGCCCTCCAATACATAGTCCTATCAACATACAACTAACCCTATGGTGTGATCCACGCGCGTGATCATATGATGGGCACCAAAGGACAGCAACATAACCACAAGCAAATTAAACCAATCATAGCAATTCACCAATTACTGATAGGACAACGAAAATCTACTCAGACATCATAGGATGGCAACACATGATTGGATAATAATATGAAGCATAAAGCACCATGTTCAAGTAGAGGATACAACGGGTTGCAGGAGAGTGGACCGCTGTAGATAGATGGGGGAGGGTGATGGAGATGTTGGTGTAGATCACGGTGATGATGATGGCTCCTTCTTCTTCTTCCTTGACCTTCTCCCTAGATGGGAGAAGGGTTTCCCCTCTGGTCCACGATCTCCATGGGGTGGGAGGGGCGAGAGCCCCTCCGAGATTGGATCTGTCGCTCTGACTCTCTCTGTTTCTGCGTTCTAGATTTTGGCCTTTCACTGTTTCTTATATTCCTAGAGATCCGTAACTCCGATTGGGCTTAAATTTTAACAAAATTTCTATCTGGATATTAGTTTTCTTGTGGCGAAAGAAGGACACCAACCGCCTTACGGGGTGGCCACGAGGGCCCAGGGCGCGCCTGACCCCCTGGGGCACGCCCCCTGCCTCGTGGCCCCCTCGGGCATCGTCTCGCGTTGATTGTTTTTCCCAAATATCATGAATATTCCAAAAAAAATCTCCATCAGTTTTTATCCTGTTTGGATTCTGCTTGATATGGGTTTTCTGCGAAACAAAAAACATGCAACAAACAGGAACTAGCACTGGGCACTGGATCAATATGTTAGTCCCAAAAATAGTATAAGAAGTTGCCAAAAGTATATAAAAGTTGTAGAATATTGGCATGGAACAATTAAAAATTATAGATACGACGGAGACGTATCAGCATCCCCAAGCTTAATTCCTGCTCATCCTCGAGTAGGTAAATGATAAAAAAGATAATTTTAGATGTGGAATGCTACCTATCATAATCTTGATCATATATCTAATCGCGGCATGAATATTAAGACACGAGTGATTCAAAGCAATAGTCTATCATTTGACATTAAGACAATAATACTTCAAGCATACTAATAAAGCAATTATGTCTTATCAAAATAACATAGCCAAAGAAAGCTTATCCATACAAAATCATATAGTTTGGCCATGCTTCATTTTCGTCACACAAAATGCTCCCACCATGCACAACCCCGGTTTCAGCCAAGCAATTGGTTCATACTTTTTAAGATGCTTCAACCTTTACAACCCTCACGCAATACAGGAGCGTAAGCCATGGATATAGCATTACAGGTGGAATAGAGTATGATGGTGGAGGATGTGTGGAGAAGACAAAAAGGGAGAAAGTCTCACATCGACGCGGCTAATCAACGGGCTATGGAGATGCCCATCAATTGATGTCAATGCGAGGAGTAGGGATTGCCATGCAACGGATGCACTGGAGTTATAAGTGTATGAAAGCTCAGATTGAAACTAAGTTGGTGTGCATCCAACTTGCTTTCTCATGAAGACCTCGGGCAATTGAGGAAGCCCATCATCAGAATATACAAGCCAAGTTCTATAATGAAAATTCCCACTAGTATATGAAAGTGATAACTCAAGAGACTATCTATATGAAGAACATGGTGCTATTTTGAAGCACAAGTGTGGTAAAAGGATAGTAACATTTCCCCTTCTCTCTTTTTCTCTCAATTTTCTATTTTCTCTTTTTTTGGTGGGCTTCTTTGGCCTTTTATTATTATTATTTGGGCTTCTTTGGCCTCTTTTAGTTTTCATAAAGTCTGGAGTCTCATCCCGACTTGTGGGGGAATCGTAGTCTCCATCATCCTTTCCTCACTGGGGTAATGCTCTAATAATGATGATCATCACACTTTTATTTACTTACAACTCAATATTACAACTCGATACTAGAACAAAAATATGACTCTATATGAATGCCTCCGGCAGTGTACCAGGATGTGCAATGATCTAGCATAGCAATGACATCAAAAAACGGACAAGCCATGAAAACAACATGGTAGCTATCTTACGATCATGAAAAGTAATATGACAATGAATGCTCAAGTCATGTATATGATGATGATGGAAGTTGCATGGCAATATATCTCGGAATGGCTATGGAAATGCCATAATAGGTAGGTATGGTGGCTGTTTTGAGGAATATATAAGGAGGCTTATGTGTGATAGAGCATATCGTATCACGAGGTTTGGATGCACCGGCGAAGTTTGCACCAACTCTCGAAGTGAGAAAGGGCAATGCATACCGAAGAGGCTAGCAAATTGCGAAAAGGTAAGAGTGCGTATAATCCATGGACTCACATTAGTCATAAAGAACTCATATAATTATTGCAAAAGTTTATTAGCCCTCAAAGCAAAGTACTACTATGCATGCTCCTAGGGGAAGGGTTGGTAGGAGTTAACCATCGCACGATCCCGACCTCCACTCATCAGGAAGGCAATCTAAGAACACCCCATGCTTCAAATTTGTCACACAACGGTTACCATACGTGCATGCTACGGGACTTGCAAACCTCAACACAAGTATTTCTCAATTTCACAATTACTCCACTAGCATGGCTCTAATATCACCACCTTTATATCGCAAAACTATTGCAAGGAATCAAACATATCATATACAATGATCTACAAGTTTTATGTAGGATTTTATGACTAACCATGTGAATGACCAATTCCTATCATCTCTCTAAATAGGTATAAGTGAAGCAAGAGAGTTTAATTATTTCTACAAAAGATATGCCCACACTCTAACAAATATAATGAAGCAAAAGAGCATTCTACAAATGGCGGTTTTCTATGTGAAGAGAAACAGACAATCCAAACCTCAAATGATATAAGTGAAGCACATGAAGCATTCTATAAAGCCATACTCAAAAGATATAAGTGAAGTGCAATGAGAATTCTATAAATCAACCATGGACTATCTCATACCAGCATGGTGCATAAAATAAAAGTGAAAATTAAATGCAAAAGACCCTCCAAGATTTGCACATATCACATGAATGAAACGAATCCGAAAACATACCGATACTTGTTGAAGAAAGATGGGATGCCTTCCGGGGCATCCCCAAGCTTAGACGCTTGAGTCTCCTTGGGGTGCCTTGGGCATCCCCAAGCTTGAGCTCTTGCCTCTCCTCCTTTTCCTCATATCGATACCTCCTCGATCTTCGAACACTTCCACACAAAACTTCAACAGAAAACTTGGTAAGATCCGTTAGTATAATAAAGCAAATCACTACTCTAAGTACTGTTGCAAACCAATTCATATATATTTTTTGCATTGTATATACTGTAATATAACTTTTCCATGGCTTAATCCACCGATAGAAATTGATAGTTTCATCAAAACAAGCAAACTATGCATCAAAAATAGAATCTGTCTTAAACAGGGCAGTCTGTAGTAATCTGAACATTCACCATACTTCTGTAACCCCAAAAATTCTGCCAAAATTAGGAAAAATAAAAAATTTGTATATAAAAACATTTCAAAAAGTTCAGAACCGTTTGACCTTCCAGTAAAAAATGTAAAATCGCACACTAAAGCCAAAGTTTCTATCCTGCACCGCACAAACCAACAAGCATTGTAAACATCCTGAAGGCAAACCTTGGCACATTATTTTTATTATATAATGGAATAGTACAAGGGGATAATTATTTTTTTTGAAAAGTTTCTGTAATAAAGATTCACAAAGTTTCCGTGAGCATGAACAAAGTTCAAGGCTAGCTCCCACTTTAACAATGCTCGTCTTTCTCACTTTCGCTTTTCTTTTTGAAAAAGTTTATCCATAAGCATCATTCATATTGGCATCATGGCCACAAGCATAGCAAGCATCATCAAAAAGGGGTATTTCTAGATAATCAACGGGATCATAACAATCATCATAGCAATCGTCCTTCGGTAAGCACAAACGGAAATTAAACAATGTATGAGTTGAAGAGTTACTCTCATTAGAAGGTGGGCACGGATGATCAATCCACTCTTCCTCGTTTTGTTCTTCGCTCTCCTCCTCATCTTTTTCATCCACTGAGCTCACAGTTTCATCAATTTCTTCTTCCATAGACTCCTGCAAAATATTAGTCTCTTCTTGGACAGCGGAGGAGTCCTCAATATATGGTTTAATATAAGGATTAGAAGCATAATTATCATAGCAATATTTAAGTATGGCAAAATTTTCAGATTTGTGAAGAGTAGCATCATACTTTCCAATCAAAGAAGCAATTTCGTAAGCACCCTTAAAAGCAACAAATTCTTCCATTTGTTGAACGTCATAGTAATTATAAACACCCTTAGCATATGAAGATACAGTTCCATTATCACTAAACTCACATTGGTAGGGAAAGTGTTTCTTAGGGTCTTCAGAACAACAAGTAAAATCATAAATTTCTCATAAATTCTAAGCATAGCATTGCAAACGATGAATTTGATCCAGTAAAAGTTTCCCTTTTTGAGATAAGCGGTGTCGCATATAACAAGCATGCTCATCTAAAGATTTGCCATCAACTAAGCTAGTTGGGGTTTCAGCACGAGCACATAGGGATCGAAGATGATCCAAGTAAAATGCTTCAGGAGTGTGATAGATTTTGAGTGGTTCTTCAACCATTGGTGTAGTAGGTACAAATAATTTTTTGGTATTTTGTGTTTCCTACCCATAACTAAAGATAGAAAACAAGAGCACAAAATAAAAACTACTTGGTGATAAAGCAAACAAGCACACACGAGAATATTCACCCCACGCTATAACTCCTCGGGAACGGCGCTAGAAAAAGGTCTTGATAACCCACAAGTATAGGGGATCAATTGTAGCCTCTTTCGATAAGTAAGAGTGTGGAACCCAACGAGGAGCTAAAGGTAGAACAAATATTCCCTCAAGTTCTATACCTAAAACAAGTGTGAAACTAGAAGTACTTTGTAGGTGTTGTTGGATAGGTTTGCAAGAATATAAAGAGCACATAAATATAAAATAGAGGCTATTTAGATAAAGAAGCAATAAAGTTAGTATAGCGAGTGTGGAAAAAGTGGTGGTAGGAGTTGCGAAACTGTCCCTAAGCAATTGACTACGTTACTATACCAATGGCAAGTTTTATGTGGGAGAGGCCACTCCTAGCATGCCATCACTGACTTGGAATTCTATGCACTTATGATTGGAACTATTAGCAAGCATCTGCAACTACTAACGTTCATTAAGAGAAAACCCAACCATAACATTAAGATATATTGTTCCCCCATCAATCCCGTATGCATCAATTTCTATGCTATGTTGAAGCTTCTGTCACTCTTGCCCTCCAATACATAGTCATATCAACATACAACTAACCCTATGGTGTGATACACGCGCGTGATCATATGATGGGCACAAAAGGACAACAACATAACCACAAGCAAATTAAACCAATCATAGCAATTCACCAATTACCGATAGGACAACGAAAATCTACTCAGACATCATAGGATGGCAACACATCATTGGATAATAATATGAAGCATAAATCACCATGTTCAAGTAGAGGGTACAGCGGGTTGCGGGAGAGTGGACCGCTATAGATAGTTGGGGGAAGGTGATGGAGATGTTGGTGAAGATGACAGAGGTGTTGGTGTAGATCACAGTGATGATGATGGCCCGGCGGCGTTCCGGCGCCACCAGGAGAGAGGGGGAGAGAGCCCCCCTTCTTCTTCTTCTTCCTTGACCTTCTCCCTAGATGGGAGAACGGTTTACCCTATGGTCCATGATTTCCATGGCGTGGGAGGCGCGAGAGCCCCTCCGAGATTGGATCTGTCTCTCTGTCTCTCTCTGTTTCCGCGTTCCAGATTTTGGCCTTTCACCGTTTCTTATATTCCCGGAGATCCGTAACTCCGATTGGGCTAAAATTTTAACACGATTTCTATCCGGATATTAGCTTTCTTGCGGAAAAAGAAAGGAACCAACCGACTTATGGTGTGGCCACGAGGGCCCAGGGCGCGCCTGACCCCCTGGGGCGCGCCCCGTGCCTCGTGGCCCCCTCGGGCATCGTCTCATGTTGATTGTTCTTCCCAAAAATCATAAATATTCCAAAAAAATCTCCGTCGGTTTTATCCCGTTTGGACTCTATTTTATATGGGTTTTCTGCGAAACAAAAAACATGCAACAAACAGAAACTGGCACTGGGCACTGGAACAATATGTTAGTCCCGAAAATAGTATAAAAAGTTGTGAAAAGTATATGAAAGTTGTAGAATATTGGCATGGAACAATAAAAAATTATAGATACGACAGAGACGTATCACCTTCCTCCACTAGAACATTGTTCTAAGATGTTTTTGCTGGTATTGATCCAGACCCCATGGCAAGCCACTGCGAGACGGACGTCAGGAGGTTCTCTTCACCCGTGAGGCACCCAGACAGACGTCACGAGATTCTTCAACAGTAACACCTTCAAGAAGGGCATGATGCTCAAGCTTTGTCGTCGCCAAATCCAACCACCAAAAGTTACATCTAGGTTTTCACCCTGAAGAATCCGTCTGAGGAAATTTGAGAAATGCCTTCAACAAGTACATGATGTAAAAACATCTTCATTGCTAGGTAGACCAACTCGATTCAGAGGTAGGCTTTCACGCTCGAGCTCGAGACAAGGTGCTCAAGTAGAACCACCATTGACGACACTCATGTGTTGTCACCACCACTTTTCCATGATCAGAGATGTTGGGTTCTATGCTAGGTGCATTGGCTACAAAATAATATTTTCTTACACGCAGAACAACTAGGAACATGCTATGAGAATGGATCACGGATCGTTACCACTAGACGCGTAGTGCCATGCAGTGGAAGTAGAGTTGGGGCAGCGCATCCAGAGTCGTCTCCTCCTCATCCGATCTCCCACGAATAGCCGGTCGTAGATCCCACGTACAGGTTCGTAGGAGCGGTGCAAGTGCACCACCTCCAACGGTATCCATACATGCAGGAGGGACACCATGCGATGAACTGCTAGGTCTGATCACACAGTCAGCAGTGAGTGAAGGTGGCTACTTCCAACACATGCAAAGCCCAAGTGATGGCACCGAAGCGACCAATTGAATGAGTGTGCCGCACCTCCACTATATATAGGCATCCGTCACGGGCTCAAGACTTGGTCCTCAGATGGATCCTTAATCCCAAATTCTGTTCAGCCTGGATCCTAGTCCGAGTAGGATTACATCTGGCTGATGGAGTCGGGTCTAGCCTCACAGGTTCCTTCCCCTAAGTGCACGACCCCTAGGTTCAAGTCGGCTTGGTCGTAGGTCAGATCACCTCCGACTTGCTTTGTTGGTAGCTGCCTCTAGCAGGGCGTGCCAATCACCAAGTAGACAATGAAGCCGATTGGCAAACATGTACAAAATGTCACACTTGTGTTCCCTTTGCCACACGATGTACGTTGTCGGGCTCAAGGCGAGTCGTTCATCCTTGTGCTAGCCTGGCCTCATTCTTGTACTAGTGATGCCGACCACAAACCGGATTATCTCATACACTACAAAAAATACACTTCCGTGATGATACGTGTTTGTCACAGTAGGTCACGTTTTTTGTCATGCATGTACATCCATGACAATTTTATGAAAGAATCAAGATAGTCATACCTATGCTGTCGTAGAAGTGTTCCATGACATTACTAAAATTATCATCACAGAAGTGTCCACTTCCATGACGATAAATCATGTGTCATAGAAGTGCTTTCGTCAAGGGTGACTGACATGTGGCATCCACCGTAACGAGTCGCTGTTAAGCTATCGGGTTCCGGTTTGGATCCAATAACCCGTTAATAGCACCGACCAATGGTGATTTTCCATGTGTAAAATTCTCATTTGTTGAAGGAAACACATGTCAGCTCATCATTGGGACAGATGGCATCCCTACAATGGACGGAAGAAGCCTATGATATGTTGACACATGACACGGCCCAAAAGTGGCCCATTTAAGGTAAAAAGGTCGGCCCATCTAAAGGCCCACCATATTTGACACTAGTGGGCTAGCCCGTTAACAACCTGCCATGTTTTGGGTCAAATTGAGGCCCATATCAGATCAGGCCTGTTCACAGCCTGCATGTTTTGGGCCAAAGTACGACCCATATCGGATCAGGACTGTTAACAGGCCTCTGTTCTTTTGGTCCCATTCTAAGCCAGATTTGTATTTCAGCCTGTTAAAGGCCATTTTACCAATTCGGCCCGATAATAGTTATGGCCTGTTAGCGGCCCGTGGTGCATCTGGGACGCTGTTGGCCCGGTTTAACTTTAGGTCATTTAATGGCCCATGCAGAAACTAGGCTATTTCTTGTCCGAAGTAACTTTAGGCCTCTTAACGGCCCATAGTCTTTGTGGATAAATTTCAGCCGAACTGGCCTATCGGCCTGTTAATGGCCCGTGTAACAGTTGGGCCTAATTACAGCATGCGTTCAATCCGGCCTACTTACAGTCCATCTGATAATGGCCCATGACATTGTTGGGCCTATAGCCCGCGTTGATACCGTCCTGCTTAAAGCCCATCATTTTATTGGGCCAAACAGGGCCCAAGATATATTTTGGCTTGTTAACGGCTCTTCCTATTCGGGCGAAACATGGGCCTTAGGCAGTTTTGGCCTGTATTGCCCCGTGAATTTTTTGGCTCAACGCTAGCCCAGTCTTGTTTTTAGCCTGTTAAAAGCCCATGGTATTCTCTAACCTAGCTGGCCAAAGCTTTACTCAGCCTATTAAAGGCAGAAAACTACTATACGTTTAGACCTGCTAATGGCCCCAGATGATTATAGGCCCACTCTTTGGACCATATGAGTAACGGGCCGGCCTGAAGACCGACAACATTGAGATCCATTGAACCTTCCGGCCTAAATTACAGCATATCGACCAAGAATAAACCTAGACTATACAATAATGAAATTATGGCATATTACATCCACTAGGAATCAAAATTTGCCACCGATGATAATAAAGCGCAACATAACCGCGGATTACATACACTAGGCATCAAAGGTTTCCACTAGTGCATATAAATGCACCGACAAAAGAATATCCAAAACTGAGAGCACTTCAGAAGGCATTAGGCCTGGCCAGGACAGGCACCACAAGCAGCGAACAAGCTGATGAGACCTCAGTTGTGTCAAAGATAGATGCTCCATCCCTAGCTTTATAGCACCAAAGCGCGCAATGCAGTCCTCTGAGATCTTCCTTGCATCATTGACATCAAGTCGGAGCTTAGTTGAAGCAAGCCTTTCCGCTTTAAGTTGAGACTGAAGAAGTTGGTCTGATTGAGGCAACAACTGCACAGAGGTTGTCTCACAGCTGTTGGTGAGTAGCTTCAACTCACTGTCTTCATCAAGATAGGACCTTGGGGTCATCTCGCTCTCTTCAAGACTATCTTCCCTAAAGTTCTGCCTAGCATAAGAGATATGACTCTGAAAGAGACACAAGGAGGCACGTAACAGGTTTCACAATTATATCAGCAAACAAATGGATCTCTTCTACATAAGGAACATGTTTTTACAACTACAATTTAAAACTGGTAGTTGTTGCAAACATCCATCAGATGTAAACAGCAAAGTAGACAATAGTGGAGGAAATGATGCCTATCCAAATCTATACTAGGACAAAGTTTGAAGGCTTGAGAAGGATGAACTTACATTACATGTTAACACGGGCTGGACAAATCCCTTCTCCATGTTGATGAAAGGATTATTCAATAAATTCCCCAAAGAAACTTCTTTATAAGCATTGCCATTATTCTACATTTTGCAAAGAGTAAATATAGATCAAATAATATTGGAAGAAATATAGGATAATGAAGCTCAGCTACAGACTGATGATACATAATCAAATAGCAATTAATTAAGTACAATCTTACAAGGCAAAAGGTATTGACAAGAGGAATGCAGAGCTCAACGTGTGAAGTGGCATTGTCTTTATTCAACATTTCGGTAAGAGTAAATGTAGATCTAATAATTTGGAGGAAGTGGAGGGCAGGACAGATAAGATGCATAGTAATGCTAGACAATCAACTATCTTGCGATGCAAGTACAGTAATACCACCACCGTCCATTATTACTTGTTGCTCAAATGGATGTATCTAGCACTATTAAGTTCTAAATACATCCAATTGATCAACAATTAATTCGATATAGAGGGAGTACATGACAACAGGTACTTACATGAGCAATCCACAACTTCATAACCATTGTGTTAATTCTACATTTGTCCAAGAGTAAATATAGATCTTATAATTTTGAGCAAAGGGAGGATAAAGAAGCGAACATTTACAGTGATGCTACATAATCAAACAACAATGAGTGTAAGTATGCTGATAAAGGGCAAGAGGTACTGACAAGAGCAATGCAGTGCCCAGTATTGTTGTGAGATCCTATTATCCTTTGAGCAAGGAGATTCATCTGAAATTAGTTTTTATACAAGAGAGAAGGTAAGGCACATGTAGAAATTTAGGAGTTCAAATTTTGAATGGGAGATTTACATTTTCCCCCCTAACTTTGTCCCAACCTCGTCTTTACCCCTAAATAAAAACAGTGGTCAACTTTGCCCCTCTTTCGTTAAGTGTGCTTATAGAAATGCCCTTCCGTACATTTTCCGTCAGGTCAAAGGCCTTTGACCGTTAAGCGCGCGTATAGAAAAATCTAACAATCAAAGGCCTTTGACTGGACGGAAAATGTACAGAAGGGCATTTCTATAAGCGCACTTAACAGAAGAGGGGCAAAGTCCATCACTGTTTTTATTTAGGGGTAAAGATGAGGTCGGGACAAAGTTAGGGGAAAAATGGAATTGGCCCATTTTGAATTGATATCATAGACAGTACCTGACGCTGGACTCCCAACAGTTCTTAGGGGTTTGGCCAGTGGAGTAGGGGTAAAGTGTGGTACAATTGGGCCTGTGTTTTCTGTGGCTACCGATCTATCTGATTTAACATGTATCACTATGTTTTCCAAATACCTAGTTTGTAGTCCTTGAGGATCTGCACCCACCCTCTTCCTTTTGGACATCTATTACAGAAGAACAACATTTGACTGGAAAAGCGTAGTATGATGACACATGGAATAGGTACAGAAAATGGATAGGTATGGCATATACTCATATATGATGCTTAAACTAAGCAGATGGTGGTGTAACAAAGTATAAGTAATGCAAGAGGTCATATGCAAAATATGTGCGACCAATACAACCTTGCCAAGTGAGAGCAAGTACCTTGATGGGTGAATAAGATAAGCCATCCTCCACCATGCCAAGTTTGTTAGCCAATGGATTGTTCTGCAATATTCCTCTCGTGCGCCCATTCTCATATTCATTTTGATCATGTTCAATACCTGACATGCATGAAAACATAAAAACAAGTGAGATTATCTTTGTAATGCAGAAGTGATTCTAATCCAATACTGCCTCCCTGTAAACCCCTTTGTGCTATCTCTACAATTCTTGTGATAGATGTCGTGCATGCGGTAATTTGGTGTGTGCATTAATATAATGTGGCCTTGTACTCAAAATATGAGAGCTCTAGAAGTGATGATACTTCGCAAATGACAACTTCAACATATAGTTAAGAAGAAAAAGTCGACCTGGCCTGACAGGTTCAAAATATACTAAGGGAGAAAAACTCGACCTGACCAGTCGCCCGCAAATGTCTCTGCTACTCTTCCCAACAAGGAACATACTTGTTAAAGAAGAGAAGAGGATCATGTTAAAGAAGAGCAGAAGAGCAATAAGATTGAAGATATTATAGGGTTTTCTATACAATGTCTCTGCCTACCCATGATGAACCAGAGCACACAGAGAAATACTATTCCTTCCGGTCTCTCCATATGTGGCTCACATGCATTTCAAAACTGAAGTAGGAACGTTTAGCTGACCAATTAAACATCTCTCAATTTTACTAATATGAGCATAATATCAGTATCGAATTTGTAAAACTAAGCTTGTTAGCTTTTATGACTATACACAGTAGGGTAAAACCCCACTGCAACTTTTATTAATAAATGCAGAAACAAAAAGTTGTCTTAAGGGCTTGAGGTAAGCCCCAAAAGAAAAGAAACTACAAAAACTAAAATAACTAAAGAAACTAAAAAAGAGATATTAAAAAATCTAAAAAAACCTAAAAAACAATGAGTAGCTCAATTACAACAAGGTGTCCAACCAATCAGAGAATTGCATTTCATATTTCTTCTTCATCTTGTATTTGAGAAGTTTTAGTTCCTTTGTGAATATGAATTTCCATCCTTGAAATGATGGTGTGATATTCTCAAATATTTTGTTGTTTCTAGATATCCATATGGCCCATGATCCTAATATGATGATCTCCATGAAGAAAGGGTAGTGGAGCTTGTCTTTAAGATCTAGATATGCCTCCAGTACTGATAAGTTTGGGGTTCTGGTAGGGCAGATGAAATCCCAACATCTGATAGCAAAAGGACACCCCCAAAATAGGTGATGCAATGTTTCTTCCTGCTGACAATCCCTCACTGCACAATTATAAGCTTCCAATACAAAGTTTTTCCTTCTTAAAAGGTTCCTTGTATTTACTCTATCATGGAGCAGCATCCAGAAAAATACTTTGTGCTTGGGTTGACAAGAATCCAGTTGAAATGAGGTGGAGTTTGCTTGTGACCAATCAAAACATTGTATGCTTTAATGGAATAATAAAATTCATTACCCCATATGTAACTCCAAGTATCCATTGCATCCAAGTAATCAGATTGCCTTAAAGAGATGCATATGTCTTCCATTCCTAAGAACTCCTCATATGCTTGTGTAATCAGAGGCAGGTGGAAGAGGTCTTGAAGATATTCAATATTTATCACTTGGTGCACACTAGTGAGTGGATCTCTAGCAAAGGAGTAAAGGTGATCAAATTTGTGCTTGAGAACAAATTGGTGCCACACATCATCCAAGAACAAAGCACTTCTTCCATCACCCACATTGCACCTGGCTATGGCTTTAAAATGATCAATAAGGGCCAGGTTTGATTTCCACCAGAAGGAACCCACTTTCTGATCTCTTGGGAGTTGTCCATTGCTATAATAAGTTTCCCAAATGAGATTCACCCAAGGAATATCATGTCTATTATAGAATTTGTGTAGGTTTTTCATGAGCGGAGTCTTGTTTTGTGTAAATATATCCATGACTCCCAAACCACCCTGATTTTTTGGTCTGCAAACAGTAGTCCATGCCACTGGAGCTGGTCTTCGATCTTCCATGTCAGGGCTTCTCCAAAGGTAGTGTCTCAAATACTTAATGATCTGTTGTTTAATAGTGATAGGGATGTCCAAATAGCACATGAAGTAAACTGCTAGGGATGCCAGGAAAGATTTAACTAATAGCACCTTCCCTGCTTGAGTCATAAAAGTAGAGATCCAAGCAATTCTCTTAGCACTTTTACTGACCAGAGGCAAACACTGCTCCACAGTTGGTTTATAAATCCGCAATGCAAGTCCAAGATAAGTGAAAGGAAACTGTCCCCTCGCACATTGCAGAGTGTTTGTGAAAATGCTAACTCTGTCTTCTGCAATATTTATGGGCACCATTATTGATTTCCCATAATTTACCTTTAATCCACTGGCTGATGGAAAGGTGTTTAATAGAGCTTTGAGGCAGATTAGCTGTCTCGCATTAGCTTGCATAAGAACCAAAGTATCATCTGTATATTGAACTATTGGGAGGTCTAGGCAAGAGTTAACCTGAATTGGTGGAGTGATAAGATGTCTTCTCATAGCTTTGTTCAGAATTGATTGAAGCAGATCAGCTGCCAAAACAAAAATTAAAGGTGATAGAGGATCCCCTTGCCTGACTCCTCTTCTGTAGTAGAATTTCTTCCCAGGGACTCCATTTAACATCACAACTGATGAGGCAGATGTGAAAAGTAGTTGCATCCAAGATATCCACTTCTCTCCAAATCCCTTTGCTTTGAGAATGTCAAATATAGCCTGATGTTCAGTGTCAAACGCCTTTTCAAAATCCATCTTGATTACTAGCATTTCTTCTTTTGATATATGACACTGATGAATATATTCATAAGCCCAACCAAGACAATCTTGAATCACTCTATTCTTTAGAAATCCATACTGATTGATGTGCACCATTTTGAGAATCACTTTTTGAAGCCTATTTGCCAATAGTTTTGTAATAATTTTGAGCACTCCATTAAGCAATGAAATTGTTCTAAAATCATTAGGAGAAACTGGCACTTCCTTTTTTGGGATGAGAGTGATAAATGAAGTGTTTATCCTCTCAAGGTTAACATTACCAACATGAAAGGCCAGAATAAGTGCAGTAACATCCTCTTTGATTATATCCCAACAGGCTTTAAGAAATTCATTATTAAATCCATCAGGACCAGGTGATTTATTTGTGGGTAAGTTCTTCACAACCTCATCAATTTCCTCCTGTGTAAAAGGCTTCTCAAGATCTTTAAAGAGTTGAGGATCCACTCTATTGTCATATAAATCCTTTAAATCAAAGTGCATGGTAGGTACATTCGACTGACCTAATATCATTTGAAAGCCTCCCAAAGAGTTGCACCTTTACCTTCATCATTAGTGATTTCCATCTGGTCCTCATTCAGGAGCATGGCAATTTTGTTATGTCCGTGATTAACTGAAGACTATGTATGGAAAATTTTTGTGTTCTCATCTCCAAATTTCACACCCTTGATTTTTTCCTCTCTGTTTCCAATAGATTTTGTGATTGATGAGTATTATTAATAGGAATTCTTTCAATAAAGTTCTACAATTTCTCTCAAACAAGGTGAGGTCTCTGTACTCCTCCAAGAAGTCCCACATGTAGATACATTCATTCAGTTCCTCAATTTGCTTATTAAGAGAAGACAAACATTTTTCCCAAAGCTTTAGTGCTCTTCTCAAATTTTTGAACTTGGCATTAATTTTCTTGGCAGGGTCTGTAAAACCAACAACAATATTCGAGGCTGCTAGAACAATTTCTTTAAAGGAGGCGTGCTTTAACCAATAATTCTCAAATCTGCAAACCTTTGACTTGGGAATGCTTGTGCCAACTTTTATAACATAGGGTAAGTGATCTGAAATTGGGTTTGCTAATGGAAGAGCAGTGGTCTCAGGTATCTTCTCATCCAGGCTGCAGATGTAAAAAACCAGTCCAATTTTTCAAGAAGTGGGTTGTCTTGCATATTGCTCCAACTGAATTGTCTACCCTTAAGAGGGAGTTTAATTAACCCCAAGTTGCTAATAGCTTCATTGAATAGTAACATTTGATTGACATCACCCCAGGTATGTTACGACACAAACCGTGAAAGCTGATTGTGGTCATCATAAAATGGGGAAACCGTAAGCATGATGAGTATAGTGTTGACCGTGGAAGTGGGATGGCAGATTTGATGCTGCAAATTTTGCAAGGGGTAGTTAGCAATATATGTTTGTTTTGAAATAACAACTAAGATTTAGTATGGACAAGAAAGTACAGTCAACAAGTGACAAAGAAATGCAATTCTGCTGTCGGGGAAAACTGATCCACGAACACCTATGGGGCCGGCGGACCGGGCCCCTTTCGGTTCGGCGGGGGGCGGAGGTCGCACGAAGAGCAGATCGAGGCGAGGCACACGAGCAGTTTACCCAGCTTCGGAGCTCTCCGGAGAGATAACACTCCTACTGCTGCTTATCTGGTTGTATTATCTAGTGTTCTTGCTCTCGAGCGAGAGAGTGTGATGTTTTCTGGGCTACGAATGAATCGAAGCAAACTGTCTGAACCCCCTCTACATTGCGCATGGGCCTCCTTTTATACGCTAAAGGGGTCACCGACAGGTGGCAACACAGAGGAGGGTAAAAACGTAAAAAGCGAGGTAGTTGATACAGTTGCTTGTACAGTGCACCCTAGCTAACCCTGACGGCAGGGGACAAGGGCATTAAATGCCCGTCTGAGTCACCCAAACAGTGCAGAAAAGGACCGTTAGGGGCACCACCGTTCGCCATGATGGCGATCTTGTCAGCTTCGCATGCCACTGCGCACCGCTGGCTGCACAGCCTCCCGCCACGCGCGCCCGGAGAGGCCCCCAGAGCGACACGTTGGTGGATGCGCTGGAGCGTGGGCGCAGAGTGGCCGCCTGCCGCGGCAAGCGCCTTGCCGCTGTTGTTATCTCGCCGGGTCCAGAAGCTCATCGCTCACCGGGCCTCGGTGTACCTTGTTTAGTCTTCCCGGCAAGCTCCTCTTGCCGGGGCCTTGTTGCCTTGCCGGAGCGCGTGGCGCGTCGCGGTAAGTTCCTTGGAGCGCCTTGGTTGGCCTTCCCGGCAAGCTCCTCTTGCCGGGGTCTTGTCTCCTTAGCTTAAATACTTTGTTCTTGGATGGCTCCAAGGGAACCTTGGGGGATCTTGGCGTTCGCCCGGCAAGCCTTTGCCGCGGGGTGCTGCAACTGCCCGTGCACAAGTTCGGGGTACTAGGGTACCCCTATTCTAGTACACCGACAGGAGCCCCCGGGCCTGGGCCAGACACGGTGCTGAGCGCTGTTGGGCCAGGCCCAAGACAGGGCACGGGCACACGCGGGCTGGGCCACGCCAAATCTTGTCCCGTATCCACCGCGCTCTCCCATAACAGCACGCGTTGAATGTGGCATCGTGGGAGAGATCGTGGGTGGTTGTTTATTTGGAAGGCCGAAACGTCCGCCCCGTCCCTCTTTATAAGCAGAAGAAACAGAGGCAGTTCGTTCCCCCTCGCTGGTTGCTGCTACTCCTTCTTCACAAACTCCGCCGCTCCCTCATTCTTCTCGAAGCCGAGAGAGCAGCGCTCCGCCCTCCCCATTGCCACCAGCATCACCATGCCGTCGACCTTCCCCACCACCTCCGCCATGGCCCCGAAAGCCGACAAGGGAAAGGGTGTGAAGTCGGCCGAGGCGCAGCGGCTCGCGGCGCTGCTGAAGGAGAGGGCGATCTTCACCCCCCAGCTCGGCGTGCAGGAGCTGAGGGAGTACTTCTACCTCTTTTGGGCGACGGAGACGCGTGCGCATCCGCGCACGAGGGTACTCCCGGCCGCTACCTCGGAGTCGGCTCCAAATGGGTACCCGTTCTTCCCGCTATTCTTCTATTGCGGGCTCTGCCCGCCCTTCTCGGACTTCTTCTGTGATATTATGAACACATATGGCTTCCGCCTCCTTGACTTCACCCCCAACGCTGTCCTGACCATGGCAGTTTTCGCACACTTGTGCGAAAACTTTATCGGAGTCCACCCTAGTGTTGCCTTTTTCCGCCACTTCTTCATACCTCGGGTAGAGAGAAGAGAGCCGCTTGCCGGAGGGATTGCCTGGGTCTCGAGAGTCGGCAAGAAATATGCGTACTTGGAGGGTGAGCTCCGCAGCAAGTGGGAGGAGTGGAGAGCGGAGTGGTGCTAGATCGTTGAGGAGAATCCACAGCCCTTCACCGCCGTGCGCCAAACTCCAATAGTGCGCGGCAATGACTGGAGCAACGTGGCCCTGGAAGACGAGAGGCTGAAGATCGCCATCACTAGGATTCTTCGCCTCAGGGTTGCCGGGCTCACCGTAGGTGCTGTCGGGGCAGATTTCCTTCGCCGCCACATTGCCCCCCTACAGGAGAGGGGGAGGCCCGCCTGGGAATTCAAGAATTCGGCGGACATCATGAGGCTGTGGCCGGGCCTCAACTACAACTTCACCGTCTTGGAGTTGGACGCAATGCTCTTGGAATTATTCAAACGCGACCCCCAGCACCCATTCACACTGCCGAGGGGCGTAGTTCCTTTGTGCAATAACTCTTTGCTTGACCGGATCCGCGCCATGATGCCGTTGTGCGATTCACACGGCATCGTCCCAACTTGGCAAGAGCCTGCGGATGACGTTGTGCGAGCGTTCTTCGACACCTTGGAGGAAGTGCCGGTCCGCACTGACGAGCAGAAGAGCCTCACCCGTGACACCACCGACGAGGAGCTGCAGCTCATCACTACTAGGGTGGAAGAGGCTGCGGCCGCAGCTGCTGCGGGTGTGTTTGGGTTTACTGTGGAGGAGGCGGAGGCTGCAGAGGCGGCAAACCTTGCCGAACGCGCGGAGTTCATGGGCGAGGAGGAGCCTGCCGGTTCCGAAGCCGAGCCGAGCGACGCCGGCGAGGAGGAGGCTGAGCCTTCAGAGAACTTGCCGCAGGCGGAGCCCCCGGCCCCGCCAATGAGGCGCCTTCGCAGGGCCGGGGACGCAGCGGGGCGGCAGCCGGCTCCACAGCCACCAAGCCGCGCGACGCGCTCTACCGCGGCAAGCAATGTTTCCGCGGGAGCGCCTCACGCAACAGCGGCAACTGGAGCGGGATCTTCCTGGGCCACTGCCACTGCCCCCGCCAAGCGGGCAAGGGATCCTACTCCTCCACCTCGCCGCACCGGAGGAGGGCCGGACTTCGATCTTTCCGCGCTCAGCTCCGACGAGGAGGAAGAAGAGTGAGTTTCTTTGGTGCTCTTATAATCCTTCAATCTTGTTGTTTATATCTTTTATCTGACTTGCTCCAATCTGGACTCCTTTCTTTTCAGAACACTGGCCCAGAGAGCGGCGAAGAGGGCCAAGGCCACGGTGATCATCATCGAGGATGACCCCATCGTGTCGGCAGGAGGTGGGCCCGAGACCACCTTGATGGACCCGGCAATCACCCCTCAGAGCTGCCCCCACCGCAGCCCCCAGCGTAAGTTCATAGTTTAGCCTTCTGCTGCCGGGCGCGCTTGAGTGCTTTTTCCTTTGTTGATATCTTGCTTGTTGACTTGTGCAGGAGCAGAACAGCCTCATCAGGAGCGCCCGGAGGCCGGTCCCGAAGTGCCACCTGCTTTGACTGCGCCGCCAAGGGAGGAGTCCCCAGCAAGGGAGCGCTCTCCGGCAAGGGGGGACTCTCCGGCAAGGGACGGCACTGCTGATCCTGCGGCGACCGAGGCCGCAACTGAAGATCCTGGCGCAGGTAATCCACTTGCCCAAAAACTTTCCCTTGGGTTCTGCTTCTTCCGTTTTTCCTTTCTTGGATTTTTGATTGATTTTCCTCCCTTCTTCGTTCCTCAGACCCATCTTCGGCTGAGCCAATGGAGACAGAGGGTGCCGTCAAGGAAGGTGCCGGTGCTGATGAGACCGCCGGCGAGGAGGCCGCCGGAGCTACTGCTGCGGAAGCCGGCGAGGGATCGGGCGATCGCACTGACGGCCCTGAGGCCGCAGGAGCGCCGGGCGCTGCGCCGACCGCCGAACCCTCTGCCGCTTCTGCGGAGCCGGGCTCCGAGGAGCCCCAGCCCGGCGCCTACTTGAAGGCCGGTGACAATATCTTCATCAAGCTACCCTGGGCGTCGAGCTCCAGGGCGCCGGTCGAGGGGGAGACTTTTGACGGGGAGGTGCTCGCCTCTGCTGGACTGCCATTGGTCGACGCGCCCGGCAGCAGCAGCGGCGAGCCTGAGGAGGAGGAGCTGCTGCGGAAGCTGCTGTCACTCTACCGCACCCGGCAAGCCAAGCTGGCTTCCAGGGAAGCGCTTGTCGTGAAGGCGGGAGTTGACATGGAAAAGCGCGCGGAGGAGCTCCGGGGCCAAAATCAAGAACCTCTCCGGTCCCTGGCGCAGGAGCGGGAGCGAGTCGACGAGGAGCGCACGGCCTTTCTTCTCGACAGGGCCGAGACTGAGGAGGAACAAAGGCTGGCTGCCGAGAAGCAGTCCGCGCGGGAAGGTGAACTAGTGCAGCGGAAGGCCAACCTTGACAGCTACGAGGAAGAGCTCGCCGAGCGTGAGCGAGCACTTGGCGGGGCGCTCAAGGAGGCAAAGGACGCCGCGGCAACTGCAGAGGCTGCCAAGAAAGAGCTAGAGGAGAAGGTGGCGCAGCTGGAGGCCGATATTGGGAAGAGCGGTGAGGAGCTTGCCGCGCTCAAGCGTGAGCGTGAGAAGGATGCTGCCGCCCACGGTGAGCTGCAAGGCCTTCTCGCGGAGAGGGGCAAGGAGCTCAGCGCCGCCAAGGATTCCAAAGCAGACCTGGAGCTGAAACTGGCCACGCTGATGCAGACGCTGGAGGCCGCCAAGGAGCGGGAGAAGACCTTGTCGGAGAAGGTCAAGGGAGACGCGGCGCTCCTGGAGAGCATTGCAGTTACCCAGAACTCGTTCAGAGACATAGTGGAACACTGGACCGAGGGTCTGGTGAACACTGCCGCAGTCATCAATGAGGAGCTGGCGCAGCTGGGGATGGAGGACTTTGGGTATCCTTACGAAGAGAGTCTTCAACCCAGCGCCAAGCTCAGCCTGTTCTTCAAAGGCGTGGCGACGGCACTCCAGCGGCTTCGGGAGAGGATCCCGAAGCAGCTGGCCGATGAGTCGCGTAAAATCTGCGCCGGGGTTCTCTAGAAGGTGTTGATGAAGGTGGCCTTCCGCAACCCAGGCCTCAGCTTCACCAACGTCCTCAGGTCCTTGCCGCCTGACGCAGATCTGGATGCACTCAAGGCCCTTGTCGCACCCATTGTGGACAAGGTGAGCGAGATCAAGAGAGTCGAGGGCGGACGCGTAGATTAGGCCGCCCATTTCTTCTTTTCCCTTGTCGCTGCTAATCATGTTATGAAAATAGTCTGTTAGAGCTGCGACGAGTTATCTTTGTAATATAACTTTATTTCTGTCTATCAATTGCGGAGTTATTTCCTCTACTAGATTCCTTCTTTTGTATGTTTTTACCCTATGCTTCGAGGGAACTTGTCGGCGCAGGCACCCGAGCCGCGAGCGCTGAGTGCGGAACTTCAGCAGCCTGCTGGCGGCGCTGCTTCCGACAAGAAACCTTGTCGCGACTAGATGCAGCACGCTTAAGCTGTTGAGCGGACTCGAAACAAAGTAAGGGTGCAACTAGCCACGAGTTGGTTCCTCCGCGCACAGGTTTTCCATACAAAGCAGGGTCGTTCGAGGAAGATAACTCAAAAATTCAAAAAGTGATTGCTCAAACTTTGGCAACTTAGCTTTTCTGTCATTTGCTTCCCGGTAAGGTAAGTCTTTGCTTGAACGATGCCTGGCCCATACCACAATCTTCTCCTTCCCCCCGAGCAAACTTGTGTGCGAGAGAACCTTCTTTTTCTTTAAAAGAAAAAGAAAGAAGAGAAAATAATAATATGGAGCTCTTCGGCTCGTTACTGCTTACCGGATGTAGGTGCTGCACAAAGTGTCAGATAATCGCATGCAAGAAAGGAACTAACGCATGAAATGGACAAGCTGTGCGGAGCACATGGGGTTTTACTTATGCACGGGATCTGCGCCCGGCTTTGTACAAAGTATTACATGCAACAGCGGCAAGACTTGTACAAAAGGTGGTTGCCGGAACGGGTTCCGGCAACCGCGCCTTATGGGAAATTCTTATGAAGATGTTCTATGTTCCAGGAGTTGCTCACCGGAATGCCATCTTCGGTCTCAAGGCGGACAGCGCTAGGCCTTGTGACTCGTCTCACCCGATAAGGGCCTTCCCACTTCGGCGTCAACTTGTTGGAATTCTTGGCGGACTGAACGCGCCGAAGAACAAGGTCGCCTTCCTCGAAGCTTCTGGCTTTAACTTTGCGGCTATGATAGCGGCGCAAAGCTTGCTGGTATCGAGCAGCTCGTACAGCAGCCTGAAGACGATCTTCCTCAAGGAGCAGCGCGTCGTCTTGCCGCAGCTGTTCTTGCTCAAGCTCATCGTAAGCGAGCACTCGAGGTGATCCGTATACGAGTTCCGTGGGGAGAACTGCCTCTACTCCATAGACTAGAGCAAAAGGTGTCTGTCCAGTGGCTCGATTTGGCGTTGTTCTGATCGACCAAAGAACCACCGGCAGCTCCTCGATCCAGTTCCTTCCGCACCTGTGCAGCCTGTCGAAAGTTCTGGTCTTGAGCCCGCGCAGCACTTCAGCATTTGCCCTCTCTGCTTGACCGTTGCTTCTTGGAAGAGCAACAGAAGCGAAGCAGACCTTGGCGCCAAGGTCTTGGACGTACTGCATGAAGGTGCGGCTCGTGAATTGCGTGCCGTTGTCGGTGATGATCATGTTAGGGATCCCGAAACGGCAAACAATTGACCTGAAGAACTTGACTGCTGACTGTGCTGTCACCTTCCTCACTGGCTGCACTTCCGGCCACTTTGGGAACTTGTCGATTGCGACGTACAAGTACTCAAAGCCCCCGACAGCTCGGGGGAAGGGGCTGAGGATATCGAGCCCCCAGACCGAAAATGGCCAGGATAAAGGGATCGTCTTGAGAGCTTGAGCTGGCTGGTGTATCTGTTTGGAGTGGAACTGGCACGCTTCACACTTGGTTACTTGTGCAGTTGCATCCTGGAGGGCTGTCGGCCAAAAGAAACCTTGCCGGAAAGCTTTGCCGGCAAGTGCTCTTGCGCCAATGTGGTGGCCACATATGCCTCCATGTATCTCCGCCAACAGCTTTTGTCCATCTTCCCGGCGAATACACTTCAATTTCACACCGTTGAGTCTTCTTCTGTACAGTATGCTATCGACAAACTAGTACATACTTGACTGCCGGGCTACTTTTTCCGCTTCTTCTTGCTCTTCGGGAAGTTCTCCTGTCTGAAGGAAATGGACAATCTGCTGTGCCCATGCTGGAGCTTGTGGCTCGACAACAAGGACTAAAGGCACATCTGCTGCTGCGGGAACATCCTCTTCCACGGCAAGGACTTGTGGTCCTGCTGGAGCTTGATGTTCCCCGGCAAGCTTGCCGGAGCAAAACTTGTCGGGAGCGTCTGCTTCAACGGAACAAACCATAAGGCTTGCCGGAGCAGACTGCCCCTCAGCATCCTTGGTGTTGATCTTGGGGACTTTGTTGGCGGCGGCTTCGGGGAGCTCTGCCAGAAAGTAGTCGCCGGAAACCAACTTCCTCTTCTTGCTTTGTCCAGTTGAGGGCGTTACGGATGGTTGAGTCAACTTAAGCACAAAGATCCCTGGTTCCACAGGTAACTTTAGTGCGGCGCACTTTGACAGGCCATCAACAATATCATTCTGAGCTCTTGGGATATGCTCCATTTGTAGGCCGTCAAAGTGCTCTTCTAGCTTCCTCACTTCATCAACATACGCTTCCATCAACGGACTCTGGTAGTTCTTGTTCACTTGTCGGACGACGAGCTGTGAGTCACCCCTGACAATGAGTTTCTTGATCCCAAGGTCTACTGCGATTCTGAGACCGGCAAGCAATCCTTCATACTCTGCAGTATTGTTGGTTGCTTGATCTTTGGGAAAGTGCATCTGGACTACGTACTTGAGGTGCTCTCCGGTGGGTGCGACAAGCAGCACGCCAGCACTGGCGCCTTGCAGCGAGAAGGCACCATCAAAGTACATCAGCCACTCTTTGTTTACCTCTTTGACGGGGATGCTCGTTTATGAAATTTCTTCATCTGGGGTTGGCGTCCACTCTGCTATGAAGTCTGGCAATGCTCTGCTTTGGATAGTTGAAGTGCTCTCAAACTTGAGGCCAAAGCTTGACAGTTCCAGCGCCCACTCGACAATCCTGCCCGTTGCTTCTGGATTTTGCAGTATCCTCTTCAGCGGAAAGCGAGTGACGACTGTGATCTCATGTGCTTGGAAGTAATGGCGCAGCTTTCTCGAGGCCATGAGGAGGCCGAAAAGCAACTTCTGCACACCAGAGTACCTTGATCTAGCCCCCTGCAGAAGAGAACTGACAAAGTAAACTGGGCGCTGCACCATTCTCCTTGGCATCTTATCATGTTCCTGCGCAAACCCATGTTTGTTGGGACCAGAGCTTGTCGACGAAGCCCCCTGCTTGTCGCTGGATGGATCTGCCGTGGTTGCTGGCTCATCATCCGCCTCCCTCTCCGCCACTAACGCAACACTAACCACTTGATTGGTTGCCGCTATATACAGCAGCAACTTCTCTTGCGGCTTAGGTGCGACAAGCGTTGGAGTGGAGGACATGTATCTCTTCAAGTCCTGCAGCGCAGCCTCCGCTTCCGGAGTCCATTTCATTGGATCTGCCTTTTTCAAAATTTTGAAAAATGGCAGGGCGCGCTCAGCAGATCTAGAGATAAACCTGCTGAGAGCAGCCACGCAACTGGCAAGCCTTCGTACATCCTTGATGCACTTTGGTGCATCGATCTGCTCAATGGCTTTGATCTTGTCGGGATTGGCTTCAGTTCCCCGCTGAGACACGAAGAACCCGAGAAGCTTGCCGGAAGGGACTCCAAACACGCACTTCTCGGGGTTAAGCTTGAGGTTGATCTTGCGCAGGTTTGCAAATGTTTCGTCTAAATCTTGAATCAGGGTCGCCTTGTTCTTTCTCTTGACCACTATGTCATCCATGTAAGCTTCCACATTTCTGTGCATTTGCGGCTCAAAAGCATGGTGGACTACCCTTGCGAATGTTGAACCAGCATTCTTCAAACCGAAAGGAATCCGTACGAAGCAGTACATGCCACACGGGGTGATAAATGCGGTTTTCTCTTCATCTTCTTCTGCCATGAAGATCTGATGGTATCCTGAGTATGCATCAAGAAATGAAAGCAAATCACATCCGGCTGTGGAGTCAACAATCTGGTCAATACGCGACAAGGGAAATGGGTCTTTGGGACAAGCTTTATTAACATTAGTGAAGTCAATACAAAGTCTCCATTTCCCGTTAGCTTTGCGCACAACAACAGGATTGGACAACCACGTGGGATGGAGTACTCCTCTGACAAGGCCTGCTGCTTCCAGCTTCTTGATTTCTTCTGCGATGAATTCTTGGCGCTCTACTGCCTGCTTCCTAACTCTCTGCTTGACGGGCCATGCATGAGGACAGACGGCAAGGTGGTGCTCAATCACTTTCCTGGGAACACCGGGGATATCAGACGGTTGCCACGCAAACACGTCGACATTCGCCCGCAGGAAAGCAACGAGCGCGCTTTCCTATTTGGGGTCAAGAGTGGCGCTGATGGTGAAGGTACCACCAGTGCCATCATCCTTGGCGGACACCTTCTTAGTCTCAGGTGGAGCTGCCATTGCCTTCTTACACTTCCCGGTGGAGCTCGATGGTGCGTCCTCGATGGTAGCGCAGCACTCCGAAGAAGTGCACTTGCCGGAGTGGGCATCAGAGCTCTTGCCGGACTTGGTCTTCTTCTTCCCCCCGGGAGCTTCAGCGGCAAGTGTCCTGCGTTCTGCTGCAGCTGCTGCTTCCCGGTAGATCTTGTCGGCACAGATAAGAGCATCCTTCTTGTCGCCAGGGACAGAGATGACACTTATTGGGCCTGGCATTTTCAGTATGTTGTACGCATAGTGAGAGGCTGCCATGAACTTGGCGAGTGCCGGTCGGCCAAGGATTCCAGTGTAAGGCAATGGAAAGTCGGCAACGTCAAACGTGACCCTCTCGGTCCTGAAGTTCAGCTCGCTGCCAAATGTTACCGGCAACGTGATCTTTCCCTTTGGCTTGCTCCTTCCCGGGTTAATTCCTTGAAATGTGCCGGTCTCTTCGAGCTCGCTGTCAGGAATCTGTAGTTTCTGGAGCACCGCGGAGGAGATCAGGTTCAAGTCGGCCCCGCCGTCAACTAGCATCTTAGTGACCTTGAGGTTGCGGATTGTTGGTGAAACCAACATCGGCAAGCACCCGACCGCAGTTATGCAATCCGGGTGGTCCTCAATATCAAAGATGATAGGCGTGCCGGACCATTTCAGAGGCTTGCGTGACTCGACGGGTGGTTCTGCTGCATTAACTTCCCGCACCCACTGCTTGAGCTGGCGGTGCGAGGCATGCAGAGAAGCACCACCGTCAACGCACAGGACCTCTGTGGCTTTCTGGAACTCCTGCTCATCAGTCTCCTCATCATCCATATCTTCATTGTCGCTGTCATCTTCATCCTTGTCGCGGCCGCGAGGAGGTCTGTCTCCTTGCCGCTGCTTGGCCTTGCCGCGGCGTCCTCCTCGACCGGGATGTTTCTTGCCGGATCCACCAGCTCCTTCCTGGGCCTTCTCCTTGTCGCGCCGCTCATATTCAGCTTTCTGTTGCTCAACAAGCTGCTCGACTCTCTTACAGTTCTGAAGATCATGGCCCTTGGTGCGTGAATCTTGCAATACTGCTTGTTGGTGCCGTCCTGCTTGTCGGCGACTGCCACCTCCGCGGCAACCTCTTTGCCGGAGTCACCAGCTTTGGCTTCCTTGGCGCTACTACCATTGCCGGACTGCTCAACAACTAGCACTTCTTTGCCTTTCCTCCTTCTGTTGTCCCGCCACTGGTTTTTCCTTGTCGGGGCAGCATCTTCACTGTCAGATCCTCCCGCTCCTATATTTTCTCCGGGGAGTCTCCTCCCTTCCTCAGCACGCGCACACTTGTCGGCCAGTGCATATAACTCACTGACGTCCCTGATCTTGCACATTGCCATTTCCTCCCGCATCCTGCGGTTCCGCATGTTCTGATGGAACGCGCTGATCACCGCGGCAGGGTGGACGTCTGGGATGTTGTGCTGCACACTACTGAATCTCTGAATGTACTTGCGCATGGGCTCTCCTTCCTTCTGGGCGAGCAGATGAAGATCACTCTCCTGGCCATGAGGCTTGTGTCCGCCTGTAAAGGCGCTGACAAATTGATGGCACAGATCAGCCCAAGATGATATGGAGTTGTCCGGCAAGTGCATGAGCCAGGATCTGACGTTGGGCTTGAGCACCAGCGGGAAGTAGTTGGCAAGGATCTTGTCATCTCGTCCCCCGGCAGCTTGCACCGCAATGGTGTAGATGCCGAGGAACTCTAACGGATGCTTCTTGCCGTCGTACTTCTCCGGTACGTCTGGCTTGAAGTTCTTTGTACTGGGCCACTGGAGTTGCCGCAACTCACGAGTGAACGCAGGACAACCTCCCGCGTACGGCAGATCGCCTGGTTCCCCTGGCGCATGCATGTCAACAGAGGGCCCAGCGCGCTTGTCGGATTGACGTCGCGCTTCTTTTCGGCGCTCGATGAGGGTTCGAGCGTCATCTTGTTGTCGATCATGAAGAACTTGGCGCTGATCGCGACGAGCTCGTGGATCCGACGATGCAGTGGAGTCGCTGTCGAGGTGGATCCGGCGAGTCGGCGATCTTGGCCTTCGGGGCGGTGATTGCATGGTAGTTGCACCTCCGCCCGTTTCGTCGCCACCGGCTCGCGTCCGGCAACCCTGCCGCGGTGGCGACGCGCTCGGCCGCCGTGGAGTGTCGCCGTTGGCGTAGCCGATGAGACTCTGAATGGTGGCTCTCCATTCGTCGATCTTGTCCGACGTCGGAGGGAAATCTAGGAGAAGTTGAGCTCGCGGCAAAGCTTCTGCTGGAGTGGTGGGTGACAGTGGCGGACGGCGCGAGGAGCGGGACGTGCTCGAACTTCTAACTATGTTAGAAGGAGCAGTATCCCGTCCAGGCGACCGTGCTCCGCTCGTGCCAGCACGCTGGCGTGCATGTTGGTCTTGAGCGCCCCGAGATCCACCAGCTTGGTCTTGGGCTATCATGCGTATGGCACTGCTAGTGCCATGACGCTGTTGATCTTGCGCCTCCTGAGAGTGGCGTGGAACATGTACAGTCGCCGAGGTTTGTGCAACCTTGTTCTTGGACCCGGCGGCATCATGAGCTTCCTCGTCGACGTCCTTTCTTCCGCTGGCGTCCATCCCACCACTCGTTTGCTCCAACGGTGGCGGAAGTGATGTGGATGGAGCGGCTGCCGCCGAAGTCTTCTTCTTCGGTGGCATGTTGATGAAGGGAATAAAGATCTAGCTCGTGTGAACGCCGGATCTGGTTCACACAATCTCAACACCCCCTACCTGGCGCACCAAAGATGTCGGGGAAAACTGATCCACGAACACCTATGGGGCCGGCGGACCGGGCCCCTTTCGGTTCGGCGGGGGGCGGAGGTCGCACGAAGAGCAGATCGAGGCGAGGCACACGAGCAGTTTACCCAGCTTCGGAGCTCTCCGGAGAGATAACACTCCTACTGCTGCTTGTCTGGTTGTATTATCTGGTGTTCTTGCTCTCGAGCGAGAGAGTGTGATGTTTTCTGGGCTACGAATGAATCGAAGCAAACTGTCCGAACCCCCTCTACGTTGCGCATGGGCCTCCTTTTATACGCTAAAGGGGTCACCGACAGGTGGCAACGCAGAGGAGGGTAAAAACGTAAAAAGCGAGGTAGTTGATACAGTTGCTTGTACAGTGCACCCTACCTAACCCTGACGGCAGGGGACAAGGGCATTAAATGCCCGTCTGAGTCGCCCGAACAGTGCAGAAAAGGACCGTTAGGGGCGCCACCGTTCGCCACCATGGCGATCTTGTCAGCTTCGCATGCCACTGCGCACCACTGGCTGCACAGCCTCCCGCCACGCGCGCCCGGAGAGGCCCCCAGAGCGACACGTTGGTGGATGCGCTGGAGCGTGGGCGCAGAGTGGCCGCCTGCCGCGGCAAGCGCCTTGCTGCTGTTGTTATCTCGCCGGGTCCAGAAGCTCATCACTCACCGGGCCTCGGTGTACCTTGTTTAGTCTTCTCGGCAAGCTCCTCTTGCCGGGGCCTTGTTGCCTTGCCGGAGCACGTGGCGCGTCGCGGTAAGTTCCTTGGAGCGCCTTGGTTGGACTTCCCGGCAAGCTCCTCTTGCCGTGTCTTGTCTCCTTAGCTTAAATACTTTGTTCTTGGATGGCTCCAAGGGAACCTTGGGGGATCTTGGCGTTCGCCCGGCAAGCCTTTGCCGCGGGGTGCTGCAACTGCCCGTGCACAAGTTCAGGGTACTAGGGTACCCCTGTTCTAGTACACCGACATCTGCTATCTCTCTATATGTCGCGACATGCATTTGGAAACTCAAGTGGGACCTTTAGCTAACCAATTAAATGTGTCTGTTAACTAATATTGGTATCATATCACAATCATATTTGAACAATTAAGCTTTGGAATTATGAGTTCTGTGTTGTTTAGCTGGAAGGGTGGAGTACTGCTAGTACGACATAAAGCACCTACGCAGATCATAGTAGAGTAGATAAAATGGGGAAACCCGAAGCATCAAGACTAAAATCAGGAAAGTGGAACTAGCTGGACCATATGGGCTTGTATTGCCGGTACGACAAGAAAGAGCTACATAAGAACAAAACAATGCCATGGCCCGCCCAGCCCTAGTCCAATATACAAAGGAGTGAAGGTAAATTTGTACAAAAAATTGGGATCCCCTGTAGTCTAAGCCATCTGGGCCGCCCAATATTTTAACTTTAGCTCCGCCGGTGTGTGGCGCACATGATTTTCGAAATGAATATAGGAACATTAGGTGACCAATTAAACGTTCTCTGTTTTAGTAATATATGAGCTTCATATCAGATTTGTATATCAACAACTAAGCTTTGGAATTATGAGTGGCATGTTGTTTTGCTTGATGGGTTGAGGTATTGAGGAGCAGTGCTAGCACGAGACGAAGCACCTACGATGATGGTAGTGAATATAAAGGGGGAAAACCATAAGCTTTACGAGTATAGTGACCATGCCATGGCGGATCTGAAAGTGCAAACCGGACAAAGGCTACTTCAGAACCAATGTTTGCTTTCAACTAGCCACTATGATTTGATACAGACAAGAAAAGTAGAGTAAATAGGTTAGATCTATTTTCTTGTGAGATCAATAACTTAAGCAGATATGAAAGAGTACCACCTCTCTTGCAACGTCGTGTATGCCCCTGTAGATACGTTGAGGGTACTGCGGGTGCGATGGTTGTCGGCGGCGCGAAAGAAGACTTTAGACAACAGACGGCTGGGTCAGGGGATAAGTCTTGTTGTCGTGGACGAGGCGGCCGTAGGAGCAGCAACGACAAGGTGGATGACGACGCTGATGAAGTGATAGGACGCGATGAAAGGATCCTCGTTCGCCGTCATGGATGAGATACATCCATCTCTTGCAGTGGATGTTGGGGTAGGGGTAGCGGCTCCGGCAAGGTGGGGGATGGGGTGGCGGATGGAGGAGGCTGGCCGCGGTGGGGAGGTTGTTGTCGCGCCGATGGTGTATGAATGGGAAAATGGAGGGGGGATCTCAAGCTTTGGGACGCGCTTGTGTGAAATGTGGGAAAGTTACAAACTTATCCCTCGTTTAAAATTTCGGACATCACATCGGTTGGGGACAGGACTGTAATATCGCATCTCCCCAATATTTTCCAGTAGCGATTTTGGGCAAGGAGAGGATGTTTTGCCGCCCACGGTTGGCGCCCATGTTGTATGAACGGGGCTGACAGGTAGGGTGGTTGTGTCACATCTAAGGGAAATTACACATCTGCCCCTATTTAAAATATTTGCCTACATCGATTTCAGACGAGAAGAGTTTGTTTTGACGCCCACCATGTATGAATGGGGAAATGGAGGGAGAGACCCATGTCTTCCAGACGAGCTTGAATCAAATGTGTTTTGCCACCCAGGTTAGGCACCCACCGTGTCTGAATAGGCTCATAGGCGGCCGTGTCACGTCTGATTGAAGTTACTAGTCTACCCCTATCAACAACACTGGAAATTGGGTCGATTAGGACGTGAAGTGTAAGGGGTAGACAGTAATTTCCATCTTGCAAACACTTGCTTCGGGCAGCCGACAAATGATAGTGGGTGATTTGCCGCTTTGTTGAAAATTTTGGAGAATTAGCATTCATGTTTACCCTGGGCCCTGGCAACTAAATTCAAATCCAATTTGTATTTGATTACGAATATCCATACATCATTCTATGTTTTGTTATTTATTTCTTCAAAACTACGACAAAGATTTATTCCACCTTTATATATGATTATGATTTAGAAATGCCGTGATCTTTGAATTTAGTTGGTTGGATACACTTTGAGTCAAACAGTTATTTCATCTAATACAATATGCTCACACGAAAAACAGTTCACCTTATGTCAAGCATACAAATACTGAGGATTAGCTCGCCTAAAAAATTCAGATCATTACAACACATGGACAACATAGGGGATCTTACAACATAATCCATTCAGAGACATGAAAAAATTCAAGTATAATAATCTAATGAAAATTTCAACTGGTATCTAAAGAAGAACTGGGATTACCCTAGGCTTCAGATAGCAGAAGTAGCAGGACCTCCTCCATCTTCAAATGCAACATTCTTACTTCCTCCAATTCTTGGGTTGCTTCATAATGCGTGGAACTAATTGCATAATTTCCAGCCTCAAGATCAAGATTACCTCATTCATGGCAGCCACACCATCTCTTTCTGCCTCTAGTAGAGCCTCAAGATCTATAATATCTGTGCTCAGACTGCTCTCCGGCGGTGTTGCCTCTGAACTACTACCATATGGTAACATGGATGGAACACTACTTCCACAAATAGATTCTGGGTTGTACATTATGTCCTAGTGTGAACGGCATCCTGAAAGGTTTCCGCTGGACATAAGTAAGAGATAGTTATTGCATGATCCAGGCAATAAGCTTACATGGTAAACGACATACAAATTATTGCCGAGCATGGCAAGCTCTATTTAAATGTTTTGAAGCAACATCAGCCGAAAAGAAATTAAAATGGTAGGATGAAACTAGGGATATAAGTGGAAAATAACTGGCATACGCCAGTCCCATCTAGTTAGTTTTTCATAGCTCCCTTGTTCATTTTCCTCAGGAACAAAAACTCTTTTGAACTATCATACCACTAGTGGACTTTAATCGGGATTAAACGGGACTCAGTTGACATCCCTAGTTGAAAGGGAGTGTACCACCACTATATTTAAGTTGCCAAGGCATCTAAGCAGTTGAAATAATCTGAGAAAGCTCTTAACAGTGTGGCCTCATATAAACTACGAAGACATTCTTGTGATGAAGTTCGTAGGAAAAGTTAAGGAGTCAAATGAACTAGGCATGCATTTCTTTATGATATTACATCAGGCACTGCTGACATATTGGCCAACTCAGGTATAGCCTAACAAGTAACAAACAAGCATTCGAATCAAGCAATATAGCAAAGCAGACAACTGAACTATTTGTAATTCTATAGGATTACAGGTTGACACAAGCCAAGAAAGCAACCCACAGGCATTACATTTCACATGTGTCGGTGTCCTGGGCTTGGGGGTATCCAGTCCTGCCTGCCTGCGGCCCACTGCGTGACTCCATCGACGGCCTGGTATGGCCCAACTTCAACACCAACACCGCAAGACCCTCGCGAGGGGCCAAGCCTAGCGAGGCGGACGACACCAAGACCCCCGAAGGAGTTGGCCTCCTCAGGAGGGCTCCTGAGGGGCGGAGAGTTCTATGCAGCTACCTCATGAGGCTCAGCTGATGTGAGCTATGACGACCAAGGCCAGGCATGCGCCAGGCAGGCGCCAGGCGGGTGTAGAGCAGGTTTCCTCATAGGTGCAAGGGAGGCAAGCCACAGGCGTGGAGTCCAGAGGAATCAACCAAAGGTTTCCATTCTGGTGTAGCAAGACCAAGAACGCCAGGACGACAGGCTGGAGGTCATCACCGAGCCCACCGCAGCGTCATGACCAGAGGCTTTTCGCAGGCGAACACTACTTTTGTCAGGATAGACTGTACTACTTGTCCCCTTTCAAATCCCGCCGTTGTGGAATCCCTTCCCGCTCATATTTGGAAGAGGACCAAGGCCACTATATATAGGACTTAGCTGTAATGCCCCGAGGCCGACGCTCCAGAAGACTTCAAGCTATTCCGAGATTCGTCGTGTGATTTTGTTTTGTTCGTTGATTCATCTCTGCATCATGTGCATTGCATCATGTCATCATGCCATCATATCATTAATTTTAAAAACTCATCTAAATAAATTGTATGGATCCTTCGGTCCATTTAAATCGAGGGATATTCACATGGTGATTTCTCTTTATAACATATATCCTCCCAATATTATTAGGGAGCTATAATAAATTTATTCCATTTATTTGGAATTAACCACAACCCACTTGCATTTGAAAGTTCCTTTTGTTTCCGAATATTCACATCGTTGCTCTATTCTCCTTTTGCCTCCAAATAAATCCTTTGGCCCCTCTTTTCTTTTCCAATGAGGAAAACCCTTTTTTTTCCTTTCACCAGGCGACTAGGTCTCTGGCCATTTTCCTCTCCACTAGGCCGGCCTCCCAAGGCCCAGCCGCCCCTCCTAACCCTAGCCCGACCTCCTCCTCACTCCCATCGGTCTCCATCTCTCCCTCGTCCTCCCTCCAGCGCTGCAACGCTCGATCCCCTCTCCCTTTCCTCGATCCCCATCTCCCTCGCCCTCGTTTCCCTCCAGTGCACCGCCACACTCACGCACACCCGCATCGCTGGATCCTCATCTCTCCCTCCTCGCGCTGCACCCCTTGTCCCGATCCCCTCGCCGTTGCAACGACCATCTCCGGCCATGGCGCCGCCTTGCTCCTCGTCCCGCGCCCTTCCTCCTCTCTCCTCCACTCCCTCACGCACGGCTTGCCTCCCGCCTCCTTCATCTCCTGCGCGCCCACACCGTCGCCCGTCCATGGTCGCCAGCGCCATGTGCTCCGCCGCCCTGCGCCTCCACTTCACTGGACCTGCTCCATCCTCTGCTTTCTCCCGCCTTGCAGATCCTCCGCTGCTGCTGCACCTTCACCACCTCGCCTCGCCGTCCCCGTCCTCAAGTCCGGCAGTGGTCGTCGCCCCCTGCATTCCCTGCCTCGACCCTGCTTCGCCTATGCACCGCGCCGCTCCGTCGATCCGATGCGTCCTCGTGTCTCCCTTCCTCGTCCCGTACCCGAGCCGTCCCCGTGCTGCCGCTGACCACCACCATCGCCTCCTTGCTGCTGGCATCCCGAGGCCCTTGTGTTGTTTTGTGTTGGACCGTCAAGGCCGGCAAGATCGACTACATGGACGCCAAGACCACACCAGGACCGCCAATCATCGTCTCCGGGAGTTTTCCCCAAGTACCACTACGGTCGTCATCCGCCAAGTACCCCTTCGGATCACCACGTTCGACTACCATCGTCGTGAACCGCTTCCGAAACGTGTACCACTACCGTCGACCCGCGAAGACCCCATGGACTCAAGTTCTTTGTGGTGACCCCTAACATCTACGGATCATGAACAACAACTTCATCTACGAAACGTGTACAACTACCGCCGCCGCCGTGTACCACTACTTCCAATACCGTCATGAGAACGTCTACTTCCCTCAACAACTCAAACCACTCCGAAAACGCACGCTTCGAAGGTATAATCCCGAGATGATCACCCGTGGACCGAATGCATGTGTTGTATGAGATGCACCCTATGTTTGGACCGTGTCCGAATTTTCCTTGCGATGCCTCTCTTTTGCCATGACATCGAACCGTGGGAACCCGGTAACCGGGATCATCCCACCATCTTTTGCATGTTATGCACATCCACACTTTCTTTTGCACCGGTATCTCTATGAGCCACCGGAACCGATATGTTACCGTGGCACCATTTTCGTTTCGCCGCCGTGCCACCCTTTTTGTTCCGCCATGGTGACCAAATGCTTCATATCATGCTCATGTTATCATTTTCATAAAATTGCATTAAACTTGCACATGTCATCCGCATCATGATAACAACATTTAAATGTTTAAAATTTTTGTTGCATTAAATTGCTAAATAACATATGTAGTTTAATTATGCTTCACCCCTTGCCATGTTTAATAACATTTAATGTTGTTGGGTACATAAACGAGAGCGAACTAAATAAATGGATGTGGTGTTTCGTCAATATGCAACTTGTTGCATATTGAGCTCCACTTAACTTGTAGTGTTGTTTGTGCATATTGCCATGCCATGCCTCATTAAACCGGACATGCATCATACTTGTTTGTGCATCATGACATGTTTATGCTTGTGTGTTTACCATGTTGTTTGCTTCTTTCCGGTTTGCCTCTCTCGTTAGCTTCGGTTTCGTTCCGGAGTTGTGAGGATTCGTTCGACTACGTCTGTTTGTCTTCTTCATGGACTCGTTCTTCTTCCTTGCGGGATCTCAGGCAAGATGACCATTACCCTTGATATCACTTCTATCTTTGCTTGCTAGTTGCTTCGTTCTATCGCTATGCTGCGCAACCTATCACTTGTTTACCATGCCTCCCAAGTTGCCATGTGAGCCTCTAACCTTTTTCACCCTTCCTAGCAAACCGTTGCGTGGCTATGTTACCGCTTTGCTCAGCCCCTCTTATAGCGTTGTTAGTTGCAGGTGAAGTTGAAGGTTGCTCCATGATGGACATGATTATGTTGGGATATCACAATATCGCTTATTTAAATTAATGCATCTATATACTTGGTAAAGGGTGGAAGACTCGGCCTTATGCCTGGTGTTTTGTTCCACTCTTGCCGCCCTAGTTTCCGTCATACCGGTGTTATGTTCCTTGATTTTGCGTTCCTTACACGGTTGGGTGATTTATGGGACCCCCTTGACAGTTCGCTTTGAATAAAACTCATGTCCTCAGGAACAAACGTAACTACTCACAAAGCATATTCATGTTCATAATCAGAGGAGTAATAATCTGCATAAAGGATCTGAACCTATGATCTTCCACCACGTAAACCAATTAGCATCAACTAAAAGGAGTAATCAACACTACTAGCAACCCACAGGTACCAATTTGTGGTTTTGATACAAGATTGGATACAAGAGATGAACTAGGGTTTTGAGAGGAGATGGTGCCGGTGAAGATGTTGATGGAGATTGATCCCCTCCCGATGAGAGGATCGTTGGTGATGACGTTGGTGATGATTTCCCCCTCCCGGAGGGAAGTGTCCCCGGCAGAACAGCTCTGTCGGAGCCCTAGATTAATTCCGCCAAGGTTCCGCCTCATGGTGGCAGAGTTTCGTCCCGTAAGCTTGCCCACGTTTATTTCCAGGGTAAAATCTATGATATAGCAGAAGATGGACACCGGAGGCCCACCAGGGGGGCCAGGAGATAGGGGGCGCGCCCTATAGGGGGGGGGGGCCCTCTTGTCTCCTGGACAGGGTGTGGGCCCCCTGGTGTATTTCTTTCGCTCAATAATTCTTATAAATTACAAAACGATGTTTCGTGGAGTTTCAGGACTTTTGGAGCTATGGAGAATAGGTTTCCAACGTTTTCTCCTTTTCCAACTAGAATTCCAGCTACTGGCATTCCCCCTCTTCATGGTAAACCTTGTAAAATAAGAGAGAATAGCCATAAGTATTGAGTTATAATGTGTAATAACAGCCCATAATGCAATAAATATTGATATAAAAGTATGATGCAAAATGGACGTATCAACTCCCCCAAGCTTAGACCTTGCTTGTCCTCAAGCGAAAGCCGAAATCGAAAAATATGTCCACATGTATAGAGATAGAGGTGTCGATAAAAATAAAATACGGACATGAGGGCATCATGATTATTCTTATAGTAGCAACATATATAGATTCTATCATAAGATTTCTTATGCTCAAGTAACAATCAATTCACAATATCAAGTATGGTTCAAAAACTTCATTGGGAACTAATAAACTATAATCTCAGTCATTGAAGCAATTGCAATTTATCGTAACATCAGAAAGAGTCAACAATATAGCTTTTCAGCAAGCTCACATACTCAACTATCTCATAGTCTTCTATAGTTGCTAACACTCACGCAATACTTGTGGTTATGGAGTTTCAGCCGAACACTGAGAAAGATAGGGGCTTATTGTGTTGCCTCCCAACGTATTCACCTTTAGGTGATGTCGACAATAATAGCCCATGCTAACTTACATCCAATTGGATATATATATAGATCATGATCTTTCAAACACGAGGAGCTTGCCAAAGGATAAAATGAAAAAGGGAAAGGTGAGGATCACCTTGACTCAAGCATAAAGTAAAAACATAAAGTAAAAGATAGGCCCTTCACAGAGGGAAGCAGAGGTTGTCATGTGCGTTTAGGGTTGATGCACAAAATCTTAATGCAAAAGAACGTCACTTTATATTGCCCCTTGTATGTGGACCTTTATTATGCAGTCCGTCGCTTTTATTACTTCCACAACAAGATTGTGCAAAGCTTATTTTCTCTGCACTAATAAGTCATACATATTTAGATAGCAATTTTTATTGCTTGCAACATGACAACTTACTTGAAGGATTTTACTTAATCCATAGGTAGGTATGGTGGACTCTCATGGCAAAACTGGGTTTAAGGGTATTTGGAAGCACAAGTAGTATCTCTACTTGGTGCAAGTAATTTGCCTAGCATGAGGGATAAAGGCAAGCTCAACATGTTTGGAAGGTCAATGACAATATACTTTAACTGAATGTCGGAAAACATAAACTATTACATTGTCTTCCTTATCCAACGTCAACTTTTTTAGCATGTCATACCAATTGAGTGTTCCCAATTATAAAAAGGTGTCCAAGATAATATATTTGTATGTGAACCCCTCTTTCCTTGTCACTTCTTATTAATTGCAACGATGACCAAGGCTACGTTCATCAACTCTGAACAATTTTTATGCCTCGTACTTTCTATGTGTGAAGTTTATCACTATCCATAAGATCAATATGAACTCTTTTGTTCTTTCTACTTTCTCAAGATCATAGCACATAGCAAAGCCCTTGACTCGACACTAATCTTTATCATAGAGAGCTCACGGACTCGATTACAAAAAGAGATCACAAAGCAAAACTCACACTACTTGATATCAAAACTTCAATCTACTAGATCAAGATACTACTAAAGGATCGAACTAAATAAAGCGGTAAAGATAGGAGTGTGATGGTGATACGATACTGGGGCACCTCCCCCAAGCTTGGCAGTTGCCAAGGGGAGTGCCCATACCCATGTGATTATGTCCTCGGAGGTGATGGAGGTGGTGGTGATGACAGTGGATAATCGCACATCGAGCGTAAAAGCTCCTCCAACTTGCAGATAATACCCTTGAGCCCGGCGATATGATCCTTCAACAGAATATTCTCTTGTGTAAGATACTTGTTCTGTATGCGAGCTAACTCAATCATCTTGAAAGCTTCAATCTCTGTTGGAGTGAAAAGGTTAGGTAAAGGTTGAGGGATGTCTTCTTCTTTCACCGCCGGAGCTTGAACCTCCATGGCCTTCTTGATCCCTTCATCCATGTTGATCTCTTCTGGTTCTTCTCTTTTCAGCTCTATCTTTAATAGCCAAGAATCCTTGTCTTTGTTGTTGGAGGAGGGCAACGTCATGGCGCTCTTGATCTGAAACAAAAACAACTCAAAACGAAAATAGAGGTTAATAGTGTGATACGGTGGTCAAAACCTTTGAGAGTATATATAATGAAGTTTTACCGACCAAAATACATAATGTGCAAGAAAACGGAGTCCGGGAGGCACATGAGGTGCCCACGAGACAGGGGGCGCGCCCAGTAGGGGGGGCGCCCTCCACTCTCGTGGGGGCCTCGTGTCCCTTTCGGACTACTTTCTTCCTAAAATTCTTAAATATTCCAAAACTGATAAAAATTGCCATTGGAGTTGTTTTGGAGTCGGTTTACTTACCGTACCACATACCTATACCTTTTCGTAGTCTGGAACGTTCTGGAAAGTGTCCCTTATGTATTCCTCAGGGGTTACGGTTTCAATAATATTAGTTTCAACATTGATAGGATTACCTGAAATATAGTGTTTAATTCTTTGACCATTTACCACCCTTGGACTTGTGCCTTCGAAGTTGTTGATTTTTATAGCACCAGAATGATAGACCTCCTCGATTACGTAGGGACCTTCCCATATTGAGAGAAGTTTTCCTGCAAAAAATCTTAAACGAGAGTTGAATAATAAAACATAATCTCCTACGTTGAACTCACGCTTTTGTATCCTCATATCATGCCAGCGTTTGACTTTTTATTTGAATAGCTTGGCATTCTCATATGCTTGGGTTCTCCGTTCATCAAGTGAGCTAATATCAAACAACCTCTTCTCCGGCAAGTTTGAAGTCATAATTGAGCTCTTTGATAGCCCAATATGCCTTATGTTCAAGTTCAAGAGTTAATGACATGCTTTTCCATAAACCATCTTATATAGAGATATACCCATAGGATTTTTGTATGCAGTCTATAGGCCCATAATGCATCATCAAGTTTTTTGGACCAATTCTTTCTAGATCTGTTCATAGTCTTTTGCAAAATTAATTTGAGCTCTCTATTGCTCAACTCTACTTGACCACTAGACTGCCGACGATAAGGAGATGCGACTATATGATTGACATCATACTTAGCAAGCATCTTATAGAAAGCACCATGAATAAAATGTGAACCACCATCAGTCATACGATATCTAGGGACTCCAAACCTCGGAAAAATAACTTCTTTAAGAATTTTAATAGAAGTGTTATTATCAACACTACTAGTTGGAATAGCTTCTACCCACTTTGTAACGTAATCAACAACAACTAAAATATGTGTATAACCATTAGAGGCAGGAAAAGGTCCCATATAATCAATGCCCCAAACATCAAATGGTTCAATAACAAGAGAATAATTCATAGGCATTTCTTGACGTCTACTAATGTTACCTATTCTTTGACATTCATCACAAGATTAGACAAACTTACGAGCATCTCTGAAGAGAGTAGGCCAATAAAAACCAGATTGTAGTACCTTGTGTGCAGTTCTATCTCCAGCGTGGTGTCCTCCACAGGATTCAGAGTGACACTTGCGTATGATCTGTTCCTGTTCATGCTCAGGCACACAACGTCTAATAACACCATCTACTCCTTCTTTATAAAGGTGTGGGTCATCCCAGAAGTAATGTCTTAAATCATAGAAGAACTTTTTCTTTTGCTGGTATGTGAAACTAGGCGGTATAAATTTAGCAACAATGTAATTAGCATAATTAGCGTACCAAGGAGCAGTACGAGAAGCTATAATGACCGCTAATTGTTCATCAGGAAAGCTATCATCAATAGGCAGTGGGTCATCAAGAACATTCTCTAACATAGACAGATTGCCTGCAACGGGGTTCTTAGATCCCTTTCTATCAATAATATGCAAGTCAAATTCTTGGAGCAAGAGAACCCATCTAATGAGTCTAGGCTTAGCATCTTTCTTTTCCATAAGATATTTAATAGCAGCATGATCAGTGTGAATAGTAACTTTGGAATCAACAATATAAGGCCTAAACTAATCACATGCAAACACAACTGCCAAGAACTCTTTTTCAGTAGTAGCATAATTTCTCTGGGCAGTATCAAGAGTCTTACTAGCATACTGGATAACATTTAGTTTTTTATCGACTCTTTGCCCTAGAATAGCACCTACATCATAATCACTAGCATCGCACATAATTTCAAAAGGTAAATTCCAATCAGGTGGCTGGACAATAGGTGAAGTGATCAAAGCTTTCTTAAGTATTTCAAATGCTTCTACACAATCATCATCAAAGAAAAAGGAATATCTTTTTGCAATAAATTAGTCAGAGGCCTAGAGATTTTAGAAAAGTCCTTAATGAACCTCCTATAAAAACTGGCATGACCACAGAAACTTCTTATAACTTTTATGTCCTTGGGACATGACATCTTTTCAATATCATCAACCTTGGCTTTATCAACTTCAATACCTCTCTTGGAGATCATATGCCCCAAGACAATGCCTTCATTAACCATAAAGTGACACTTTTCCCAATTCAGGACACGACTAGTGTCTTCACATCTCTTCAAAACTCGATCAAGGTTGCTCAAACAATCATCAAAGGAGGATCCATAAACAGAGAAATCATCCATGAATACCTCACAAATCTTTTCACAAAAATCAGAGAATATAGCCATCATGCATCTTTGAAAGGTAGCAGGTGCATTACATAAAGCAAAAGGCATACGTCTATAAGCAAAAGTACCAAAAGGGCAAGTAAAAGTAGTTTTAGATTGATCCTTCACTGACACAGGTATTTGAGACAAGCCAGAATAATCATCTAGAAAGTAGAAATGTGTGTGTTTGGATAGTATTTCTAGCATTTGATCAATAAAAGGTAAAGGGTAATGATCTTTCTTAGTAGCTTTATTTAACTTACGGAAATCAATTACCATCCTATAATCTGTAATAATTCTTCGCGGGATCAATTCACATTTATCATTAGGAACAACGGTGATACCTCCCTTTTTAGGAACACAATGGACATGGCTTACTGAGGGAGTCCTGGATTAGGGGGTATCCAGATAGCCGGACTATATACATCGTCCGGACTATTGGAGCGTGAAGATACAAGACTCAAGACTCCGTCCCGTGTCCGGATAGGACTCTCCTTTGCGTGGAAGACAAGCTTGGTGATTTGGATATTGTATTTCCTTCCTTGTAACCGAATCCGTGTAAACCCTAGCCCTCTCCGGTGTCTATATAAACCGGAGAGGTTGGTCCTTAGAAGGCTGATCACAATTACAATCATAATCAGCATAGGCTAGCTCCTAGGGTTTAGCCTCTACGATCTCGTGGTAGATCTACTCTTGTACTACTCGTATCATCAATATTAATCAAGCAGGAAGTAGGGTTTTACCTCCATCAAGAGGGCCCGAACCTGGGTAAACATTGTGTCCCTTGCTTCCTGTTACCATCAGCCTAAGACGCACAGATCGGGACCCCCTACCCGAGATCCGCCGGTTTTGACACTGACATTGGTGCTTTCATTGAGAGTTCCTCTGTGTCATCGCTGCAAGGCTCGATGGCTCCTTCAATCATCGTCAATAGCACGGTCCAGGGTGAGACTTTTCTCCCTGGATAGATCTTTGTGTTCGGCGGCTTCGCACTGCAGGCTAATTCGCTTGGCCATGTGGAGCAGATCGACAGCTACGCCCCTGGCCACTAGATCAGGTTTGGAAACCTGAACTACACGGCTGATATCCGCGGAGACTTGATCTTCGACGGAATTAGGCCTGTGCCAGGAGTGCCGGGCAGTCACAACGAGCGCAGCCTAGACCTGTTGTCGGACAGTGCTCGGGATATTACCCCTGCAGTAGTCCCAGACCTAAATCCGGAACAGACCGCGTGGCCCAAGGACGGGTGGATGGACCCCGCCCCACAGGCCGCACACTCATCGGCGGTGGAGCCGAACCCAGGCCTCGCCTCTGAGGGAGCCTGTGACTCCGAACCCCCGGACTCGTATCCGGTTGTAGGTTCCAGTCCGCACAATCCCAAGCCCGCCAGCCTGGTTGGGCTCTGGTAATGGAGTTTACCGCTGTGGATATCTTCCAGCACTCGCCCTTTGGTGACATGCTGAACTCATCAAAGTCTCTCTCTTTGTCAGGAGGCTCTTGGCCGAACTATGTCTGGCTCGAGTGGGAAGCGGGCGATGAAGGAATTCGCTGCCCACACACCACCCACTTCATTGCCACGATCGATGATTTAACCGACGTGCTTGACTTCGACTCCGAAGACATCGACGGTATGGACGATGATGCCGGAGAAGTACACGAACCACCGCTCACAAGACGGTGGACAGCCACCTCATACGATATATATATGGTGGACACTCCGAAGGAAACCAATGGCAATGAGGCAACGGAGGATAACCCCTCAGGGAGAAAAACAAAGCATGGGCGTCGTCGACGCCGCTCCAAGCCCCGCCACAGCAATACTGGCCCAGGAGACGAAAACAATCCGTATGGTGCCGAAGAGGAATACAACCCTCATCAACCCGCCTTTGAGCAGGCCGAGCAGGAAGATGAGTAGGTCAGCCCAGACGAATAGGCGACGAACGGATATCCGGAGGAGGACAACTACATGCCCCCCTCCGAAGACGAGATTAGCCTTGGCGACGACGAGTTCGGCGTGCCTGAGGATCCCGTAGAGCAGGAGCGCTTCAAGCGTCGGCTGATGGCCACTGCTTGGAGCCTGAAAAAGAAGCAGCAGCAACTTCAAGCTGATTAAGACCTGCTCACAGATAGATGGACTTAAGTCCTGGCAGCTGAGGAATATGGACTCGAGCGCCACACGGCTGACCGGCCACCTCGTGGCCGGGATAAAATGGCGTATCAGCCCGAATATCAGCCCGCACCCCACGCCAATACACTACGGCCCGGGGCAATAGGCAGGACCTGCAAGATATACTGGAAAATAAAGCAGGACAGCCAAGATCGATCTACGGATCACGCGGGCACGCCCCAATACGCGACGATGACCGTCATGCCAGATACACTATTGACAAGTCCGGCCGGGCCGAACACAACCACCCAGAGCAATTCGAACTGCGTAGCCACATAGCCCGACACAGAGGCGCCGCACAACCCCTCTGCTTCACTAACAAAGTAATGGATCATGAATTCCCAAAAGGGTTCAAACCCGTAAACATCGAATCATACGATGGCACAACAGACCCCGCAGTATGGATCAAAGATTTCCTTCTCCACATTCACATGGCCCGCGGAGACGATCTAAACGCCATCAAGTATCATCCCCTTAAGCTCAAAGGACCCGCCCGGCACTGGCTAAATAGCCTGCCAACAAATTCCATTGGTAGTTGGGAAAACCAAGAAGACGCATTCCTCGACAACTTCCAGGGCACATATGTGCGACCACTGGACGCCGATGACTTGAGCCACATTACTCAACAGCCCAGAGAGTCAGCCAGGAAATTATTGACTTGGTTCCTAACTAAAAAGAACCAAATAGTCGACTGTCCGGACGCCGAAGCCCTGGCGGCTTTTAAGCATAATATCGGTGACGAGTGGCTCGCCCGACATCTCGGCCAGGAAAAACCCAAGTCCATGGAAGATCTCACAACACTAATGACCTACTTTTCCGTGGGCGAGGACAATTGGTTGGCCCGCAGCAGCACTATGCCACATTCTGACACTTCGGATGTCCGCGACAATAACGGCAAGCCATGGCGCAACAGACATAAGCGACGGAACAACAGCGACAACACTGAAGACACGGCAGTCAACACCGTATTCAGCGGACCCAAGTCCGGTCAGCGAAAGAAGCCGTTCAAAAGAAACAATCAGGGACCGTCTAGTCTGGACCGTACACTGGAGCGCTCGTGCCAAATTCATGGCACCCCGGACAAGCCAGCCAACCACACCAACAGAGACTGCTGGGTGTTCAAACAGGCTGGCAAAATAAATGCCAAAAACAAGGACAAGGGACTGCACAGCAACGATGATGAAGAGCCCCGGCGTCCGAAAACGGGGGGACAGAAGAAATTACCCCCAGGTGAAAACAGTCAACATGATCTACGCCACTCACATTCCCAAGCGGCAACGAAAGCGAGCACTACGGGACGCCTATGCGATGGAGCTAGTCGCCCCCAAATTCAACCCATGGTCAGCTTGTCTGATCACCTTTGATCGTAGGGATCACCCTACTAGCATCCGTCACAGTGGCTCAGCCGCATTGGTCCTAGACCCAATCATCGACGGATTCCACCTCACGCGAGTCCTTATGGACGGCGGCAGCAGCGTGAACCTGCTTTATCAGGACAAAGTGCACAAAATGGGCATCGACCCTTCAAGGATCAAGCCCACCAAAACCACCTTTAAAGGTGTAATTCCTGGAGTAGAGGCTCGTTGTACGGGCTCTATAACATTGGAAGTGGTCTTCGGATCTCCGGATAACTTCTGAAGCGAAGAGTTAATCTTCGATATCATCCCTTTCCATAGTGGTTACCATGCACTGCTCGGACGAACCGCATTCGCTAGATTCAATGCGGTACCACACTATGCATACCTCAAGCTCAAGATGCCAGTACCACGCGGGGTCATAACAGTCAACGGAAATATGGACCGCTCTCTTCGTACAGAAGAGCATACTGCAGCCCTCGTGGCAGAAGTACAATGTGGCCTCCTCCGACAAACCACCAATCCGGCGACAACAACTTCGAGCACCGTCAAGCGAGTCCGGAGCACCCTGCAACAGGATCATCAGGCACGCCAAGAGCGCGACTAGCAGTCCGGCTTCCGCTCAAGCCCCATCAAAGCAGCATTCATGCCACGTGTACACAATTACGCACTGAAAATACCATGGGCATAGGCGGAGGCGCAGCAATGACTCAGTCAACAGTGCGGTATCACCACTACATACCTTCATAACCTTCCCTTTTTATCTTTCAGGACATTGCTTTAGGGCAGCCTCTTCAGAAGAGCCGGATTGTCGGACTTACATAGGAGAGAAAACTAAGGAGGCAACAGGCTTTGCGCACAAAAGGAAATACCCAGGTGGAATCTGTTCACGATCGTTATACCTGTTTTATATACCTACATGCAGCCTGCCCTTGGATAGGACATGTTAAGTAGTCCTATTTACTTCTGCTTAAATGCTACCATTGTAAACATACGCTTAAACGTATTATTTATCAACGGGAGATAATATATATAGCGTCAGCTTATTATTCTTATTTGCTCATTTTTCTTGCAAATATTTATTTAATATTGCATCCGTACACCTTGGTACGATTAGTTTACCAGGGGCCTCATATGGCGCCTCATAATACGGCAAAGGAAGTCCAAACACTTTCATCAATGCGGCACACCGAACTTATAACACTATATGCATCAGCTCCGAATCACGTCTTGGGTCAATAGTTGGGTTTGCCCGGCTCCCTTGTTTTGGTACCTTATGTTCCGTTATATCGGCTAAGGTAGCGCAGGGAGAACTACTGCGATTGTGTCCCGGTTTTTCCGGACGAGCACCTTAGTAGAGAAAGCCGAAAACTGACTGGCATGATGCGGCGAGAGTTGGTCGCTGTTTGAGTGGTCTTAAAATCCTTAAAGATTTTTTCTGCTTTAGGCGATGAATCGGCCTCGTCCGATTTAGGCATATATAGCGCCCCAATTCGGCCCTCCGAATTTTAGGGGCTTCGCCGAAATTTAAAATTATAGACTTCTATGGCTAAGTGAAAGTTATAAAGCCGCATAGTCCGATTGCCTTGTTCACTGCGCCAGATACCTCCTTAAGGGACCAAAAAATTGGGTAAAGAGTATCCGGGTTTTTCCAGGAACACCCCGGTACTAGTTACGTGGGGGCGGAAGCCGATAACTGGCCTACTTTCTGAATTCTATAAACAGTCGCACAGAAGGTAATATTTTAAATCAAACAGTGCTACATAGCACAATTAACTACGTCTTTAAATTACAACAGCGACAGAGGTACATTTAGTCAAAGATCTTGTCCTTGGTACATTCATCGGCCACAAGACGAGCGCCCTTCATAAAGCCATCATAATACTTCTCGGGATAGCGATGCGCCTTGCCCTCCGACTTCCCGTCCTTCACCAGCTTCTCCGCATCCAGCTTGCCCAATGCACCTTCGTGCGGGCAAAGGCCCGGTGGGCACCCTCGATGCAAATGGACCGCTTGATAACTTCAAGCTGCGGACAGGCATTCACCATCCGCTTGATCAGGCCGAAGTAGCTAGTGGGCAGGGGCTCACCAGGCCACATCCGAACTATGAAATCTTTCATAGCCACTTCGGCCGCCCTGTAGAGTTCAACCAACTTCTTCAGTTGGTCACTCAGAGGCATCGTGTGTTCGGCCCCAGCATATTGGGACCAGAATAGCTTCTCCGTGGAGCTCCCCTCCTTGGCACGGTAGAACTCTGCGGCGTCTGAGATGCTGCGTGGCGAATCTGCGAATGCCCCTGGAGAGTTCCGAATTCGGGTAAGTAAAAGAAACGCCTCCCCCACATGTTTGCTTTGCATAAAGAATGTCTTACCCGCCGCTATCTTCTTGGCCGCCTGGATTTCCTGCTGTGCCTTGTCGGCTTCAGCCTTGGCGTCTTTCATACTCGCAAGGGCCTTCGCAAGCTGGGCCTCTTTCATTTTAAGATCATGCTCCACGGACTCGAACTTCTTGCCGAGCTCCTGGAGTTCTTGCTGTACCTCGCCCACTCTAGCATCTTTCTTTTCGCGCTCCTTGCATTCCAAGGCCGCCTTGTTTTCGGCCTCGGACAATGCTTTCTTCAGGGACGCCACTTCGGTGGTGGCCCCTATTACACAGTCACGACGATTTGTCATTAGACTAACCAATTTTATCTATCCTTCATTACGTGAAAGCGGGGAATCACTCACCTTTGTTCTCTTCGAGCTACCTCTTCGTGAGGTCGAGCTCCCCCTGTGCCTGCTCCAGGTCCCGCTTTCGTCCGGTGACCTCGGCTATGCGGACAGCAGCGGCAAGCAGGACAGCCTGCTTATTCACATGCATACTTATTATTAGACTCCTGTGGATTATAATTGACCCTCCATTTGGCTTTTCTTTCCGAATACCAAACAGAGTATCAGGGGCTACTACCTATCGGGTGGTAATTTCACACATTTTTATTACTTACCTCAAAGCCTGTCAGGAGGCTGGTGCATGCTTCGGTTAGTCCGCTCTTGGCGGACAAAACCTTCTGAATCACCGCACTCATTAGAGTACGGTGCTCTTCATCCCTGGAAGTGCCGCGAAGCGCTTCTAGCAGATAATCCAACGCCTCGGGTGTAACGGAAGTCCTCGGCATGGACGGCTCACCCTCCCTAACGAGGGGCTGCCTGCCTGAGTCCGGAACCGTTGGAGGTTCCGGAACAGTGTTCGGCTGAGAGCCCGGCCTACTGCGGCTCTCATCAACACGATCCGCGGGGATCTTGAACCCCGCGTGTCCGACATCTGGAATTCCACCTTGGGGCGTCTCCAGAGTCACCTCCCCCCGCTCTGGGAGCCTTCGTGTCAACACCTCCGTGTCATCCGCGGGCTAAGGAGTAGTGGCCGTCGGGAGCGAGTTCATTGCCGAATCGCTCAAGGACCCGTCCAAAGACGATACCTCGTGATGAACCCTGGACGGACTGCATATATGTTCGGCGTTATAAAAAGACTATGAAGTAAAATCACGATAGAGTGCGGATACTTACAATCGCGCTAGGGGCTTCCCCCTGGGCAGCCGCCCCTCCTCGCTATGGGCGGCCGTGGCGGAATAATCCGGAAGGGACACCTTTCCCTTCTTGGACGTCCCAACCTCCTCCTCTGGGGCAGCTTTCCTCTTTTTCTCCTCCCCAGTGCGAGGAGGTAGAGTTTCTTCTTGCTTCCCCCCACCTTCGCGGGAGGAATCTGCCTCGTCGTCATCGGACGATGAGGGTATGATGGCCTTGCGCCGGGGGCCTTTCCCGGCCCCCTGGTCCGCCTTCTCGACGCCCTCATCCTCTCCGGATGTGGTGGCCCCTTCTTCTTCTTCCTCCCCTTCAGGGGAGGAGTGTGCCTCGTCATCTTCGGATGAGGCTTCTGGTACAACCTTATGCCGGAGACCCTTCCTGGTCCCCGGGGCCTTCTTTTCGGCCTTCTTCTCCGGTGCCTAGTAGGGCACCGGGACTAGCATCTCCTTCAGGAGAGCATCAGCTGGGCCTTATGGCAGCGGAGCCGGACAGTCAATCTACTCCGCTATCTCCACATAATCCTGATCAAATATGCACAATTGCTTAAAACTCTCCCATGAATATATTGGGAAGAACCGAATCTGGTGGTAGTTAGAAAACTCACCGGATGGGGGGGGGCGTGGCATGAAGTCCGCAGTCCTCGGATGTGGGGGGAGGTACTTCGGAGGCCTTGAACAGCGCCTTGCATGCGCCTTTGTGCGTCATGTCGTAGAGCTTTCGAAGCATCTGGTGTTCGGCCGGGACGAACTCCCACAGATTGAATGCCCGCCTTTGGCATGGAAGAATCCGGCGAACGAGCATGACCTGGATTACGTTGACAAGCTTGATGTTCTTGTCCTTGATGCTCTTAATGCGGTTTTGGAGTCCGGTCAGCTCTGTAGGTTCGCCCAAGGCCAGACCCTTCTTTTCCCAGGAGGTGAGCCGCATGGGGATTCCGGATCAGAACTCGGGGGCCGCTGCCCAGTTGGCATCGCGCGGCTCGGTGATGTAGAACCACCCCGACTGCCACCCTTTCACGGTCTCCGCAAAGGAGTCGTCAAGCCAGGTGACGTTAGGCATCTTGCCCACCATGGCCCCTTCGCACTCCGCTTGCTGGCCGCTCACGATCTTCGGCTTCACGCAGAAGATTTGCAGCCACAGGCCGAAGTGAGGCTTGATGCGGAGGAAGGCCTCACATACGACGATGAACGCCGAGATGTTGAGGACGAAATTCGGGGCTAGATCATGGTAATCTAGCCCGTAGTAGAACATGAGCCCGCAGACGAAGGGATGAAGTGGAAATCCCAGTCCACGGACGAAGTGGGTGGCGAACACGACCCTCTCGTGAGGTCCCGGGGTTGGAATGGTCTGCCCTTTGTCCGGTAGACGGTGCGCGATGTCTGCGGCCAAGTATCCGGCCGCTCGAAGATTCTAGATATGCTTCTCTTTCACGGTGGAAGCCACCCACTTGCCTCCTGCTCCGAACATGTTTAGCTGTGCGGAGAAGACTTGGGCTAGGGCGCTGGAGCTCGAGGAGGCAAGAGTGGGCTAAGGAGGAAGAAGGCGTGGGTGAAAATGGGGAGCTCTAATCCCTTTATAAGAGGCGACGAAAGTGGTGCGCCTCCCCACTTGCCCGTTGAGAATCGCTTACTTCCCGAGCGTCACGATTGATGGCGCGATGGGATTACCCATACCCGTATTGATGAGAATCCCGTAATAAGGGGACACAATCCCTGCTTTGACAAGACGTGTCAAGGAAACCGCCTCGCAATATGCGCTGTGGCTGGTTGTGGGAAAACGGTTCGAATAATGACCCGACCGTAATCACATGTCACGTTGTCTGAAAAAAGTTGCCAGCAGATTGCATTTGTGGAATATCATTCTCTCTACGGTGGTATGTGAAGATTATTTTGCAGATCCGGACATGGTCTATGTGTTCGATAATTACTTTGGAGTATTCGGAGAAGGAACCCGCATTGCAATGCTGAAAACAAGACTGCGTGCCGGACTCCTCCTCATTGAAGCCTGGTTCAGGGGCTACTGAGGGAGTCCTGGATTAGGGGGTATCCGGACAGCCGGACTATATACATCGCCCGGACTATTGGAGTGTGAAGATACAAGACTCAAGACTCCGTCCCGTGTCCGGATGGGACTCTCCTTTGCGTGGAAGACAAGCTTGGCGAGTCTGATATTGTATTTCCTTCGTTGTAACCGACTCTGTGTAAACCCTAGCCCTCTCCAGTGTCTATATAAACTTGAGAGGTAGGTCCTTAGAAGGCCGATCACAATTAGAATCATAATCATCATAGGCTAGCTCCTAGGGTTTAGTCTCTACAATCTCGTGGTAGATCTACTCTTGTACTACTCGTATCATCAATATTAATCAAACAGGAAGTAGGGTTTTACCTCCATCGAGAGGGCCCGAACATGGGTAAACATTGTGTCCCTTGCTTCCTGTTACCATCAGCCTAAGACGCACAGATCGGGACCCCCTACTCGAGATCCGCCAGTTTTGACACCGACACTTACCCATTCACTATCAGCAACGGGATAAATAATACCTGCCTCAAGGAGCTTTAGTATCTCCTTTCTTACCACTTCCTTCATCTTAGGATTTAGTCGTCGTTGAGGATCTCTAACTGGTTTGGCATCGTCCTCCAATATAATTTTGTGTTGGCATAACGTGGGACTAACGCCCTTAAGATCATCCAGAGTATATCCAATAGCAGCTCGGTGCTTCTTTATAGTTCTCAATAATCTTTCTTCTTCTTTCTCTGAAAGGTTAGCACTAATAATAACAGGATATATTTCTTTTTCATCAAGATAAGCATACTTAAGATTATTAGGTAATGGTTTGAGTTCAATCACGGGATCACCCTTGGGTGGAGGGGGATCCCTGAGAATTTCAACGGGAAGGTTATGTTTCAGCATAGGTTCCTATCTAAGGAACACTTCATCTATTTCCTCCCTTTCCTTCATAAACATATCTATTTCATGGTCTAGCAAATATTGTTCTAATGGATCAGTTGGAGGAACAGCAATGGAAGCACGCCAATAATCTCATCCTTACTAGGTGGTTCCCTATCACGAGGTTGTCTACTAAACTTAGCGAAATTAAACTCATGAGACATACCATCAATGCCAACAGTGACAATATTCTTTTCACAATTAATCGTAGCACTAGCCGTATTCAAGAAGGGTCTACCAAAAATAATGGGACAAAAATCATCTTGTGGGGAACCAAGAACAAGAAAATCAACAGGGTATTTAACCTTCCCACACAAAACTTCAACATCTCTAACAATCCCAAAGGGTATAATGGTATCCCTATTAGCAAGCTTAATAGTAACATCAATGTCTTCTAATTCAATGGGTGCAATTTCATGCATAATTTCTTGATATAAAGTATAAGGTATTGCACTAGCACTAGCACCCATATCACATAAACCATGATAACATTGATCTCCTATTTTAACAGAAATAACAGGCATTTCTACGACAAGTCTATGTGTCTTAGTGTCTGGCCTAGCAATATTAGCAGTCTCACCACAGAAATAAATAACATGCCCATATAAATCATCATCCAAGAGATATTTAACCATAGCAATACTAGGTTCAACATTAATTTGCTCAGGAGGTGTATAAGTCCTAGTATTACTCTTACGAACAACAGTCGAAGCTTTAGCATGATCCTTTATCCTAACAGGAAAATGAGGTTTTTCAACATAAGTAATAGGAACAATAGGATCACTATAGGTAATAGTCTTTTCTTCGACTATAATAGGTGCAACTACTTTCACTTCAACAGGAGGATTATATTTAAACCACTTCTCTTTAGGGAGATCAACGTGAGTAGCAAAAGATTCACATAAAGAAGCTACTATTTCAGAGTCAAGTCCATACTTAGCGCTAAATCCACGAAAAGCATCGGTATCCATAAAAGATTTAACACAATCGAACTTAGGTGTCATACCTGACTCCTTGCCATCGTCGGAACCCCAATCTTCAGAGTTGCATTTAATTCTTTCTAATAAGTCCAATTTGAAATCAATATTCTTCAGCATATAAGAACCAGCACAGGAAGTATCGAGCAGGTTGCGATTAACAAGAGAAAGTCGAGCATAAAGGTTTTGAATAATCATTTCCTGAGAGAGCTCATGATTGGGGCATGAATATAACATTGACTTCACGAGGCCAGAAATTATATATGTAATTACGATCATGATGCATAGGATAGAACTTCTGGTGAAATTCCAACTTCAGTCGCTTATAATTCCAAGATCTTGTATCATCACATAGCCTATACCATGTCAATGCATCTCCCTTGAAAGATAAAGGGAAGACCTTCCTTTTGACAACATCATCGAGAATACCTGCAAGCTTAAATAATCCACAAACTTTATCCACTAAGATAAGGTGTAAATCGGGATGCAATGTTCCATCTCCTGCAAATGGATTACCTAGCAGTTTCTCTATCATACACGAAGGAATCTCAAAGTAAATATTTTCATAAAGTTCAGTAGGTTGAGGAGCAACTCTTTTCTCTTCTAGTTGGGGTGAAGATACCCCAAACAAGCCCCTCAAAGGATTAGTTTCCATAGTGACAAGTAACAGAAAATTTCAGCACACTATATAAATGTTTCCTTACCAAGTTCCACTCACCAAAAGCGCTACACTCCCCGGCAACGGCGCCAGAAAAGAGTCTTGATGACCCACAAGTGTAGGGGATCAATCGTAGTCCTTTCGATAAGTAAGAGTGTCGAACCCAACGAGGAGCAGAAGGAAATGATAAGTGGTTTTCAATAAGGTTTTCTCTGCAAGCACTGAAATTATAGGTGATAGATAGTTTTCTAATAAGATAAATAGTAACGAGTAACAAGTAAATAAAGTAAATAAAGTGCAGCAAAGTAGCCCAATCCTTTTTGTAGCAAAGGATAAGCCTGGACAATTTCTAATAATGAGAAAGGAGCTCCCGAGGACACATGGGAATTATCGTCAAGCTAGTTTTCATCACGTTCATATGATTCTCGTTCGGTACTTTGATAATTTGATATGTGGGTGGACCGGTACTTGGGTACTGCCCTTACTTGGACAATCATCCCACTTATGAGTAACCCCTATTGCAAGCATCCTCAACTACAAAAGAAGTATTAAGGTAAACCTAACCACAACATTAAACATATGGATCCATATCAGCCCCTAATGAAGCAACACATAAACTAGGGTTTAAGCTTCTGTCACTCTAGCAACCCATCATCTACTTATTACTTCCCCATGCCTTCCTCTAGGCCCAAATAATGGTGAAGTGTCATGTAGTCGACATTCACATAACACCACTAGAGGAAAAGACAACATACATCTCATCAAAATATTGAACGAATACCAAATTCACATGACTACTAATAGCGAGACTTCACCCATGTCCTCAGGAACAGACGTAACTACTCACAAAGCATATTCATGTTCATAATCAGAGGAGTAATAATATTCATAAAGGATCTAAACATATGATCTTCCACCAAGTAAACCAATTAGCATCAACTACAAGGAGTAATCAACACTACTAGCAACCCACAGGTACCAATTTGTGGTTTTGATACAAGATTGGATACAAGAGATGAACTAGGGTTTTGAGAGGAGATGGTACTGGTGAAAATCTTGATGGAGATTGACCCCCTCCCGATGAGAGCATCGTTGGTGATGACGTTGGTGATGATTTCCCCCTCCTGGAGGGAAGTGTCCTCGGCAGAACAGCTCTGTCGGAGCCCTAGATTGATTCCGCCAAGGTTCCGCCTCGTGGCGGCGGATTTTCATCCCGTAAGCTTGCCCACGATTGTTTCCAGGGTAAAAGCTATGATATAGCAGAAGATGGACACCGGAGGCCCACTAGGAGACCCAGGAGATAGGGGGCGTTCCCTATAGGGGGGGGGGGGCGCCCTCCTGTCTCCTGGAGAGGGTGTGGGCCCCCTGGTGTATTTCTTTCGCTCAATAATTCTCATAAATTCCAAAACGATGTTTCGTGGAGTTTCAGGACTTTTGGAGCTGTGCAGAATAGGTTTCCAACGTTTGCTCCTTTTGCAGCCAGAATTCCACCTGCCGGTATTCCCCCTCTTCATGGTAAACCTTGTAAAATAAGAGAGAATAGCCATTAGTATTGAGATATAATGTGTAATAACAACCAATAATGCAATAAATATTGATATAAAAGTATGATGCAAAATGGACATATCAGCCCTCACCCCCTAGCCTTGACCACGGCATCACGACCTGGCATACCAGCGGCGCCTGAGCTCGCTCTAGGGCCAGGACCCGAGGACGTAGAGCATTTGGCGAGCAAGGCCAGAGGATGGCCAATACAGGCCGCACCGGACGGTTCCACAGGCGCGACAGCAAGCATCACCTCTCTAATGGACTCAAACAACAAAAACATAAGTCTCGGCTCACTACAGCACCAGTTTCGCTCCCCACATGCCCCGCCTCATAGTTCCACTTTGGCGGGTCAGCTCCCCTTTTCGGATTTCTACGCAACAGCTTGCACGCTAAATGGGACCACGTGAGCATCGCGTCTCATGAGCTCTTACTTGACCTTGGGCCGCTCACCTCCTGGACTTGACCACGGCATCATGACCTGGCATACTAGCGACGGCTGAACCCTGCCTGGGGGACTGGGTCTTGTCGGAGTAGAGTGCCACGCTGTCTAGGAAAGAGAAAAGGGACGGACTCAGCCGAACTGGAATACATGCATCCATTATGAAATCAAAAGAAACAACGTTGATATTAAATATATTCCGATCCTTACAAACCCCACGGGGGCTGATCTTCATCTCGCGCAGGAGAAACTACTACAGGGCCCTATGGTGTCGCTGACGACGCCGGGTGGCAGCCCCAGCCGCGCTACGACCTTGGCGGGAGCTTGGCGGCACATAGCTGTCGTCACTCGACTCCGGAGAATCACTGGGCTTAGGAGAGTCGCTGGATTCCCAGGAGTCGTCACTGCTGCTGGACGAAGTGCTAAGGGGGGCAGTGGCGCAACCAGCACCCGCTGCACCGTCCCTCGAGCTGTCTCCCCTGGGGCAGCATTCCAGCCGCTCGCCCTCCTCGTTGAAGACCTCGAAGGACAAGGTGGCCGTGCCGTCTTACTCAAAGTGGATCGCCAGGGCTCCCTCCGCTTGGCAGGCCCGGGCGACCTCGCCCCATCCTCGCGCCATGAAGACGTCTCCAGGCGGCATGACCTCGACCTCAGCTCCGGTGGCTAGGTGCTGCACCATGCATGCAACAGCCATAGCTCAACTGGTCCCCTTGGAGGCAGATCGCTGGCGAAGAACCGCGGGAGTCGGATCCAGGTGTCGGGGGCATTGTCGCCCACACCACGAACTCACGCGAGCTACCCTCGGCATGGGTCTGTGGTGCGGTCGGCAGGGCAATGGCGGCCCTGCCATCTTCATGAGGCGCCACTCAAAGGCGCACTCCTTCACCTTGTTCTCGTGGGTACAGGGGGGAGGCGGAAGCCAAGCGGAGGCCTCGATTGCCAAGGCCTAGCCACCTCTCGCCCCGCGCCGGCGTCATTTGGGAGGCGAAGTCGTTTCTTCAGCGGGAGAGGAACATGCCCCTCCCTAGGAGCATTCCCCTTCTATGTCGCCGAGAACCTCCTGATTGGCACCATGAGAGCAAGATGGAGAGTAGGAGAAGCAGGCGAGAGCAAGACAGAGGAGAGATGGGCAGGGGATCCACCCGCTCGCACATTTATAGCCGGGAGAAAGTAAATTGTCGGCCTCCCACAATTTCCAGCAATGATGATCCTCTCTGCATGCAGCATGCAGTTGTCAAGTCGAGAAGTTGCCGAGGCGGCGTGGGGAAACGGAGTCGCCCATGTCCAATCAATCACCACGCATTATCAAGGCCGCAGACGGTTAGGGCCCATGGTGCTCCGCACTTTCCCTTTGGCTTCGCCTAGAAGCCAAGTCCGAGCGTGCCTTGGGCCCGGGGGCTACTGTCGGCGTCCTGGACTTGGGGGTATCTAGTCCTGCCTGCCTGCGGCCCACCGCGTGACTCCATCGACGGCCTGGTACGGCCCAGCTTCAACACCAACACCGCAAGACCCCCGCGAGGGGCCAATCCTCGCGAGGTGGATGACGCCAAGACCCCCGAAGGAGTTGGCATCCTCAGGAGGGCTCCCGAGGGGCTGAGAATTCTATGCATCTACCTCATGAGGCTCAGCTGACGTGAGCCATGACGACCAAGGCCAGGCATGTGCCAGGCGGGCGCAGACTGCAGGTTTCCTCTTTGGTGCAAGGGAGGCAAGCCACAGGCGCGGAGTCGCGAGGGATCAGCCAAAGGTTTCCATTCTGGTGCAACAAGACCAAGAACGCCAGGACTGCAGGCCGGGGGTCATCACCGAGCCCACCGCAGCGTCACGACCAGAGGCTTTTCGCAGGCGAAGACTACTTTTGTCAGGATAGACTGTACTACTTGTCCCCTTTCAAATCCCGCCGTTGTGGAATCCATTCCTGCTCATATTTGGGAAGAGGACCAAGGCCACTATATATAGGACTTAGCCACCACCTGGATGAAAGGACCGAAATAAGAACAAGTGGAGCACCACACCAGCTCAAGAACACCTCACCTTGTGAGGCTTGTTCATCCTTTGTACTAGTTCATCCATAGCCCCTCGAGGCAATCCACCGCACCACACTGGATTAGGGTATTACACCATAACGGTGGCCCGAACCAGTATAAATCTCTGTGTCTCTGTGTCTCTTTGAGCTCGACGCACTAGGCTAGGGAGGATCGCGAGTAGGCAAGCTAGGCAGGTTGAGATCTCCGCATGCACCCTAGAGTTCGAACCTCTCAAGGGTTATCGGATCCATAAATCCGACAACATGTACTAAAACATATTACCTTACCATACGTTGTTGTGAAGCCTCTCTGGTGTTGCGATGTTCTTTGAAGATATCGTCAGCATCCTGTGGTTGCAAATGTAGTTAATTTTAATCGCATGCACTGGTTTGAATTGATCATCAATGGTTCATCTAAACTAATGAAAGAAGGGTGTGTGCTTACAGGACAATATATGTGCTTCACTCTATTTTTGTGCTTGTTCGAGGTGCCAACCCTAAAAGAACAAATATTTTGCTTGATGGGGTTGGCAGCTCGATAACTAATAGAAGCATCAAATTAGTCATGCAACTTGGGAAGATCAAGAATGCACAAAAAAGTAGGGTCTGTTTGGTTGGAGACTAGAATGGCCAAGGCAAAGTGTGACCAGCCACATAAGTATGGCAAGCCACACAAGTGCGGCTGAGGAATTGGACGCCAAACTTTGGCAAAAGTTGGCAAAAAATTTGTCTCTATGATAAGTGGGCCATAGGGGCAATAAAGTGTGGCAAAAACCAAACACATGCCAACTAAACTGTGGCTGCCAAACTTTCGCTTGGCAAACTATGGCTGGGAACCAAACAACCCCGTAATGAACAGAGACTCGGAGCAGTGATATAATAGGTAGCATCAAAAAATGTAGGGTAAAATGAACAAAAAGCAGCGGAACCACATGGTAGTTTGATGATGTGTAATTAAGCATAGAGAACATGAAGCAGTCTGATGGAACCAATAGGTGGCATCAGAACAACACCATTATCATAAATATAGCATGCAAGAAGTAAAATAGGAGGCAATGATATCTAGGAAGTATAGTAATACTTAGGACAAAACTAAAGCATTGTAACTATATGTGCACTGGTTTGTAATTTAGCACATGTAACATGTTCACTACCAGAAGTATGGCCCTATAGGTGCAAGCAGAATAATGCGTCTCATGAGAAATTGAATGATGCCCTGAAGAAATTCAAAGGTGCGGTGCTTATGCTAAGAAAGTGAACGTAGGTGCCGGCCGTTGGATAATAGTACCTGATTCTCAGCTGCGTATGGGTATTGTTGTCATACTTTATAGTTAAGGATCGTCGATGGTGCTCTTGTTGCGGTTGAGTTTGGGCCGGCTGTGGCCGTTGCTGAAGCGGCTCCGGTGCTTCTGTTGCGGCGCCTATCGTCATACAAGAAAGCTCATCTGTGGTAAGTGAACAGTTCCATGATAAAGAAGAGAAAAACTGATGGAGTACAAATCAAAATAACCTGATGAGGCTGAAGTGTCAGTAAATCACGACCGGTGGAGTTGAATATGGCATCCGTGGAGTGGGTCCGATGTAGAGGAGAAGGCATTGGCGAAGCACATCTGGCGTGGTGTACAGTGCTTTTCGTGAGGCAGATCTGTTGCAGCGGACGAGGGCTTGTATGAAGGGCCAGCGATGGGGCAGACGAGGGAGTCAGTGAAGGGCCTACACTGTGGTGGACGAGGGCAACGGTGAAGGAGATCCGGTGCGGTGGACCATGATGGCAGTCAAGGAGATCTGGAGCGGTGGACAAGCCCGTTGCTGAAGCGGCTTTGGTGAAGTGATGAGTTGGCAGTTGGTGGTTCCAAGGTGCGGAAGGTAGATTCGGCGGGGTGTGAGGTCCACCGCTTGGGATAGTTGGGGGGGTCGGGGAGGGGGAAGGAGAGGGGCTCTGGGGAAGAATGTTGGGGGCAAAGAGGGGAAAACGATAGAGTTACCAAAGCATCCCTTTTACGTTCATGTGGCAGGGGTAAAACAGAAATATCACAGGGCTAAACTTTCGGGCGTGAGATATTTCGATGTAAGCGGGAAGTTTGAAAGCTTTCGACGCTTGAAATTAAGTGTTCTGCTCTTGTACGACCGACTATGATATCATGGCCGGGAATTTATTTATGTGTATGTGTATGAATAAAGTGGATGATTATAATTTTGAACATGCCCACATGTGTATATCTCTAGGTTTGATATATGAATTTGAAATCACGAAATCCCGACTTAAAAAATGTACCTCCATTTAAATGAATTACAAAAGCTAATGATGGAGTCGAATTCCAAAATTCCAATCTTTGTAATTCTAGTACTTCAAAGTATATCATGCATGTTCAAAAGTATCGTTATGTCATATTCCAAACTTTGAAATGAATTGATCAACCATGAGTGCACACACTATTGACCATATATATCTCAATTACGCTAGAGTCTCTCAAATATAGACACCTCACTCTTTATCTGAGGCCACACCCCCGCCCCCCACACACAAGTCATTCTCTCCCCATACACGAACACACGAGCACATTAAACACCCCCTCTCTTCGAAAGTCCAAACCGCAATATAGGTATCTATCACTTTTTCTCTTGGGAGTGCACACATCTCTTGCCCCACTCTCTAGGTCTCCCGACATCTCTCTTTCCCAAGCACACACACTACATAGAGTGTATCTTCCCATTCACACAAAACGTCGCCCGCAAATGTCTATTTCCCTAGTTATGTGATTCTCACACACTCACCTCACACACCACCCCCACTGCAAACAAGCACACTTTGTCTCCTTGTGCACCACTCTCCTCTTTCTATCTCTCCCACATGCGGACCCGCCACAACTCCTTCCCTATATACATATATGTCGTGACTCTTTCCATAGATCCCTAATGTATCATCATTCTCAATCTCGCACGTTGTTCTCTACACCGTCTATTCTAGATCTCTCATGAAGTCCCTATCACACACAGGATGACTCGCTTCCCTTTCGTCTCCTTACACAGGCCACTTTCGAACAACATCAACATTGTCTCCCTATCTATACGCCACTTTTGCACACAACCACTCTCTCTCTCCCACTCCCTTCCTCTCTCTCCCTCGCTCTCTCTCTCTCTCTCTCTCTCTCTCTCGCTCTCACACCCCTCTCCCACACACACTCGATGTCTCTTCCAAATAGTTTGCTCCCCGCCCGCACCCATGTTATCCCGCTACTACACATGCCTTTGTCTCTCTTTGACACCCATGTCATACCATTCCCCCTTCCCTATACTAGGTTTACATCATTAGTGGTCTCTCTTCTCCACATACACACACCCTCTCTCACACACATGCGCGCACAAACACACACATACACGCACAAACACCCATCTATCTGGATCCTTCTTTTAAGGCACACACCCTTGCATATTCTCTCCAGCTCTAGGTATGTATATACCCCTCTCTCTAGCTCAGATGCACACCAAAATTCTGCATCTCTCTAACTCACACATCTCTCCCCATGTCTGCATGTGTATCTCACACACTCACTCTATGATTATGTTTATGTGTCTCCAGGTTACACAACACAAAGCCCCGTGCACATGTCTCTCTCTATCCTCCACAAACAAAGAAACAAATAATCTCTTATCATTGCCTTGGTGTCTACACATATCACACACGCACGCTGTCTCCATCTCTCGTACACACGCTCAACAAAGGTTTTCCCGTGAATAACTTAGCGTCTATTCATCAACGGTCGTGGTAGTACGACGAACACGAGATGTTAAAAAGAATAAATCTACACCTGTGTAGACCACCTAGTATGACTACCAGAACTAGAGCAAGCCGAAAGCGTGCCGCCGTCACCCCCTCCATATCGGCGATGGAAAACCTTTTGTTTTACACAGTTGAGAAGTCATCGTGCTACGACCCCACATGCTCAGCCGTTGAATAGAATATAGATCCAAGTTTATGGAAACAAGTATCGATATTACGTTTGTATCTCCATACATATAGCTCTTCTCTTATAAAAAACCGAGTTGATGATGATGGTACGCCTGCTATCTTGCAATATAGATCGTATGATCTATATCTGATGGATAGAAATTAAACTAAAAGATACCCGCACCCTCTCTCCACATTTGCAGACAATGCCTACCCTTGTTCATCCTTATCTCCCACAACCTCATTGTTGAGAAATTAAAAAGGAAGCCTCTGGAATAAACTGGCATGGTGGTCGCTGCCAGCGTCGTCCATCCCCATGCCTCTGCTCAGTCCGACCACCAACCACCACCACACCCCACTCCTCCTCACCTTATCTCTCCTCTTTCTCTAGATATCATTAGTTTTTGCACATGGGATTCCCCCTGCATGGGTCAATCACAACAGGTGTTTTTATAAAAAAATGCATCTTGATTGTGCAATGCACGAACATCTTGCTAGTACTCCTACAGAAGACTTAGTTGGTGATGATGGTGTGTTTGCCATCCGTCATTTCTGACCATTAAATCTACGTCTAACGTGTGTGAGGTAAGTTGTTGCCTTTTCTCAACAACATCCCACTTCTCTACAATTTGCAGAAAAACCCTTAATTAGTATCTTAAAACCAACCACATCCCTCCCTCACCTCACGAAAGCAGCCCAAGGAATATATTCTTATTGAAACAAAATATATCTCTAGTGATATATGTATATCAAAATAAGAGCATTTTCTATCAAGTTTGTGAATAAGTATTATTTTAATTATGATCCATTGCAACGGACGTGAACATTGCTAGTATTTCCAACCATGCAAAAATGCTAGTATTTCCATAGTTTCGAGTTTTCCATCAAGATATTAGTCACTCAGGGTTGATATGTAGTTTGAATTATGTACACATAGGCACTATGTAACTAGCCATGCTTATTGGCTTCCAAAGCTTAACTTTCACTCCTACTTACAGTATATAGAGTATTTAACAAAAACTACCACTTTCAACCAGCCCTAGGAAGAAACTAACAAAAACATACCGAAAATTTCTTAATCTGTGCCAAAAAACTACTACCTAGTGCCGATTAGGCTATTTTAAACCTGTTTATGACAGGGTTGGCCCACACGTCCGTGCTGATGAGGCATCTTAAACCAACACATTTTCTTTAACTGTTGACACAAGGGACCCATATATGACCTTCTATCCTGTTCTTCCTCCTCCAATCATTATTTTTCCCGAACATTACTTCAAATAGTACTGATGCGTGTTCGTTGGTGGCGCCGGTGATGAGCGAGTTGGCCACCGTTCCGCCGGACGGGCCGGACGCCATGCTGGCCTCCGCATGGGTTGTGTTGGGGATATGACTATTTGGTATGACCTGCCTAGGAGGGGCCGGGTCATAGCACTGGCGGTTCATAATGAGGAGGCGCAAGAATATGTTGAAGATGGCGGTTCATGAAGAAAGCTTATTAAAGGCCCAAGACCCGGAGGAGACTTGATGCCCACGGGCATAAACCACCATATGTTTAACTTGTATGTTAAGGAAAGTATATTTCTCTCACCGAGCCGGACACGTTGTGTATGAGCCGGTCAGGACTTTGTAAGCCGCCGGGCATCAGCCTGTGTATATGAAGGGGTGACCCGGCAGTGGGTTAGGGAAAGAAACAAGAAGTCAAGAACTCGGTCAAGAGTATTCGCTCCCTAGTAATCGAAACCCAAGAAATACAACATAAAGAAGGAGTAGGCCTTTACCTCGTTGCGAGGGGACGAACCTGGGTAAACTCTCTGTGTCCCTTGTCCCGTTTTAACCCCTTCAAGCTAACTACGTTAGGATGGATCCGCACCTAAGTCCTCATGCTAGGGCATCTGTCGTGACAATTCCACAACAATTGGCACCCACCATGGGCCCAGCGCACGGTGGTTTCGAGTTCTTGAAGGTGAACTTCATAGCGCACAAGGGATACGCTGTAGGCCGGATGACCAAGATTCGTCGCGGTAAGCTCTACATCTACGACACAGGCTGGGGCCCGGAGGTCGGCTCAATCGAGTATGGGTACTGGGTCCCCTTCGGCAGAATTCATGTCTTCATTGGCAAGATTAGTGAGTCGGAAGCTGAGCCGGACACCTGCACCGATATCGTCGAGACGGCTCAGCGCGCGCGACCCGCCAAGGTTCAAGCCGCCTTGAAGAATGTCTTTGTTGGTTTTACTCGAGGAGTGGATCTAGAAGGATGATCTGAATCCGGTGGTGAGACGGCTGTCTATTCAAGCGATGAGTCATCAACCGGCGAGACCAATTCCATGTATCAAATTCAGGATGGTGGGCTTGGGGGTTGTTTCGATGGTGATAGTATTTCGGAACCCCACGAGCCGCCCAGCCGGGTTACAATCTTCATGGCCGGTACACAGCCAGGGAAGAATTCATCAACTGCAGCAGCAATGATCTCTGGTTCAAAGACGACAACGGCAGCCGGTGCAGGAGGTCATGTGCGCCCGCCGGCTCAAGTTTTATCTGATATGTTGAAAGCTCTGGCGACATTGTTGATGGCAGAGGTAATGTCGCGCCCGATATGCGATCCTATCTGAGAGGAACTCGAAGGTCCCACCAAGGATAGAGCCGCATATTGAAACTCTTTTGCAAGGTGGATATCATTACATCGTACCATTACATAATAGATGGGGATACATACAGAAGGTAGACAATGCCACATGAATACAACAACATCATACACAAGAGCAACATCCGACTATGGATGAAACACAAAGAGAAACTCAAACGACATCCACCCTGCTAGCCCAGGCTACCGACCAGGAACCTAAACCCTGAACGAAGAAGAAGCAGAAGAAGAACCCCAAGACAAGCATACATCACTCTCACGTCATGATCATCGCAACCTGTACCTGCAACTGTTGTGTAGTAATCTGTGAGCCACGAGGACTCAGCAATCCCATTACCATGGGTATCAAGACTAGCAAAGCTTAATGGGTATGTAATGGATAAGTGGTGAGGTTGCAGCAAGCGAATAAGCAATGTATGATGGCTAACTTACGAGTACAAGAATAAGATGAGAAGCTACGCAAATAGTCGCAAACTAGTAATGATCAAGAAGTGATTCTGAACTACTTACGTTCAAACATAACCCCACCGTTTTCTCTTCTCGACCCACCCGAAAAGAGACCGTCACAGTTACACATGCGGTTGGGTATTTTAATTCAAATCTAGTGTCAAGATCTCTACAACCGAATATTGAAAACTCCCATCTGCCACATAACCGCGGGCACAGCTTTGGACAGATCAAACCCTGCCCATTACAAGCTCATGACCCACGGAGACAATCCTCCATCGCGGGACATCCGATAAGACTCGGGATCCCGGTGCACAAGACATTTCGACAATGGTAAAACAAAACCAGCAAGACCTCCCGATGTGCCAACAAATCCCGATAGGAGCCGCACATATCTTGTTCCCAGGGCACAACAGATGGGCAAGATGTCGGGTTGGCTGAGATCCTGGTTTCCCAAGGGGCGCAGGACATCACCCAGGTTGGACCAACACTCAGAGGAGCATTGGCCCCGGGGGTTGATTAAAAATACTAGCAACATGTTTGGTTGGGGGTAATTAGAGCTTGTGAATGGGAATTGAAGGGGTACAGGACTTTAAGCCTATTGTTTGGTTGGAGGGTTTGGGAATTCATAAGGGAGTAGTTATGGGACTTGAGAATCCAACTCCCACTGTTTTATTAATAGGGGAGGGGGTGGGAGTTTGGAGGGAATTGTTTTAGTGAGTCAATCTTAACCGTTCATCATAACTTATTTTAACTTCCTTTGTCTAGTCCCTCGTCAATTCCCACAAACCAAACAAGGGAATACAATTTGTCCTTAATTCTCACACATAATTCCTATCGTGCGCCAAACAGAGGATTGTGAATAAAATGACTCATCCCATTTCTAATCTCAACACAACTCCCTATTCTAAACTCCCATTCCCCTTCCGAAATATTGCCAAACACGATGTAGGGTTCGAAGAAAATCCCCTATTTAAGTTTTAGTTGTTATTAGGCAAATGGAAAACCAATGTTGGGCCTTGCTGGAAGAGTTTTATTCAAAGTGAACTATCAAATGGGCCCCATACCCCTCACCGTGTTAGGGACACAAAATCAAGGAACAGAAACACCGGTATGACAGAAACTAGGGCGGCAAGAGTGAAACAAAACACCAGACATAAGGCCGAGCCTTCCACCCTTTACCAAGTTAATAGATGCATTAATTAAATAAGAGATATTGTGATATCCCAAGATATCCATGTCCCAACATGGAACAACCTGCAACTGCACCTGCAACTAACAACACTATAAGAGGGGCCAAGCAAAGCGGTAACATAGCCAACCAACAGTTTGCTAGGAAGGGTGAAAAAGGTTAGAGGCTGTCATGGCAATTTGGGAGGCTTGATAAACAAGTGGTACGTAGCGCGACATAGCGATAGCATCGACACAACTAGGATTGCAATGATATTAGTGAGATCTAGGGTAATGGTCATCTTGCCTGAAATCCCGCTAGGAAGAAGAACGAGTCAATGAAGAAGACGAACAGACGAAGATGAACCAAGCGTAGTCGCACGAATCCTCACGGTCGCAACAAAACAGGAACTATGGGGAAGAAGGACAACCGGAAAGAAGCAAACAACACGGTAAACACACAACACATTAACAAGGCATGATGCACAACCAAGATGATGCATGACAAGTATACATGATGCTACTCATGGCAAGAGATGATGCATACAAGAACAACACATCAAAGCAAGTTTAAATGAGGCCGAAAACAACATATAACAAATCCGGTAAGTCCTCATATGCAAATTTCGAAATTGGTCCAGATCTGAATAACGCATTATGTTCAAATTCTTAAACAGCAAGTTAAGATGCACCATGATGATCTACACAGAGATAGCCAAGATACATATAAAGTTCATTTAATTCGGAGCTACGGCCTAGAAGATATGAGCAACACAAGTTAAACATGGCATTGATGCAAAATGCATACAAACATTGAGAAAAGACACTCAAAACATGGACTCAACATGACATGATGAAAGTACATATAATTCTAAGAAAGTTTCATATAGAGCATGCTCAAAACGGAGCAACGGTGCAACACATACACTCCAAACAAGTTATAACAACAATTTGCCCAAAACAAGTAAACACTTTGCAATCATCAAAACAACATGCTATAGGAATTATATGAGCACAAACTTGACAGGAACTTCATGTACAGATAACAAAATTCAAATATAGTTAATGTTTAGGTTCATAGGCATCAAGATTAACCCAATATGATCAATGCAAAATGCAACTTAATAACACAGGAGCATATACATGAGCAGAGTTAAAATGATGACATGTTGGAGGCATGAAACAAAGATGCTGCAGCAACTATACATAGCAACCAAGGGCATGGAATCAAATTACACATAACAAAGAGCAAATAATATTAAAGCATAATATGCATATGGCTCATGGATTAGTGGGAACCATCAAGACAAGATTGCATGTTGAAACAGTTTCAGGAAGTGTAAACAACAACATTATGATAGCATGTTTGCAAGCATGTAACAGAGGCATATGAAGTCTAAAATTATCAAACTTGGCATGTGAACAATGTGATCATAGTATACTTCAAAACATGTAATTGGAGAATCTCCAAAAGAGTCATGGATAATTTAATAACAAGCGCACAACATGGCATCATGAAGTCAACAGAAAATTGTAACATTATATAGACATGTTCATGGCAATGAAAACATATTCTACAGGACATATATAGGGCATAAGAAGGCACTTAATGCTAGAGCATAAAATGTAAAACAAAACATGTCAACTAAGCGCCTCGAGATTATGCATGTATTAATTGGTTCATCAAGCAAACATGGCATCATGATGTAACGAATTCAGACTTGGCAGAATATTAACAGCGAGTAGTCTACTTCACAAGCTTGTTTCACTCACCACAGGGCATATCAAAATACATGGATTGCACCACATAAATATGGCATAATTATGGTCCTAAAACATGTATACGTAATGCTCAAAATACAATCACAGAAAAAGATATAAAAAGACAAAATGACAAGTTATAATAGTTTTCAGCATTTAACAGAAACATGGACTTTTGTAACAGAGGTTATGATATCTATATGAACTCAAAAAAGCAAGCCAACGGCAAAAACATGTAGAGAATGAAGATAATAACATGTGCACTTCAAGATCATCACCATAGGATCAACAAGGACAAAGTTATAGCACTCACAAGACCACAAATGATGTTAACATGCAGCAGATTTCAGCAGTTTATTTCACTTAGCAGTTTTGAAACGAATATTAAGGCATCAAGATGAACAGTAACATGCATTCAAACTACTCCATCATGTATAGCATCAAGAGATCAACATTTTGACAAATCATGCATGCAAAATGGAGCAAGATGTACAATGTTATGGCCATGCAAACATGCACACATGATGTTAAAAACTCGGGGACTTGGACGAAAATTTAGACCTCTAAGAACTGGGATGATGGGGTACGGGACGGTGTGATCCTAGCAGGGGATCCGTTTGGTTGGAAGGCTCGAGGTGGATGAGCCAGATCGGGACAGGAGGGGGTCCCAACCGAGCTCGTGGATGGCCATGGCGCGAGGAGGAGGTGGCCGGCAGCAGCGGACTCCGGACGACGGCGGGCACCGGGCGGCGGGCAGATCCGGGCGGAGCCGCCGCGGATCCATGCACGGAGGTGGTCGGCGGCGCTTGGTGAGGCAGCCCCGGCGTGGATCTGGGCGTCTGCACGCGAGGGAGCTCTGGCAGGCGGCGCTTGGCGACGGCAAGGTCGCTGATGGTGGGGTCGCGGTGAAGGCGGCGGCGGAGGTGGCGCTGGGCACGTCAGGCGACGGAGCTTGAGCGGGGGGAGGCGGCGGCACAAGGTACTCTGACAAGGAGGGGCTCCGGCAACGGTGGCGAGGCTCACCGGAGCAGTGAGAGCGGCATGGAGGCGAGGCGCTGAGGCGGCACGTGGGGTCGAGCACTTAGGCGGCGACGGGGAGCCGAGCCAGGCGGCGGGCGTGGATCCGGGCCCGGGAGGGCCTACGATGGGCTTCCCTGGGCCGGCATGGATGTGGGGAGCCGGAGGGGCGACGTGCCAGCGCGCGATAGGTCGTGGAGGCGGCGTTTGTTGAGGTGGTGCGCTCTGATTTGCCGGGCGACGTGGCTGGTGGCGGTGGACATGTCCGGCGGCAGCGCGGACGCGTCCGGTGGCACGGAGGGGGGGTTTGATCTAGGGTTTATCCAGAATTTGGAAGGCGAGGACATTTATATAGGTAGAGAGAGCTAGGAGAGGGCTATTGAGGTGCGGTTTTCACCCACACGATCGTGATCCAATGGCGAAGGACATGGAGGGGGTTTAGGTGGGCTAGGTGGGCTGTGTGGAGGGGTGATGGGCTGCAAAGAGAAAGGGGTCCGGCGGTTAACGCGGTTAACCGTTGGGGCATCAAACGACCTCCAAATGGAACGAAATTTGACAGGCGGTCTATCGGTGATGTATCAAGACCACTCGTCAACTCTCGGCCCATTCCGAGAATGTTTTTCTGTGGCTCACGAAACGAGATCAGGGAGGTGCCGTGGGCGCGTGCGAGTGTGTCTGTGCTCAGAACGGACAACGGAGATAACTAGGAGGACCCGAACGGATGCATGTTTTGAAAAACATGCAGATGAAATGCAGATGATGACATGGCAAAGTGCAACACGCAAGGAAATGACATTGCAACGATGGCGAATAACTGGAAGACACCTGGCACATCGGGCTCAGGGCGTTACAGGTAAACCTAGAGAATCAAACACAACATAATGCGGACGTTACAAGGTTACGTGATGAGGTAGCCCAAGCCAAGGAGAATCTAAACGCTGAGAACATCCGAATGGAGACGGAGCGAGCCGCCTTGCAGAGGGAGGCAGAACGGCTTCAAGCAGAGAACTTTCACTTGAGCTTGGACCGGGACGCGTCAAACACTGTCTTTAACAGAAGGCATGTGAGTCAGTTGCCCCCGGTTTACGATGCGAGGAACCTTCTCAACACACCTGGGGCAGGAACTAGTAACCCTCCTGGTGTGGATCGAGATGTTGAGGCGCCGGCGGCCGGAGCACCGGTTCAACCTCATGCTGCACACTGCCGCATTTGAATTTGACCCCTCCTCAACACGTTCCGACACCCCTGGTCATTTTTCTAATCCTTCGAATAACATGATAGCTGCGGCTACTCGATTGGCGGCTCTCCCATGTCAGGACGAGTCGCCAGCAGCGATGGAAATACGGAGAGCCAGAGAACTTCTTCAGACAATGGTGGCTCAACAGGCGGCTTATTCATATATTTGTGATCAGATTCATTCAATCCCACGTCCAAGCCATAGTGACAGATGACACACTGATGAACCGGCCGTGTCGAGCAGTGAGCAGCACCGTAACCAACCTTGTAGACCTGACCCGTCACGCGCCAGTAATGATGCTCAGACTTTGGTGGACCAGGGCAGGGCGCGGCGTGATGCGGAGTTGGTAGCTCAGCTGGTGGCTCAATAACAATCTCCGGTTTATCTGTCGGTGTCTGTTGAGGCAAGAGTGACCTCTAGAACCTTGTGTGTACCATGTTTAGTGCCAGCTCTAAGCAATGAGCACTTGCCTAAGAATTTCAAGGGCCCCCGCAAGGTGCCTAACTATACAGCAGATCATCCCCCAGAGGCTTGGATTAAGAGCTATGAGATGGCTATAGAGATGCTGGATGTCAGTGATGTTGCATGTGCTAAGTATTTCACCATAATGTTGGATGGGCCGGCTCATACTTGGTTGAAAGGGATGCCTGCTAATTCCATTGGTTCATGGGCAGAGTTGAAAAAGCGATTTATTCAAAAATTTAAAGACACGTGCAAGCAGCCTATGTCGATTCTGGATTTGGACTCTTGCGTCCAAGGTGAAGGTGAGTCAACAACCAATTGGGTGAGTCGGATCTCAGCTGTTATACACTCATCAGACAGTATCAACGTCAGTTCAGTAGTCCCGATGTTGGAGAAGAATTGTCGTTTTCTTCCCCTTACTTAGAAATTGGGGCGGCTTAAACGCAATTGCAATGATATGGGGGAGCTCATGGTGGCTCTCGTCAAGTATGCCGACTTTGATAGCACTAAGGACCCTAAGTATGATGAAGAGAAGACTGGGAAAGGGAAGAAGAGTGGCAATGCAAAGGGACAACATAACACGACGGGTCAAGGTGGCAATGGTAAACGCAAAGCCGACAACAGTTTAGACTTTGTGGCTAACACCAATATGCAGAGTAATAACCAGCATCGTAAGGGGAAAACGCCAGTGTCCCGGTTTGGAGGGCCAAAGTTCAACCTTTAGGCCATGATGAATCAGCCTTGCCCAAAGCAGAGAACCCAGGACAAGCTGACCAGTCATCTGTGGAAGGATTGCTTCATCATCAGGGAGTATAGAAACTCTATTTTTTCTAGAATAATCATGGCCCGCATGGCGGTTCAGGATCCGGCTCTCATGGACCTGGGTTTGGAGGTGGCGGTTCAAGCTCTGGCTTTCAGGGCCAGGGCAATCAAGGTGGTTTTAATCAGCAATCTGTCCAAGGGAATCAGCAGCAGCAGTCTGGTTATTAGAGCAATCCAAAGCAGTTGAATAGCAGTCAATATCATGTGTTCACCAGAAGTCTTTGCAAGCAAGACCAAAAAGTCCATAAGCGGGCGGTGAACTCAGTTGAGCCGACAATACCTTGCTATTTGAGGTGGTCTGAGCAGCCTATTGTATGGAGCCAGGTGGATCACCCGCCCCGGGTTGACAATCCAGGTCAGTTGGCATTGGTAGTTGCGCCTCAGGTTGGAGGGTATAAGCTTACAAAGGTGCTCATGGATGGGGGCAGTAGCATCAATATCCTTTACTATGAGACTTTTCATCGTATGAATTTGACTGACAAGGATCTTAAGAAGTCTTCTACTGTTTCCCATGGGGTAGTGCCTGGTAAGTCGGTGTATCCAGTGGGTTAGATAACCCTGGAGGTGGCCTTTGGAGATGATCATGATTCCAGAGCTTAGAAATTGACCTTTGAGGTGGTTAAGATCAAGAGCCCGTACCATGCTTTGTTTGGGCAGCCGCCTTATGCCAAGTTTATGGCACGATAGTGTTATGTTTATTTGCAGCTTAAAATGCCGGGTCAAAAGGGCACCATCATGGTGCATGGTAATAGGAAGATTGCTCTGGACTGCGAAGAGGGTGACGCTGCGTATGCTGAGTCATTCTGTGGCACTGAGGAGTTAAAGTTTTATAAAGATAATTTGACCCGACGGATATGACGCCTCTGAAGAAGCCAACTATAGAGAATGTCCCCCAGTTGAAGTTTAAATCAGCAGATGACACTAAGATGGTTGATTTTGTTCCTGGCGACTCGTCCAAGCAGTTCAACATCAGTGCTAATATGGATCCAAAATAGGAAAGCGCGATCATCGAGTTCATCCATGAGAACCGAGACATCTTTGCATAGAAACCTTCTGACATGCCAGGTGTGCCAAGGGAACTCACTGAGCACACTCTTAATGTGGATCCAAAGTTTAAACCGGTCAAGCAATTCCTTCGTCATTTCAATGAAGAGAGGCGCAACGCAATTGGTGAAGAGGTGGCCCGACTCTTGGCGGCAGGGTTCACCATTGAAGTTTTTCATACTGAGTGGTTGGCTAACCCGGTGCTGGTACTTAAGAAAAACAGCACTTGGCGTATGTGTGTAGATTATACAGACCTTAATAAGGCCTGTCCGGATGACCCTTTTGCTCTCCCTCGTATTGATCAGATTATTGATGCTACGACGGATTGTGAGCGGTTGAGCTTTTTGGATGTTTATTCTGGTTATCATCAGATCAAGATGGCAGTTAAGGACCAGGAGAAGAAAGCTTTCATCACTCCCTTTGGAGCCTTCTGCTATGTGTCTATGCCCTTTGGACTCAACAGTGTGCATGCGATTTACCAACGGTGTGTTTAGAATTGCCTTCATGGCCAAATCAGATGCAATGTTCACGCCTATGTGGATGATATTGTTGTGAAATCCAGGAAGAAAAAGACTTTGATAGATGATATGAAAGAGACCTTTGACAATCTCCAGGTCTATAAAATGATGTGTAACCCAGCCAAGTGTGTCTTTGGCGTGCCAGCAGGCAAGTTATTGGGTTTCCTGGTTTCTGAGAGGGGCATTGAAGCTAACCCAGAGAAAATCAAGGCTATAACTTCTTTTGCTAAGCCAGCATGTATCAATGACGTTCAGCGGGTTGGCGGGTCGTATTGCAGCTTTGAGCCAGTTTATAAGCCGACTGGGAGATAAGTCTATCCCTTTGTATCAAATGATGAAGAAGACATATGCCTTTGTCTGGAGTGATGCTGCTAATGAGGCGTTTGAGGCACTTAAGAGACAGCTAGCTGAACCGCCGGTTCTTGCAGCTCCTATTGAGAAGGAGCCATTGCTTTTATATGTGGCTGCAAACAATAGAGCTGTCAGTGTGGCAGTTGTGGTTGAATGGAAGGAGTCATGCAAGGAGTATCTGGTTCAAAGGCCGGTTTATTATGTTAGTGAGGTGGTCATTCGGTCTAAGCAGAGATACCCACATTGGCATAAATTGGTTTACGGCGTGTTCATGGCTAGCCACAAGTTGAAGCAATATTTCCTTGGTCATCCCATCATTGTGGTTAGTTCTGCTCCCTTGGGGGATATTATTCAAAACAGAGAAGCCATAGGCCGGGTAGCTAAGTGGGCCATTGAGCTTGGACCCCACGGCTTGAAGTATGTGCCTCGGACGGCTATAAAATCCCATGCACTTGTGGACTTCATCAATGATTGGACAGAGCTGCAGATGCCTGAGGATAAGCCAGCTAACACATATTGGACTATTCATTTTGATGGATCCAGGAAATTAGAAGGCTCAGGGGCTGGAGTTTTATTGAATTCTCCACGACGTGATAAATTTTGTTATGTTTAAAGGTTAATGTTCCCTTGTACTAACAATGTAGCTGAGTATGAAGCCTTACTCAATGGTCTTCCGATGGCTAAAGAGATTAATCTAAGCCGAGTAAGGTGTTTTGGCGACTCAGATTTGGTGGCTCAACAAGTGTCAGAAACTTGGGATCCAAAGGATCCACTCATGGCGGCTTATCGCCGAGAGGTTGATACTATTGCTGGTCATTTCAAAGGTTATCAAGTGGAGCATGTTGATCGCAGGAAAAATGAAGCTGTTGATGCTTTAAGCCAGCTAGGGTCTCAGCGTAAGCCGGTACCCCCTAATGTTTTCCTCGATGTTTTGCGTAACCCATCAGTTAAGTTGCCTAAGGAGGAAGATTTGGCAGTTCCTGACCCGGAGGCACAGTTGGTCGCGGCTCTCCATGTTATCCCTGATTGGACTATTCCATATTTGTCTTATATGACCCGAGGCGAGTTACCTGAGGATGAAACCTTGGCCAGGCAAATAACCCGGAGGTCTAAGTCAATGACTATTGTTAATGGTTAGCTACATAGATGCAGTGTTATAGGAGTGTTTCAACGATGCATTTCTCCTGAAGAGGGATGTGAAATTCTAAGGGAGATTCATGAAGGAGATTGCGGTCATCATGCCGGCTCTAAGTCTCTCGTTGCTAAAGCTTCTCGTCATGGGTTTTATTGGCTGACGGCTCATGTTGATGCGGAGATCTAGTCAGTAAGTGTGATGGCTGTAAAAAATTTTCAGGACGAGCTCATGTGTCTGCTCAAGAATTGAGAATGATTCCAATTACTTAGCCATTTGCAGTCTAGGGGCTAGATATGGTTGGGCCTTTTAAAAGGTCCAAGGACAAAAAGACTCATCTCCTCGTGTCTGTTGACAAGTTTACAAAGTGGGTAGAAGATGAACCGGTCAATAAATGTGATGCGGCAACGGCGGTTCAGGTCATCAAAAAGGTGATCTTTCGTTTTGGATACCCTCATAGTATCATCACTGATAATGGCACTAATCTGTCTTTGGCTGCAATGATAGAGTTGTGTCAACAAGAGCATATCCGGCTTGATGTATCGTCAGGGCACACCCCCAGTCTAATGGTCAAGCTGAAAGAGTCAATCCAGATATCTTGAGAGATATCAAACCTCGGCTTATGGTACCTTTATAGAGGATGCCGGGTTGTTGGGTGGAAGAGTTGCCCTCAGTTCTTTGGAGTATCAATACCACCCCCAACAGATTTACGGGTTACACGCCTTTGTTCATGGTTTATGGGGCAGAGGCGGTTCTCCCTAGTGACATATGTCAGGACTCATCTCGTGTGGCAGCTTATATTGAAGCTGATAATGAGAAAGCACGCCAGGATGCTATTGATCTGTTGGATGAAGAGCATGACCTTGCGGCGGCTCGTTCAGCGATTTACCAGCAAGATCCGCATCGTTATCACAGTCATCGGGTTAAAACCTGAACTTTTCAAGAAGGATATTTGGTGCTCCGGCTCATCTAGGATCAAACTAACATGCACAAGCTATCCCCACCTTGGGAAGGACCCTTTGTGGTCAGCAAAAATCTGAACAATGGGTCATACTACCTTATCGATGTTCGAGACCGCAAGGACTCATGCACGTCGGAGGAGGAGACCCATCGGCCGTGGAATATTGGTCATCTTTGGTCTTATTACACCCGAGCCACCAGCTCTTGTGATATACATAACTTTACCAATGTATACATTATGATTAGTATAATAAAGCTGGAATCCCTGATGATTCAGGGCCTCTGTCGTTTCATTTCTGAGAATCTGAGTCTTTAGGAGGCGTCCTGCTCATTGAGGATAGCTATGATTACCCTTTTGATCTGGCTTGTACGTGTGACGCCCGAATATTTAAGCTACAGTAACCCTCTAGTAATGATGCCACGCCACCGCGATTACTGTTGCTAGTCTCGTGTTAGTTCAGAACCGATCCAAATTCAAATTTGAGTTAAATGCAAACATCAAATGTTTTCAAACATTAAAACTAAAATGTTCAAGCTGTGACAAATAATTCATAAGTAATATTGGTAGAGAACAACATTTTTGTAAAATATTTGACTGCCTTGGTCTAACTAAAAACAGTGACTAAAATAATAATTTAATTGCTTTTGAAATTATGAAAATATTAAACTAATATATTTTGGCTACAAACTAGGTTTGGCAGTGGCCTACATTTACGATACTAATTTAGGTGCTAACTTGTTTTTTCATAAAACTAATATGGAAGAAACTAGAAATAAAAATAGAAAAGAATAAATAAATAAAAACAAAGCAAAAAAATTAAAGAAAATAAACAATAGCCCCCCTGGGCCTCATGGCCCAGCTGGCCACCAGGCCGCCCCACGGCCCAGCCGGTCCCCTACTCACTCCCTTAACCCCCCACTAGACCGAAACCCTAACCCCCATCGCCTCACACCCACACACCCCGCACGATCCCCACCCCCACTCTCTCATCTCTCTCCCCCATCCCCGATCCAGATCGGGATCGGGGGAACGAACCCCACGTCGCCCCGACCCCTCGGCGAACCGCGCCGGCCGCCGCCGCGGCCACCTAGTCGCCGGAGCTTCCCCTGCCGGACTGCCTCCTCCTCCTCAACGGCATGCCTCCTCTTCATCACCGCCGTCCCCGACGTCCTCCTCCTCGACACTCACTGCCTAGTCCCTACGCACCGCCGTGAGCTTCCTCCCTTCACCACTCTGTCGCCGGCGCCGTTCCCCCGCCGCACCCAGCACGTGCGTGGCCGCGCTCCTGTGCGCCCACGGTCCGCGGCCCCCGCACCGGCCCTCGCCTCTGCCGCCCCTGTGCATCGCCCGCCGCCCGCGTCGACTGCGCGCACGCGACGACGCTCCTGCCTTTGCTCGCCCCTCCTCGTGAACGCGCCCGACGCCCCGCTCCTGCACACCCTACGTCGGCGACGATGCCACGCTTGCGGCCAACTTCGGCGCTCTGACCCCTGCGCCCTGCTCCCCTCGCCTTAGTCCCGCACCTCCGTCGCCTTCCCTGGCCGGCGTCATGGGCGCCGGTGACCGTGCCGTTGGTCTCGCTAGAGGCCAGTGCCCGGGCTCCCTATCAGGCGCTCGTGGACGTGCCCCTGCGCCCACACCGCCCTGTGCCCGCTAAGGCCCCTAGGGCCATTGACATGTGGGGCCCGCCCCAGAACAGTTTAAAAAAGAGATTAAAATTTAGTAATAATAATAATAGTAATAATAATAAAAATATAAATTAATTAATTAATTAATCAATCAATTAGTTAACTAAGTTAATTAACTTAATTAATTGTGATTAATTAACCTAATCATCTAACTAATCTAGTTAATCCTGATTAGTTAGTCTCAATCAATGACAAGCGGGACCCACCCGTCAGCTTGACTGGTCAAAGGTCAAAGCTGACCGCTGAAGTCATGATGACATCATAAATGCATTTAGAATTAAATTAATTCTGATAATTCTAGTAAATTATTAAATCTTTTTTAAATTAATATAAAATAAACCGTAGTTCGGATGGAAAAACTTTGTACATGAAAGTTGCTCAGAACGACGAGACAAATCCGAAACGCATCCCGTTCGTCCGCCACGCGTCCCTAGCATAGTGAACCTGCAACATTTCACCTCCGGTTCATTTGTCCGAAAACGCAAAACACCGGGGATACTTTCCCGGATGTTTCCCCCCTTCGCCGGTATCACCTAATATCGCGTTAGGGCACACCTAGCATCGTTACTTGTCATGTCATGCATTGATATGCATCTGTTTGCATTGTGTTCATTGTTTCTTCCCCCTCTTGTCTCCAGTAGACTACGAGACAGACGCTGCTGCTGCCCAGTTCGACTACGGAGTTGACGACCCCTCCTTCTTGCCAGAGCAACCAGACAAGCCCCCCCCCTTGATCACCAGATATCGCCTATTCTTCTCTCTACTGCTTGCATTAGAGTAGTATAGCATGTTACTGTTTTGATTGATCCTATTCTGTTGCATAGCCTGTCATTGTTGCTACAGTTGTTGATACCTTACTCGCAATCCTAAATTCTTAGTATAGGATGCTAGTTTATCATCATTGGCCCTACATTCTTGTCAGTCTGCCTTGCTATACTATCGGGCCGTGATCACTTGGGAGGTGATCACGGGTATATACAATACATACCTATAAACTATACAGATGGTGACTAAAGTCGGGTTGGCTCATTGAGTACCCGCAAGTGATTCCGATGTGGGGGCTGAAAGGACAGGTGGCTCCATCCCGGTAGACGTGGGCCTTGATTCCCGATGGTCCCCGACTGTTACTATGTGGCGGAGCGACAGGGCAAGTTCAGACCACCTAGGAGAGAGGTGGGCCTGGCCCTAGTCGGCGTCCGCGATTACTTCAAAATAACACGCTTAACGAAATCTTGGTATTTGATCTGAGTCTGGCCACTTGCCTATACGCACTAACCAACTATGCGGGAAAGATATGGGCACTCGACGTCGTGGTATCTGCCGAAGCCTTCGTGGCGTCAGCGACTGAGCGGTGCACGCCGCATTGGACCGTAAGCTCGCGCTTGTGTTAAGGGGGCAACGTGCAGGTGTGCAATGGGCGATGGGCTCATACCCCTGCGGGCATAGGATTTAGACCAGCGTGCTGACCTCTCTGTTGTGACTAGGTGGGGCTGTGACGTGTTGATCTTCCGAGGCCGGCGTGACCCAGGAAAGTGTGTCCGGCCAAAGGGGATCAAGCGTGTTGGGTTATGTGGTGCACTCCTGCAGGGAAGTTTATCTATTCGAATAGCCGTGTCCCTCGGTAAAAGGACGACCCAGAGTTGTACCTTGACCTTATGACAACTAGAACCGGATACTTAATAAAACACACCCAGACAAGTTCCACAGACAACCCGGTGATCGCTTTTCCACAGGGAGACGAGGGGAGGATCGCCAGGTAGGATTATGCTATGCGATGCTACTTGGAGGACTTCAATCTACTCTCTTCTAGAGGAAGACTTCAATCTACTCTCTTCTACATGCTGCAAGACGGAGGCTGCCAGAAGCGTAGTCTTCGATAGGACTAGCTATCCCCCTCTTATTCTGGCATTCTGCAGTTCAGTCCACCGATATTGCCTTTTTACACATATACCCATGCATATGTAGTGTATCTCCTTGCTTGCGAGTACTTTGGATGAGTACTCACGGTTGCTTTTCTCCCTCCTTTCCCCTTTCCCTTCTACTTGGTTGTCGCAACCAGATGCCGGAGCCCAGGAGCCAGACGCCACCGTCGATGACGACTCTTTCTACACTGGAGGTGCCTACTACTACGTACAGGCCGCTGACGACGACCAGGAGTAGTTAGGAGGATCCCAGGCAGGAGGCATGCGCCTCTTTCAATCTGTATCCCAGTTTGTGCTAGCCATCTTATGGCAACTTGTTTAACTTATGTCTGTACTCAGATATTGTTGCTTCCGCTGACTCGTCTATGATCGAGCACTTGTATTCGAGCCCTCGAGGCCCCTGGCTTGTAAGACGATGCTTGTATGACTTATTTTACTTTTAGAGTTGTATTGTGATATCTTCCTGTGAGTCCCTGATCTTGATCATACACGTTTTCATGCATGATTAGTGTATGATTGAATCAGGGGCGTCACAGTACGCCTTGATTGCAAATACTTGGGAGCTTCCTGCTCATGGAGCAAAGCTATGACTACCCTATTGATCTGGCTTGTATGCCTGGATCAAATATTACTTAGGAGCTTCTTGCTAAATGAGCAAGAGCTTTGTTGTCCCTCGTAATAAGGCTTGGATGCCAGGACTATTCACCAAAAATCCGGGTTATCCTGCCTTTGTATGCTTGCCACTCTGACCAGGTAATCCTGGAATGACTTGTCATACTCTTGACAGTCAATCTTTTAAAGACCCTGAACTTGTCAAAGGTAAAACGACGATTGGTCATGTGAGGCCCGGCTTATAGTTTTGAATTAAGGAGTAACTCAGTGGCTGTGCAGCCCTTGAATAGTACTTGATGTTGAGGCTTGGCAGCCTTTGAATGCCTTGGTCTTCTGTTTTTTGTTACCTTTGAATATTTTTTGGATATTTCTGTTTGTGCCATATTGATATATGGTTGAAATTTGATTCAGGCCATGATGCCTTGATCTTTATTTGCTAATATCCGGTGTTTTCTTAACCCGGCCTGGCTTTGGACATTAAGTCACCAGTGTATGATGATCATATGTTTGGAGTACTATACTCTAAAGTTTTTAGGATGTTACCCTTTGTTGTCTATGGCGTTGTGAGCCGACAGTATGAATAAATTGCACAGAGCGTTATGCTCTGGGTTGGGACTGTTACCCTTATTGCATATGGCATGGTAAGCCGGCAATACGCATAAGTATCACATGTATGATATTTATTTTTATAAAAGGTTTTGATAAACCGACCCTGGTTATTGAATGCAGTCACCAGTGGTTTTTTATATGGGGCATTATGACCCGCCTTGGTGTAAACCGCCAAGGCACTTGTGCTCTATATTGTATGCAGGGTTTATGACAACATGATTAAGCAAAGTTGATAACAAATATGAGCATAAACAGTGGATCCTCAAAGAAGATCAAAATGATTCATAAGTGTTATGCAGATCAACATGCACGATGGCCTGACAGGTAATTGTTTTCAAGCTAGCCTATTACAAGGCAATAGGAGGCCCAAAATGATAAGTGTTTTTGCTAAGTATCGCAACTAGCAGATGCTAAGCCGGCCTGCGGTTTACTGCTCTTGGCCTTGGCGGGTTGACGGTTGTGGGTCATCCAGCACCGGCTCATCATCCTCCTCTTCACCCATTGGTTGGAAGTCAGAGGTTGTCTAGTTGATCCCAGTTAAAGCTTGGAATACAGCCTCGTCACTAATAAGTGTTGATGGGTCAATGTCAGGGGCAAAAGTATGCTTACGAATTGGAGGAGTAAGGTCCTGGGATTCATGGATGGACGATGTAACACCCCGAGTGCGATGCGCTAGGTGTCTTCCGATTATTTTCCTTCGTTTCCATATCATTCGCTTGCGTGTTGCACTTTGCCATGTCATCATGTGCATTTCATCTTCATGTTTTTCAAAACTTGCATCCGTCTGGGTCCTCCCAGTTCTCTCCGTTGTCCGTTATGAGCCCAACCACACTTGCACGCGCCCGCGGCACGTCCTAAATATTATTTTATAAGAGGCACAAAAATGTTCTCGGAATAAGGTGAAACTTGGCGTGCGGTCTTATTATAGTGTAGGTAGACCGCGTGCCAAATTTCGTCTCATTCAGAGTCCGTTTGATAGCCCAACCGTTAACATATAGCGGCACCGTCGCGGGTTTATTCGTCGGACGTTTCGGTCCCCGAAATGTGATGCTAGGCCTCTCTTCTATTCTCTCCCTAGCCACTCTACACAGCCTGCTAGCCCACCAACCTACCCCTCCGCTCCAAACCGTCTGATGGCAATCGAATGGCTCCAAAATGGAGCAAAACCCCCAAACCTAGCCCCTCCTACCTATATATGGACACCCTAGTCCATTTTTGGGCAACCTAGACTCCTCCCCTAACCTCCAGCCGGCCCTCGCCTCCAATTCCGTGCGTAGCCGCAGTCCCGCCGCCACTTGTCGCGCACCCGCTCGTCAGCGCCGCCGCAGCCGCCGCCCTCGACCACTACCGCACCTCCACGTGCCCCCAGCCTCTCTCCGACAGCCGTCGGCCTGCCAGGCCCGCGCACGGCCCGCCCGGGCCTGAAACGGACCCGCACCAGGCCGCCCCTGCCCGAGCTCCCGATATGGATCAGGGAGCTCGCCCCGAGCGCCAGGAACCCCAGGCCGACCCCGTCGGACGTTGTCGACCCGCCGCCGCACTCCTCTGCACCGCCTTGCTCGATCCCTGCCGCCGGCGAGTCAGGTTGCCGCCTCCCCGTCAGGTCGCCGCCTCCCCGTCAGGTCGCCGCCGAGCCCCTCTTCCTTCTCCTCCTCAAGCCCTCAACGCCTCTTCCCCGCAGGGCCGCCGCCGCCATGGTGGCCGAGGCCATGGTCGCTGTGCTCCGCCGTCGCCGGTGTCCCTCGCTGTCGCCACGAATGGAGACCCCGGGGCCATATCCGGCCCCCCGTCGCCGTCCTCTACCCTCCGCCCTCCGCAGTGTCACCCTTGCCGAATAACCTCGCTGCGCCGCCTAGTTCGGATCGGGGCAAGCCCGATCCCTTCGCCGCCGCTGACCTCACGCGTGGGTCCCGCGTTGCGGCCCAGGCAGCGCGCCGGCCTCGCCCAAGGCCCAGCAGAGCCAAGGCCTAGCCCAGCACCAGCCTCCACGCTGGCCCGCCTCGTCCTCCCCCGTCAACTGGGCCAGGCCCAATGTGAGCAGCTCCACAATCCCCACTTTCGGCCGAGCATGTTTTTCTTCAGATCTGCGAAAAATGACCAAGTCCCTTGGATTTTATGCATCTTTGACCTGATGTAACTTCGTGCTTGTAGCTCCGTTTTGCATGCATGATATGTCGAAATGTTCATCTCCTGATGCTCTAAATTATGGAGTAGTTTGCATGCATGTTACTATTAATATTGATGCCTTAATCTTCATTGCAAAACTGCTAAGTGATATAAACTGCTGAAATCTGCTGATTGTTAACATCATGTATGCATCTTGTGAGTGTTATAACTTTGTCCCTATTGATCGTATGACGATGATTTTGATATGCACATGTTGTGTTCTTCATGCTATACATGTTGGTGTGGTTTTCATTTATGTTAGGGTGCATCTTGATATGTTAATCTCTATTGCAAAAGTGCATGTTGCTGTTAACTGCTGAAAACTATTATAATTTGCCTATTTGTCTATTTTATGTCTTTTTGTGTGATTTTCTGTTGGGCATCATGTCTAAATGTTTTAGGATAAAAATCATGCCATCTAACAGTGGTGCAATCCACATATTTTGATATGCCCGGTAGTGAGTACATCAAGCTCGTGAATTGGGTTACTCCTTGTTAATGTTCTGTCAATGCTGATTCTGTCATATCATGTTGCCATGTTTGCTTGATGCTACCAATTAATCCATGCATAATCTGGAGATGCTTAGTTGACATGTTTTAATGTACATGTTACGATCTATCATGCCATTCCATTTTATGTCTTATATATCTCTTGTAGCATATATTTTCATGGACATGAACATGCCTATATACTGTTCCAGCTTGCTGTTAACTTCTTTATGCCATGTTGTGAGCTTGTTATTGGGTGATCCATGCCTCTTCTCGAGATGGTCCAATTACATGTTTTTAAGTGTGATGAGAGTAATTTGTTCACATGCCATTGTTATTAATTTTGGATGTTATATTCCTCTGTTCCATGCTTGCAAACATGCTATCATAATGTTGCTGTTTTACAGTTGTTGAAACTGTTTCAACATTCAATCTTGTCTAGTTGGTTCCCACTAATCCATGAGATATATGTATATGATGCATTGATGTTATATGCTCTTTGTTATGTCTATTGTCATGCCATGACCTTGGTTTCTATGTTTACTTGATGTAGCTTGTCTTTTTCTTGCTCTCAAGTTGCCATCATATTAACTCTGCTCATGTATATGCTCCTGTGTTATAAAGTTGCATTTTGCATTGATCATATTGGATTAATCTTGATGCCTATGAACCTTAACCTTAATGATTTATGAAGTTTGTTACCTGTACATGAAGTTCATGTCAAGTTTGTGCTCATATGATTCCTATAGTATATTGTTTTGATGTTTGCAAAGTGCCTACTTGCTGTTTTGGTCAGTTTGTTGTTATATCTTGTTTGGAGTGTATGTGTTGAACCATAGCTCCGTTTTCATCATGCTCTATATGAAACTTGCTTAGAATTGCATGTAGTTTCATCATATCCTGTTGAATCCTTGTTTGGAGTGTGTTTTCTTGTTATTTGAATGCATTTTGCATCAATGCCATGTTTAACTTGTTTTGCTCGTATCTTCTAGGCCGTAGCTCCGAACTAAATGAACTTTATATGTAACTTGACTAGAATTTCGTGTAGACCATCATGGTGCTCTTTAACTTTCTGTTTAACAACTTCAATTTAATGTTTGTTCAGATCTGGACCAATTTCAAAATTTGCATAAGGACTTACCGGAATTGTTATATGTTGTTTCCGACCTCATTTAAACTTGCTTTGATGTGTGTTCGGGAGTGCTTCATCTCTTGCCATGAGTAGCATCATATAGCCTTTTTCATGCATCATACTTGGTTGAGTATCATGTCATGTTTATGTGTTGTGTGTTTACCATGTTGTTTGCTTCTTTCCGGTTGTGCTTCTTCTTGATAGTCCATGTTTCGTTGCGATCGTGAGGACTCGTTCGTTTATGCTTGGTTCGCCTCTGCCTGTTCGTCTTCTTCATGGACTCATTCTTTTTCCTAGCAGGATTTCAGGCAAGATGACCATTACCCTGGATCTCATTACTATCATTGCTATGCTAGTTGTTTCGATGCTATCGCTATGTCGCGCTTCCTAGCACTTGTTTATCAAGACTCCCAAATTTCCATTTCAGCCTCTAACCTCTTTCACCATTCCTAGCAAACTGTTGTCCGGCTATGTTAACGCTTTTTCTCAGCCCCTCTTATAGCGTTTTTAGTTGCAGGTGAAGTTGAAGATTGCTCCATGTTGGAATAGGATTATTTTTGGGATATCACAATATCTCTTATTTAATTAATGCATCTATATACTTGGTAAAGGGTGGAAGGCTCAGCATTAAGCCTGGTGTTTTGTTCCACTCTTGCCACCTTAGTTTCCATCATACCGGTGTTATGTTCCTTGATTTTGCGCCCCAAACACGGTGTGGGTTTATGGGCCCCTCTTGACAGTTCGCTTTGAATAAAACTCTTCCAGCAAGGCCCAACATTGGTCTTACATTTTGCCCAACATAATAACTGAACTTGATATTAAATTTGATGCATAGGGTGTTAGCGCTACCCGAGGAGTAATTTCTACATAGTACAGGGGGCAGTGCTAATGGTGCTGGTCCCAAACTAGAATTGTGTGTGTCTTCCCCCGAGGAAACTTGGGTCTCAGTTGCTATATGTTGTGCTCATCCGAATGTGGCCTGAGACGAGATACGCTTGGCTACTATCAGGGTGTCGGCACGCCTGGAGGTCTTGCTGGACTTATTTTACCATTGTCGAAATGTCTTGTGCACCGGGACCCCGAGTCTGATCGGATGTCCCGCGATGGAGGATTGTCTTCGTGGATCGTGAGCTTATAATGGGCTAAGTTGGGACACCCCCGCAGGGTTTAAACTTTCGAAAGTTGTGCCCGTGGTTATGTGGCAGATGGGAATTTTTTAATATCTGGTTGTAGGAAACTTGACACCAAATTCGAATTAAAATACACCAACCGCGTGCGTAACCGTGATGGTTTCTTTTCGAGTAGTTCGAGAACATGGTGGGGTTATATTTGAACGTAAGTAGTTCACACTTAGTGGTCATTGCAAGTTTGCAACCGTTTGCGAAGCTTCTCATCTTATTCTTGTACTCGTAAGTTAGCCACCATACATTGCTTAGCCGCTGCTGCAACCTCACCACTTATCCTTTCCACACCCATTAAGCTTTGCTAGTCTTGATACCCATGGTAATGGGATTGCTGAGTCCTCGTGGCTCACAGTTTACTACAATAACAGTTGCAGGTATAGGTAATGCGATGATCACGACGTGAGAGTGATGCTTGCTTGTTTTGAGTTCTTCTTCTACTTCGTCGTTCAGGGGATAGGTTTCTGGTCGGCAGCCTGGGCTAGCAGGGTGGATGTCGTTTGAGTTTCTGTTTGTGTTTCATCCATAGTCGGATGATGCTCTGATGTATGATGTTGTTGTATTCATGTGGCATTGTACGCCTCTTGTATGTATCCCCAACTATTATTTAATGGTACGATGTGATGATATCCACCTTGAAAAAGCGTCTTCAATATGCGTTTCTATCCTTGGTGGGACTTTCGAGTTCCTTTAGGATAGGATCGCATATTGGGCGTGACAAGTTGGTATCAGAGCCTCGACCGACGATAGGAGCCCCCTTGATTGTTCGTAGAATGGCCGTCGCGAGTCTAGAAGAAAACTATTTTGGAGTCAAGTTATATCAGAGAGTAGGAAATCTTGACGTAGGTGTTTTGAATTACTCCTCTTCCCCTTCAATTTTTTTTAGGATCACGCAGTTGGTTTTTCCGATCATTGGTTCTCAGTGCTTATCATTCGGTGTATTTCTCGTCAAGTTGACTCAACCCTCTTTGTCCTTTGCAAGATCAATCCTAAGTTCTTTCTCAGACGGGGAAGCAACGTCGTTTGAAGATAAACAATGTCATCCCTAGTTGTTTTCTTTTCCCCACCCGCCCACCCCTTTTTCTGCTCAGAGCCGGAGTCCATAATCGAGTATCCATCCTACTCGTGCAAAGTCTTTGCATTCTTTCCTCAAATATTTCAACTGGTGCTTTCTCTTCAAGATATTCGTCGGTTCGCCCTTCCAAGTTTTCCCCACCCTCCCACCCTCTTCTTAC
>NC_041393.1:280214007-280221550 GCF_002162155.2 Triticum dicoccoides | reverse complement strand
CCTCTTCTTACCGGAGCATGAGTCCGTTTCGAGCATCAATTTCATTCGTGCGGAGCCTCTTCAGTCTTTCCTCAATCACTTAAACCAGTGAATTCTCATCTCGTTCGTCATTATTCATCTCTTTTTTTCTGATGGACTCAATTCAAGTTTTTCGGGTTGATCATATTCTTTTCCTTGGATCAAGTGTTCCCCTTGCTCATTCGTCCCTCGTCATTTACTCGTTCTGGCGTGCGGAAGACATCTCAGGAGATTTGTCTGTGTTCCAATTCATTCGAGGTTGTCACCTCATTCAAGTCCTTCAGTCGTTCCGGTGCATCATCTATTTCACAAGCCTTTTCAATGGTGTTTTCTCTTCAGTGGGCCCTAACCCACAGGTCTTTTCCCAGGATCTTACCTGACACTTCGAATTATTTCGGCGTTATTCTCAAATTCTTTTTGTAGGACCTTGAGAAGAGGTGTCTAGAGGCGGGGTGATTAGACACTAAGAGCCAAAGTTGCAATTTTTAACCATTTTAAAGTTTGAGTGGACTTTAGGCACAAGTTTAACATTCACAACACATATCAAGCAAGCATGCAAAGAGTATATGAGCAGCGGAAAGTAAAGCATGCAACTTGCTAGAATGTAAAGGGAAGGGTTTGGAGGATTCAAACGCAATTGGAGACACATATGTTTTTGGCGTGGTTCCGATAGGAGGTGCTATTGTACATCCACGTTGATGGAGACTTCAACCCACGAAGGGTAATGGTTGCGTGAGTCCACGGAGGGCTCCACCCACGAAGGGTCCACGAAGAAGCAACCTTGTCTATCCCACCATGGCCGTAGCCCACGAAGGACTTGCCTCACTAGCGCTAGATCTTCACGACGTAGGTGATCTCCTTGCCCTTACAAACTCCTTGGTTCAACTGCACAATCTTGTTGGAGGCTCCCAAGTGACACCTAGCCAATCTAGGAGACACCACTCTCCAAGAAGTAACAAATGGTGCGTTGATGATGAACTCCTTGCTCTTGTACTTCAAATGATAGTCTCCCCAACACTCAACTCTCTCTCATAGGATTTGGATCTGGTGGAAAGAGGATTTGAGTGGAAAGCAACTTGGGGAAGGCTAGAGATCAAGATTAATATGGTAGGAATGGAATATCTTGGCCTCAACACATGAGTAGGTAGTTCTCTCTCAGAAATAGGATGCTGGAAGTGTAGGTTCGTTCTGATGGCTCTCTCCACGAATGAAGAGGAGGTGGAGGGGTATATATAGCCTCCACACAAAATCTAACCGTTACACACAATCTACCAAACTTGGTGGGATCGAATCGTTAAACTCGGTCAGACTGATTTAGCAAATAATGTGATCATTAGGGTTTTCGGTGGGACCGAAATGCAACTCGGTGAGACTGATATGGTTAGGGTTAGGGCATAACGTAATCTCGGTAAGACCGATTACACAAACTCGGTGAGACCGATTTTGGTAATAAGCTTTCCAGAGAGTTGGTCAGGCAAACTCGGTTGGACCGATTATCAAACTCGGTGGGACCGATTTTGATAATAAGTTAACCAGAGAGTTTGCATCGTAATCTCGGTAGTACCGATTGCTCAAACTCGGTGAGATCGATTTTGATAATGGACATGCACAGAGAGATTACAATCCCATCTCGGTGAGACCGAGATCCCTATCGGTGAAACCGATTTGCCTAGGGTTTGTGGCAGTGGCTAAGACATCAAAACTCGGTGGCTCCGGATAGGAAGAATCAGTGAGGCCGAGTTCGACTTTAGGTTTAGGACATGTGTGTGGAAGTGGGGAAGTAGTTGAGTGTATTTGGAGCATATCACTAAGCACTTTGAAGCAAGAGGTTCATTAAGCAACACCTCATCCCTCCTTGATAGTATTGGCTTTCATATAGACTCAATGTGATCTTGGATCAATGTAAAATGAAGAGTCTTGAGCTTGAAGCTTGAGCCAATCCTTTGTCCTTAGCATCTTGAAGGAGTTCCCACATCCTTTAGTCCATGCCACTCCATTGTTGAACTTATCTGAAACATACTAGATAAAAGTGTTAGTCCAACAAGAGATATGTTGTCATTAATTACCAAAACCACCTAGGGAGCACTTGTGCTTTCAATCTCCCCCTTTTTGGTAATTGATGACAACATACATCAAAGCTCTAGATAAAGATATAAAGAGTAGCAAGTAAAGCTTTGGAAGGACATGTAACAAGCATAGGCTCCCCCTACATGTATGCAATCATGTGAATATGGAATATAGAAGCATGTGAGAGCATAACCATGATAGAGCAGGCAATGTGTTACATGTATCTTGGTCATATGCATCAGAGCAAAAAGTATTAAAGGAAATGCCTTCATGCCCATGAGTCCTTCTTGCAAACAGTATGTACATCAACAAGAATTCCTCATACACATGATTGTGATGCATATACTTACCTTGTAGTCTTGAGTTGGCTTAGGATGGAATGAACCTGCGTAAACAAGGTTAGATAACACAAATACATCTACTAGCCAGAGCAAAAAGAAGAAACCACAAGAGTACCAAGACTAGGATGACATGTAGAGAGTGAGTACTAAGTACCACATTGGATTAGACATGTCCCCAAGAGTAAAGATATGCAATTAATTTAAATGATTTATTTCCCTTAGATGTCTTGCTCCCCCTGAATCTAGCATGGGATACTGGGAGAAGATAGGGAATAGAAAATCAGAGCTGAAAGATTAGAGCTGAAAGATATGAATGATGATCAGAGCTAATGTATGCTAATGCAAATAAGCACAACAGATCATATGAACATGTCTCTCCCCTCAAGAAGACATGTGGGCATCTCTCCTATTGAACACCAAGCATCTGGGATCCTTGAGAAATACTTTCTACTTTTAGTATTCTCTCCCCCTGGAGATCTCTCTCTATCCCCCTGAAGGATCTCTCTCCCTCTGAGATGTGATCTCTCTCTAAATGATAAGCTTTGATGTGATCTCTCTCTCCCCCTTTGACATCAATTTCCAAGAAGGGCTTGATAAAGATGTAATCTCTCTCTCCCTCCGGAATTTTTCGTGAATGGGTTTGATCCTTGAGTCGCACCATAAAGCACTGATAAAAATGTGATGCTTGTAGAGGACAAGATTCATTGAGTGGAGCTGGATCAAAAGAAACACAGAATAAGTGGCAAATTGTTTTTCCTGTTGTGAAATCGATGGCACCGAGTGGTATGCTTCGGTTGGACCGGAAGGATTCGGTTGGACCGAAAATAACAAATCAGTGTAACCGAGTTCATTTCAGAGAAAACACTTGTCACCTCAGCTCACTAGACTAGTAAGATCTCACAAAGATTTGCAAGGAATTTACTGAATGATATGCAAGGAATTGGATGCAGAAAATGCATAGCAAACATAAAGGAATCTAGATGAAGTTTTTTTTGAAAAGGAGAAACAAATATGCATGAGACAAATGCAAAAACACAGAAAAGAACACAAGAAAACTTCATCTAGAGATGGTCAACGACAAAGTCACCTATGTTAGAGTATATTGACTTAGGAGTCAAGTGAGATCACTTGATCATAGGTGATACTCATCGTTTAAGCTCAAAATGGGGTTGCCATTTTTCGTTTAAGCATCTTAATGTATTCACATCTTGTCGACTTGCTTTAACCCATGTCTTGGAGTAAAGCTTCTCTAAGATGGAATAACATACCTTGGATGGTGGTGTTGTCCATGTAGTTGAACTTGTGTGGGTTGCTCAAGGTTGATGTAGCTCATCAAGAGTTTGGAGCACCACTTGGAAATTGAGTCCATCTACCTACATGGTTTAGTTCTTGCAAGGAAGAACACTTGTATATCCAAAAATGACAATCATGAAACTCAACATAGAATTTGTCAAAGGATATGTTTGAATGATTTTGTGCTTCCTTGGCTTCAACCACCTTGTGTAGAGACTTGGTGATGTAGAGATTGCTCAAGATATGAGTAGGTTTCAACCTCATGGAATTTGATTCAACCAAGTACCTACATGGGTTAGATAACATGCAAGATACAAATATATCCAAGACATAAGTTTTTCATCATAAGAGAAATATCAAGGATTAGACATAAGCTCATGTCTTGCATGTATCCAATGGATTTTCTACTCCATGTTTGAAGTATCAATGATGTTCAATTCTCCTCTCAACCTGCAAAACACTTTCTCATCAAGAGGTTTAGTAAATATATCCGCTAATTGCTTTTCGGTGTGAACATGCTTAAGATCAATGTCACCCTTAGCAACATGATCTCGAATGAAATGATGACGAACTTCAATATGCTTAGTTCAAGAATGTTGAACAGGATTATGACCAATTTTGATAGCACTTTCATTATCACAAAGCAATGGAACATGTCTCACATATATCCAATAATCTTTAAGAGTTTGGGTCATCCAAAGTAATTGAGCACAACATGAACCAGCGGCAATATATTCAGCTTCAGCGGTGGATAAGGATACCGAGTTTTGTTTCTTGGAGGACCAAGACACAAGAGATCTACCAAGAAATTGACAAATACCCGAAGTGGACTTTCTATCAACCTTGTCTCCGGCATAGTCCGAGTCGGAGTAGCCAACAAGATCTAAAGAGGCCCTCTTAGGATACCAAATGCCAAAATTTGGTGTATGGATTAAGTATCTCACTATCCTTTTCACGGCCTTAAGATGACATTCTTTAGGAGAAGCTTGATATCGTGCACACATGCACACACTTAGCATAATATCGGGACGTGAAGCACATAGATATAACAATGAACCAATCATAGAGCGATAAACCTTTTGATCAACCGGTTCACCATCTTTGGTTAAGTCAAGATGTCCACTAGTAGGCATGGGTGTAGTCATACCTTTGCATTCTTGCATATTGAACTTCTTGAATAGGTCCTTGGTGTACTTCGTTTGAGAGACAAAGGTACCTTCCTTAGTTTGCTTTATTTGCAACCCAAGAAAGAATTTGAGTTCACTCATCATAGACATCTCAAACTTCTCCGACATTAGCTTCCCAAACTTTTCACTAAAATGAGGGTTAGTTGAACCAAATATAATATCATCAACATAGATTTGGCACACAAATAGTTCTCCATTAACCCTTTTAGTAAAAAGAGTAGAATCAATTTTCCCAATTTCAAAGCCTTTTTCAATAAGGAACTTGGTCAAGCATTTATACCATGCTCTAGGAGCTTGTTTAAGACCATAAAGAGCTTTGTGAAGTTTGTAAACATGATTGGGTTTATTAGGATTGACAAAGCCAGGAGGTTGTTTAACATAAACTTCCTCCTCAATTTCACCATTTAGAAAAGCACTTTTAATGTCCATTTGGTACAAGGTGATATCATGGTGATTAGCATAGGCAAGTAAGATGCGAATGGACTCAAGTCTAGCAACGGGGGTGTAAGTCTCACCATAGTCCATACCTTCGACTTGTGTGTAGCCTTGGGCGACGAGACGTGCTTTGTTGCGAACTACTTGTCCATCTTCATCTTGCTTGTTGCGAAACACCTATTTGGTACCGATGATGTTGTGGTTGTTGTCGGGCTTCTCAACCAATGTCCAAACTTGGTTCCTCTCAAAGTTGTGTAGCTCTTCATGCATAGCATTTATCCAATCCGGATCTTCCAATGCTTCTTCAACCTTCATAGGTTCAATGCTAGAGATGAAAGAGTAGTTTTCACAAAAGTTATCTAAACGAGTTTTAGAGCGAGTGATTCTCCCGGTTTGAATGTAATTGTAGATTTGCTCGACGGGATGATCTTTAGCAATTCTTGCTCGAACTCGTGAAAGCTTTTGCTTGGGTCTTCGTTGAACATCTTCTTCATCTTGTTCTTCTTCTTGGCCTTCTTCATTGTTGGCATTGTTATTCTCTTGTCGTGGTGGAGAAGGAGGTTGTTGACGTTCATCTTGATGCACTTCCTCGTTTCCTTCATCTTGGTGTGTCCCACTTGTGGATGCTTTCATATCAACTCTTGGTTCACCTTGTCGTGAGGTAGAAGCTTCCACTTGTACGGACGAGGTACTCTCCTTCACCTCCGTTGGACGGACCTTTCCAATAGACAAGTCTTGGATTGCTTCCGAAGGATCTTTGTCTCCTACATCAATTGGCAATTGCTCTACTTGTGAGCCGTTAGATTCATCAAACTTCACATCTACCGCCTCTTCAACCTTTTGGGTGAAATTGTTGTAGACACGGTAAGTGTGAGAGTTTGAGCCATAACCTAGTAGGAAACCTTCATGAGACTTAGGAGCAAATTTAGAACGACGATGCTTATCAAGAATGTAGCACTTTGAGCCGAATACTCGAAAGCATCCAACCTGGGGTTTGTTACCGGTGAGGAGCTCGTATGCCGTCTTGCCGAGTAGCTTGTGAAGATACAAGCGATTTGTTGCATGACAAGCTATCTCAACCGCTTCTACCCAAAAGTGCTTCGGCATCTTGTACTCATCAAGCATCGTTCTCGCCATTTCGATGAGCGTCCGGTTCTTCCTCTCGACAACTCCATTTTGTTGAGGTGTGTACGTAGCCGAGAACTCGTGTGAAATCCCTTCTTCGTCAAGAAACGTGTCCACATTTGCGTTCTTGAACTCCGTTCCGTTGTCGCTACGAACCTTCTTGATCTTTACTTCAAATTGGTTTTGGGCCTTCCTAGCGAAGTTTTTGAAGATCTTTTGGACCTGGGATTTATCATCGAGAAAGAACACCCACGTAAATCTGGAAAAATCATCAACTATAACTTGACCAAAAGAATTTCCACCGAGACTCTTGTAAGAGTTGGGACCAAAAAGATCCATGTGAAGTAGCTCGAGTGGCCTCTTTGTGGTCATGATGTTTGTAACGCCCCGGATTCGTTGCACCAGGTGTCTGCCAGTTATTCATTGTTGTTTCCATGTCATTTGCTTGCATGTTGCATTTTATCATGTCATCATGTGCATTTCATTTTGCATACGTGTTCGTCTCATGCATCCAAGCCTTTTCCCCATTGTCCGTTTTGCAATCCGACGCTCCTATGCCCTCCAGCATTCCCCTTTTGTCTCTCATTGTGAGTGGGTGTTAAACGTTCTCGGAATGGACCGAGTCTTGCCAAGTGGCCTTGGTATACCACTGTAGACCGCCTGTCAAGTTTCGTGCCATTTGGAGGTCGTTTGATACTCCAATGGTTAACCGCGTAGCCCGAAACCTCCCTTTCTCTTGGCAGCCCAACACCCCTCCAAAGTGGCCCAAAACCCATCTAACTCCCCTCCATGCTCTCGGTCGTACGATCATGATCGTGTGGGCGAAAACCGCTCCTCATTTGGACACTCCTAGCTCCCTCTACCTATAAATATGTGGCCTCCCCCGAAATTCCCGCAGTCCAAACCCTTAGCCTCTTCCCCCGCCGCCACCGGACATGTCCAGTCTGACCGGACATGTCCAGCTTCCACATCACCCCGTCCAATAGGACGCCGACACCTCATCGCCGCCACCTCCCTCCTCCACTCCCCGCGCGCCACGTGGGCGCCGCCGGCTCCCCGCGCGCCGGCCCGCCCGCA
>NC_041393.1:280123848-280213398 GCF_002162155.2 Triticum dicoccoides | reverse complement strand
TCGCCTCCCGGCCCGCGCCGCCGTCGTCCGGCACCGGCCCCCGCGCCGCCAGCCCCTGCCGTTCGGCCGCGCCCTCGCCGGCCCCGCCTCCGCGCCTCCGCGCCTGCTGTGCCGCCGGAGCTCCCTCACCCGGATCCGGCAACAGCAGCCGCCGCCGCCGCCGACCCTGCTCGGGAGCGAGCAGGAACGGCTCGGCGCCCGATCCGGCCCGTTCCCGCGTGGGCCGCGCCCCCCGCTGGCCCATCTCCCTGGCCCAGCCACTGGCCTCCCCATCCTGGGCTTTGGCCCACTAGGTGAGCGCCCCGCCAGCCCTATCCTTCGCCCGTGCGCGGTTAAACTATATTATGCTTATTTGTTTTTTCCGGAAAACTGCCAAGTCCCAGATCTGTGTAATTTTCATGCCATGTTTGACGTGCCGTATCTCTGCATCCATAGCTCCGTTTCATGCGTGTAATATGTCAAATTGTTCGTCTCAACTAGTACATCATTTCATTCCATTGCATCATATTCATTTGAGGTCATCTAGATGTCTGAATCATCGTTGTAAGAGTGCTTCATAATGTTTTCTGCGGTCTGTTAAGAGAACGAGCTCTTTTGTCATTTTTGCCATGATTGATGTGTGCATCCTATGAGGTTGATGTCTACATGTGTTTTGATCTATGCCATGTCTTCTTTACAGAGGTGCTTACCATGTATTTTTGTGATCAATGTGGTGACTAGCACAAGCATGCAAACTAGGCATCGTGATATTGCTGATTTTAGTCCCTATTCTGCTGTTATTTTCATGACATATAAACTTGATGCTACAGAGAGATCCATGCATATTTTGAGATACTTCAGTAAGGGTGTTTTGAACATATTGTTATTCTCTATCTATTCATGCCTCTGGTTGTAATTATGGAGTAGTCTAGCATGTCATTTGAGTGCTCTACTTTTGCTTCAAAATGTTTCCTGGCAGATTGTTTACATGTTCTTCAATTTGGCCAAGCTTGTTGTAGTTGATCCTTGCATGCTATGGACTTGTTCTTGACTTGGTTGGTTTCACAAACATGTCTTCTTGATGATTCTATGCTTATCTTGTCATGCAATGACTTGTGGTGAGTGAATCGAGCTTGTTAAGTAGGGTTCATGATGTTGTTGTTTTGCTAGGCTGAATCTGTTATTTCTTGATGCTATATAAACATGTTGCTACTAATCATTTTATGCATAATCTGGAGATGTTCTATAAATATGTTTTGATCTACATGTCATCCTCTAACTATACATGCCCCTGGTTGAATTTATAGCTTGCTGTAGATTGCTCATATCTTGCTCCAAAGTTGCTTCATAATGTTGCTGTCAGCCTGTTAACATTAAGTTCAGTTGTTTCCATATGTTTTCCTAGTGATACATGCACCCTATGACCTTGCTCTTTCTATTCTTAACTTCACAAATATGTCTTCTTACTGTTGGTTGTCTTGCCATGCCATGTATTGCTCTGTAGTGAGTTGCACAAGCTCATTAACATGCCTTCATAATTTTGTTTCTGCCATGTTTGAATCTGTAATATAACTTGCCATGTTTACTTGGGTGCCATCATATTTTCTGATCCTTTTAGGCTCATGGTCAGTAAGGGACTTTTGATCTATGCAATTAGTAGATTCATGCCATGCCTTTGTTTGCCATGATAAGTTCCTGTAACATGTTTGATAGCTCTAAACATTGCATCGTGATGTTATTTTCTGCAAAGTCTGAATTGTCATTACTTGCAATCTTATCATGTGTGTTTGAGCATGTTCTAGTGATTTCTGGAGATAGCTCAGTGTTCATGTTTTGTTATGCTTTACCTGTACATCATGTCCATGCCTTTTGTTCTCATGTTGGAGTGCTGTAGCTTGTTGTTCTGATGCTTGCAATATGCCTAGTTGCTATTTTGGACAGATTGTTGCTATAACTTGTATAGAGTGTGTGTGTTGAACCGTTGCTCCGTTTTGAGTGTGCTTTATATGGAACTTGCTTAGAATTGCATGTAGTTTCATATTATCATGTTGTGTCCTTGTTTTGAGGTGTTTGCTTGATGTTTGGGTGCATTTTGCATCAATGCCATGTTTAACTTGTTTTGCTCATATCTTCTAGGCCGTAGCTCCGAATCTAATGAACTTTATATGTAACTTGACTAGAATCTCGTGTAGATCATCGTTGTGCATCTTAACTTTCTGTTTAACAACTTGAACATAAGGTTTATTCAGATCTGGACCAATTTCGAAATATGCATATGAGGACTTACCGGAATTGTTATATGTTGTTCCCGGCCTCATTTAAACTTGCCTTGATGTGTTGCTCTTGTTTGCATCATCTCTTGCCATGAGTAGCTTCATGTAGATTTGTCATGCATCATGCTCTGTTGTGCATCATGTCATGTTCATGTGTGGTGTGTTTACCTTGTTGTGTGCTTCTTCTTGTTAGTTCCTGTTTCGTTGCGATCGTGAGGATTCGTTCGTCTACGCTTGGTTCGGCTTCATCCGTTCATCTTCTTCATGGACTCGTTCTGCTTCCTTGCGGGATTTCAGGCAAGATGACCGCTACCCTGGATCTCACTACTATCATTGCTATGCTAGTTGCTTTGTTCTATCGCTATGCTGCGTTACCTATCTTTTGCTCATCAAGCCTCCCATATTGCCATGAACCTCTAACCTTTGACACCTTTCCTATGCAAACCGTTGTTTGTCTATGTTACCGCTTTGCTCAGCCCCTCTTATAGCGTTGCTAGTTGCAGGTGAAGTTGAAGATTGCTCCATGGTGGACAGGATTTTGGTTGAGATATCACAATATCTCTTATATTATTAATGCATCTATATACTAGGTAAAGGGTGGAAGACTCGGCCTTATGCCTGGTGTTTTGTTCCACTCTTGCCGCCCTAGTTTCCTTCATACCGGTGTTATGTTCCCGGATTTTGCGTTCCTTACGCGGTCGGGTGATTTATGGGACCCCCTTGACAGTTTGCTTTGAATAAAACTCCTCCAGCAAGGCCCAACCTTGGTTTTACCATTTGCCTCACCACCACCTATCCCTTTCCCTTGGGTCGGCCAACCCGAGGGTCATCTTTATTTTAGCCCCCCCGGGCCAGTGCTTGTCTAAGTGTTGGTCCAAACTGAGCAGCCTACGGGGCCACCTCAGGGCAACTCGAGGGCTGGTTTTACTCGTAGCTTGACTTATCCGGTGTTGCCCTGAGAACGAGATATGTGCAGCTCCTATCGGGATTGTCGGCGCATCGGGCGGCTTTGCTGGTCTTGTTTTACCATTGTCGAAATGTCTTGTAAACTGGGATTCCGAGTCTGATCGGGTCTTCCTGGGAAAAGGTCTGTTCCTTCGTTGATCGCGAGAGCTTGTCATGGGCTAAGTTGGGACACCCCTGCAGGGTATAATCTTTCGAAAGTCGTGCCTGCGGTTATAGGCAGATGGGAATTTGTTAATGTCTGGATGTAGATAACTTGACACCAGATCCGAATTAAAACGCATCAACCGCGTGTGTAGCCGTGATGGTCTCTTCTCGGCAGAGTCCGGGAAGTGAACACGGTTTCTGGGTTATGTTTGACGTAAGTAGGAGTTCAGGATCACTTCTTGATCATTACTAGTTGACTACCATTCCGCTTGTTCTCTTCTCGCTCTTATTTGCGTATGTTAGCCACCATATATGCTTAGTCGCTGCTGCAACCTCACCACTTTACCCCTTCCTTTCCCTTTAAGCTTTGCTAGTTTTGATACCCATGGTAATGGGATTGCTGAGTTCTCGTGGCTCACAGATTACTACAACAACAGTTGTAGGTACATGTTATGCGATGATCATGACGCGAGAGCGATGCTTGCTTGCGTTGAGTTCTTCTTCTACTTCTTCTTTCAGGGGATAGGTTCCAGGTCGGCAGCCTGGGCTAGCTGGGTGCATGTCTTTTGAGTTTCTGTTTTTGTTTCATCCGTAGTCGGATGTTGATCTTATGTATTGTGATGTTGTATTCGTGTGGCATTGTATGCCTTATGTATGTATCCCCATCTATTATGTAATGTTGATGTAATGATATCCACCTTGCAAAAGCGTTTCAATATGAGGGTCTATCCTTGGTGGGACCTTCGAGTTCCTTTTGGATAGGGTCGCATATTGGGCATGACAATGTTCTTCATGGGATGCCTTCCTCCAACCTGTTTACCTGCTTGACAAGCACTGCAAAGTCTATCCTTATCAAATATGACATCATTAACTCCAAGGATATGATTTCCCTTAATAAGCTTGTCAAGGTTTTCATACCAACATGACCTAATCGTCTATGCCATAACCAGCCTTTTGAGGATTTAGCAATGAAGCAAGTTTTAGGTTGAGCCTTTTTAGTGAAATCAACAATGTATAGATCACCTCCGCGTATACCGGTAAATACCATTTTATGATTGTCTCGATGAAACACTTGGCAATCTACTTCAGTAAATAGGACATTGAAACCGAAATTAGCAAGTCTAGATACTGAAAGTAAGTTGTACCCAAGAGATTCAACGAGCATAACATTTTGTATGGAGCTATCATGTGATATGGCCACCTTACCGAGGCCAACCACCTTACCGTTTGAGTTGTTACCGAAAGTGACATACTTTCGAGGACTATCATTATCAGCAAGCTCACGAAACATGTCTTTATCTCCGGTCATGTGATCGGTACATCCACTATCAAGAACCCTCCTCCTGACATATATCCCCGAAGAATTGCCATAAGACCAAAATGTCTCATTGCATCATCAAGATCGATGTCACTATCATCATCCTCATCATAGTATCCATGTTCAACTTCGTCATGTGGTGGATCAAATCCTAGAAAGGGTGATTCGTTAGAGTGAGTTTGACAATGATCTTGTCTATGAATTTTTATAGCTTTGGAAATAATATCACTAATAATACCAACATTTCCTTTGGCACGCATAAGGTTTGTAAGCTCAAATAGACGATCACCAAACATAGGATCACTAGTATTCATTTTACTCAAAGCAATAGACTTATGGAGAATTTCATCAAGATTTTTCAATGAATAATCTGGAAATCGTTGCTTAAGAAATTTCCATATGGTATAGGCACACTTAAAAGTAGGTAAACATCTAATCAAGTTTCTAGGAAATCCTCTAAGGATAAGTTCGGCAGTTCTAAGATTCCTAACCATGTCAATTAACTCATCATGGGTTGGATGCATAGGATCAACATAAGGTGCACAAGGGCTAGCAATGTACTTGTTCAAATGATATTGATTGAAAATTACAAGCATCTCATTTTTCCACTCATGAAAATACTCTCCATCAAGAATAGGCACTCTATGTCTAAGACTCCCCAAAGTAGACTCATCCATCTTCCTCCAATGGTGATTAAACCAAGGAAATGGAAACCTGGCTCTGATACCACTTGTAGGACCTTGAGAAGAGGTGTCTAGAGGGGGGGGTGATTAGACACTAAGAGCCAAAGTTGCAATTTTTAACCTTTTTAAAGATTGAGTGGAGTTTAAGCACAAGTTTAACATTCACAACACATATCAAGCAAGCATGCAAAGAGTATATGAGCAGCGGAAATTAAAGCATGCAACTTGCAAGAATGTAAAGGGAAGGGTTTGGAGGATTCAAACGCAATTGGAGACACGGATGTTTTTGGCGTGGTTGCGATAGGTGGTGCTATCGTACATCCATGTTGATGCAGACTTCAACCCACGAAGGGTAACGGTTGCGCGAGTCCACGGAGGGCTCCACCCATGAAGGGTCCACGAAGAAGCAACCTTGTCTATCCCACCATGGCCGTCGCACACGAAGGACTTGCCTCACTAGCGGTAGATCTTCACAAAGTAGGCGATCTCCTTGCCCTTACAAACTCCTTGGTTCAACTCCACAATCTTTTCGGAGGCTCCCAAGTGACACCTAGACAATCTAGGAGACACCACTCTCCAAGAAGTAACAAATGGTGCGTTGATGATGAACTCCTTGCTCCTGTGCTTCAAATGATAGTCTCCCCAACACTCAACTCTCTCTCATAGGATTTGGATCTGGTGGAAAGAGGATTTGAGTGGAAAGCAACTTGGGGAAGGCTAGAGATCAAGATTCATATGGTAGGAATGGAATATCTTGGCCTCAACACATGAGTAGATAGTTCTCTCTCAGAAATAGGATGCTGGAAGTGTAGGTTCGTTCTGATGGCTCTCTCCACGAATGAAGAGGAGGTGGAGGGGTATATATAGCCTCGACACAAAATCTAACCGTTACAGACAATCTACGAAACTCGGTGGGACCGAATCGTTAAACTCGGTCAGACTGATTTAGCAAATAATGTGACCGTTAGGGTTTTCGGTGGGACCGAAATGCAACTCGGTGAGACCGATATGGTTAGGGTTAGGGCATAACGTAATCTCGGTAAGACCGATTACACAAACTCGCTGAGACCGATTTTGGTAATAAGCTTTCCACAGAGTTGGTCAGGCAAACTCGGTTGGACCGATTATCAAACTCGGTGGGACTGATTTTGATAATAAGTTAACCAGAGAGTTTGCATTGTAATCTCGGTAGTACCGATTGCTCAAACTCGGTGAGACCGATTTTGATAATGGACATACACAGAGAGATTACAATCCCATCTCGGTGAGACCAAAATCCCTATCGGTGAGACCGATTTGCCTTGGGTTTGTGGCAGTGGCTAAGACATCAAAAATCGGTGGCTCCGGATAGGAAGAATCAGTGGGGCCGAGTTCGACTTTAGGTTTAGGACATATGTGTGGAAGTGGGAAAGTAGTTGAGGGTATTTGGAGCATATCACTAAGCACTTTGAAGCAAGAGGCTCATTAAGCAACACCTCATCCCTCCTTGATAGTATTGGGTTTTCCTATAGACTCAATGTGATCTTGGATCACAAAAATGTAAAATCAAGAGTCTTGAGCTTGAAGCTTGAGCCAATCCTTTGTCCTTAGCATCTTGAAGGAGTTCCCACATCCTTTAGTCCATGCCACTCCATTGTTGAACTTATCTGAAACATACTAGATAAATGTGTTAGTCCAACAAGAGATATGTTGTCATTAATTCCCAAAACCACCTAGGGAGCACTTGTGCTTTCACTTTTCAAGTGTGACGTAAGAATGGATCCCATCAGTCACATGCCTTCTCTAGATCGCTTTCAAATTATTTTCATTATCTCTTCGCTTTTTCATTCTTCCAGAGTTTCTCAAAAATTTTGGGGGTGTTTCTCATCGTCATTCGAAGATCGAAGAAGAGTTTCTCCTAAATATTGTCCGTTCTCCCAAACATTCGTGGTTCTAGCTTCATGTTATCCTCTCGAATTATTCCATTTGTCAGATATTCTTTTTTTACCCATCCGGAGTTTGCCAGGTACTGTTTTCTGTTTCATTGCACAGAAGGCCACTATTCCAGAAGAATTCTTTGTCCTCACATTCTAGCTATCGTTATCCAATTATCTCGATGCTTCATGCAAGTGTTCTTTAAGCAGCTCAAGTTCTCACCATTCTCTTGTATCTAAATCCCCTCAAGCATATTTGTTCTTCTAATTCTTACTTGTGATTCATTCTCTTTCTTCATTCATTTTCAAATTCTAACGGTGGTTTGTTCAAGATTCTTTTTCCTTTGTTTTCATATCAATTCAATCGTTCTTTCCAATCCTACCGGTGGTTCATTGAAAACCTTCCTCTAAGGATGCTATTAAATTCATTCATGGTGGAAGTTGATGTTCTCTTATCCATTCTTTTCATTCCACTATTTCAATTCTTCTGGAGGCTTTGTGTTGTGGCTCTCGCCAAGTGTCATTCCATCTTGTGAAGTTCATGTCCTATTCCTTCCATTTTCAGTCAGAATTCTTTCATACTTATTCCTTTGCTATCTTATTCTAACCGGAGTGGTTTCAGAGTCTATCTTATTCCATGAGCTTTTGATTCTCATCATATTCGCCATTCCTCTTTCTATCCGAGTGCTCTCGATCTTGTTCATCTTTTCTCTTGCACACTTACTTCACCTCTTCCTCTTTCTCTTCTGTCCCGTTCCTTAGATCTCGGGACAAGATCCCTTGTTAGTGGAGGAGAGTTGTAACGCCACGAGTCCGATGCGCCAGGTGTCTTCCGTTTATTCACTGTCGTTTCCATGTCATTCGCTTGCATGTTGCACTTTGCCATGTCATCATGTGCATTTCATCTGCATGTTTTTCAAAACTTGCATCCGTCCGGGTGCACCCAGTTATCCCCGCTGTTCGTTATGAGCCCAACCACACTCGCATGCGCCCGCAGCACCTCCAATATTTTATTTTATAAGTGGCATAAAAATGTTCTCGGAATGAGGTGAAACTTGGCGTGCGGTCTTATTACAGTGTAGGTAGACTTCCTGCCAAATTTCCTCGCATTCAGAGTCTGTTTGATAGCCCAACCGTTAACATATAGCGGCACTGTCGCCGGTTTATTTGTTGGATGTTTCGGTCTCCGAAATACGGTGCTGGGCCTCTCTTCTATTCTCTTCCTAGCCAGTCTACACAGCCCGCTAGCCCACCTAACCTGCCCCTCCGCTCCGAACCGTCCGATGGCAATCGAACGGCTCCGGAACGGAGGAAAACCCCCAAACCTAGCCCCTCCTACCTATACATGGACACCCTAGTCCATTTTTGGGAACCTAGACTCCTCCTCTAACCTCCAGCCGCCCCTCACCTCGAATTCCGTGCACAGCCGCAGCCCTCGCTCGTCAGCGCCCCCGCAGCTGCTATGCTCCACCACTATCGTGCCACCACGTGCCCCCCAGCCTCTCTCCCGCAGCCGTCAGCCCACCAGGCCCGCCCATGGCCCGCCCGGCCCGAAACGGAGCCGCACCGCGCCGCTCCGGCCTGAGCTCCCAATCTGGATCAGGGAGCTCACCCCGAGCACTAGCAACCCCTTGCCGACCTTGTCGGACGTCGTCGCCCCGCTGCCGCACTCCTCCACACCGCCTCGCTCGATCCCCGCCGCCGGCGAGTCAGGTCGCCGCCGAGCGCCTCTTCCTTCTCCTCCTCCAGCCCTCACCCCTCTTCCCCGCAGGGCCGCCATCGCCATGGCGCCCGAGGCCACCGTCGCTATGCTCCGTCGTCACCGGTGACCCTCACCGTCACCGGGAATGGAAACCCCAGGGCCAGATCAGGCCAGATCCAGCCCCTGTCGCCATCCTTCGCCCTCCGCCATGTCGCCCTCGCCAGAGAACCCCACTGCGCCGCCCAGTTCGGATCCGAGCAAGCCCGATCCCATCGCTGCCACTGACCTCGCGCATGGGTCCCGCGTCGCGGCCCAGGCAGCGCGCCGGCCTCGCCCAAGGCCCAGTAGAGCCAAGGCCCAGCCCAGCACCAGCCTCCACGATGGCTCGCCTCGTTCTCCCCCATCAACTAGGCCAGGCCCAATGTGAGCAGCTCCACAATCCCCACTTTCGGCCTAGCATGTTTTTTTCCAGATCTGCGAATGACCGTCCCTAGGATTTTATCCTTATGTATGCATCTTTAACCTACTGTAACTTCGTGCTTGTGGCTCCGTTTTGCATGCATGATATGTTAAAATGTTCATCTCCTGATGCTCTACATGATGGAGTAATTTGCATGCATGTTACTGTAAATATTGATGCCTTAATCTTTGTTGCAAAACTGCTAAGTGATATAAATTGCTGAAATCTGCTGATTGTTAACATCATGTATGCATATTGTGAGTGCTATAACTTTGTCCCTTCTGATCCTATGATGATGATTTTGATATGCACATGTTCTGCTCTTCATGCTCTACATGTTACCGTGGTTTGAATTTATGATAGGGTGCATCTTGATAACTTAATCTCTGTTGCATAAGTGCATGTTGCTATCAACTGCTGAAAACTGTTATAATTTGCCTACTTGTCTTTTTATATCTTTTTGTGTGATTTTCTTTGGAGCATCATGTCTACACTTTTTAGGAGCATCATTATGCCATATTTACAGCGGTGCAATCCATATATTTTGATATGCCGTGTAGTGAGTGCATCAAGCTTGTGAATTGGGCTACTCGCTGTCAATGTTCTATCAATGCCGATTCTGTCATATCATGTTGCCATGTTTGTTTGATGCTACCAATTAATCCACGCATAATTTGGAGATTCGTAGTTGACATGTTTTAATGTACATGTTATGCTCTATCATTCCATGCCATTTGATGTCTTATATATCTCCTGTAGCATACGATTTCATGGCCATGAACATGCCTATATACTGTTCCAGTTTGCTGTTAACTTCTTTATGCCGTGTTGTGAGCTTGTTATTGAGTGATCCATGCCTCTTCTGGAGATGATCCACTTACGTGTTTTTAACTATGCTAAGTTTAATTTGTTCACAAGCCATGGTTATTTATTTTAGATGGCATATGCCTCTGTTCCATGCTTTCAAACATGCTACCATAATGTTGTTGTTTTACACTTGCTGAAACTGTTTCAGCATTCAATCTTGTCTTGTTGGTTCAAACTACTCCATGAGCCATATGTATATGATGTCTGAATGTTATATGCTCTTTGTTATGTGTTGTTTGATGTCATGCCCTTGGTTACTATGTTTACTTGCTGTAGCTTGTCTTTTTCTTGCTCTCAGGTTGCCATCATATTAACTCTGCTCATGTCTATGCTCCTGTGTTATAAAGTTGCATTTTGCATTAATCATCTTTGATTAATCTTGATGCCTATGAACCTGAACCTTATTGATTTTTGAAGTTTGTTACCCGTACATGAAGTACATGTCAATTTTGTGCTCATATGATTCCAGGTAGCATGTTGTTTTGATGTTTACAAAGTGCCTAATTGCTGTTTTGGTCAGTTTGCGGTTATATCTTGTTCGGAGTGTATGTGTTGAACCATGGCTCCGTTTTCATCATGCTCTATATGAAACTTTCTTAGAATTGAATGTAGTTTCATCATGTCATGTTGAATCCTTGTTTGGAGTGTGTTTTCTTGTTGTTTCAACTTGTTTTGCTCATAACTTCTAGGCCGTAGCTCCGAACTAAATGAACTTTATATGTAATTTGACTAGAATTTCATGTAGACCATCATGGTGCTCTTTAACTTTCTGTTTTACAACTTAAACTTAATGCTTGTTCAGAACTGGACCAATTTCAAAATTTTCATGAGGACTTACCGGAATTGTTATATGTTGTTTCCGGCCTCATTTAAACTTACTTTGATGTGTGTTCTAGAGTGCTTTGTCTCTTGCCATGAGTAGCATCATATAGCCTTTGTCGTGCATCATAGTTGGTTGAGCATAATGTCATGTTTATGTGTTGTGTGTTTACCATGTTGTTTGCTTCTTTTAGTTGGTGCTTCTTCTCGATAGTCCCTGTTTCGTTGTGATCTTTAGGATTCGTTCGTCTACGCTTGGTTCGTCTACGCCCGTTCATCTTATTCATGGACTCGTTCTTCTTCCTGGCGGGATTTCAGGCAAGATGACCGTTACCCTGGATCTCATTACTATCGTTGCTATGCTAGTTGTTTTGATGATATCGCTATGTCACGCTTCCTACCACTTGTTTATCAAGCCTCCCAAATTGCCATGTCAGCCTATAACCACTTTCACCCTTCTTAGCAAACCGTTATCTAGCTATGTTACCGCTTTTGCTCAGCCCCTCTTGTAGCGTTGTTAGTTGCAGGTGAAGTTGAAGATTGCTCCATGTTGGAATAGGATTATTTTTCGTATATCACAATATCTCTTATTTAATTAGTGCATCGATATACTTGGTAAAGGGTGGAAGGCTCGGCATTACGCTTGGTGTTTTGTTCCACTCTTGCCACCTTAGTTTCCATCATACCGGTGTTATGTTCCTTGATTTTGCGTCCCTAACATGGTGTGGGTTTATGGGCCCCTCTAGACAGTTCGCTTTGAATAAAACTCGTCCCGCCAGGCCAAACATTTCTTTTACCATTCGCCCAACATAATAAGTGAACTTGGTATCAAATTTGACGCATTGGGAGTTAGTGCTACCTGAGGAGTAATTTCTACATAGTACAGGGGGGCCAGTGTTGATGGTGTTGGTCCCAAACTAGAGTCGTGTGCGGCTTCCCCCGGGGAAACTTGGGTCTCAGTTGTTGTACGTTGTGCTCATCCGAACGTGGCCTGAGACAAGATATGCATGGCTACTATCACGGTATCAGCACGCCAGGAGGTCTTGCTGGACTTATTTTACCATTGTCGAAATGTCTTGTGCACCGGGACCCCGAGTCAGATCGGATGTGCCGCGATGGAGGATTGTCTCCACGGATCATGAGCTTATAATGGACTAAGTTGGGACACCCCTGCAGGGTTTAAACTTTCGAAAGTCGTGCCCGCGGTTATGTGGCAGATGGGAATTTGTTAATATCCGGTTGTAGAAAACTTGACACCAGATTTGAATTAAAATACACCAACTGCATGCTTAACCGTGATGGTCTCTTTTCGAGGAATTCGAGAAGAAAACACGGTGGGGTTATGTTTGAACGTAAGTAGTTCAGGATCACTTAGTCATCATTGCTAGTTTGCGACTATTTGCGTAACTTCTCATCTTATTCTTGTACTCGTAAGTTAGCCACCAAACATTGCTTAGCCGCTGCTGCAACCTCACCACTTATCCTTTCCATACCCATTAAGCTTTGCTAGTCTTGATACCCATGGTAATGGGATTGCTAAGTCCTCGTGGCTCACAGTTTACTACAACAACGGTTGCAAGTACAGGTAATGCGATGATCATGACGTGAGAGTGATGCTTGCTTGTTTTGAGTTCTTATTCTGCTTCGTCATTTAGGGGATAGGTTTCTGGTCGGCAGCCTGGGCTAGTAGGGTGGATGTCATTTGAGTTTCTGTTTGTGTTTCATCCATAGTCGGATGATTCTCTGATGTATGATGTTGTTGTATTCATGTGGCATTGTATGCCTCTTGTATGTATCCCCAACTATTATGTAATGGTAAGATGTGATGATATCCACCTTGCAAAAGCGTCTTCAATATGCGTTTCTATCGTGGGACCTTCGAGTTCCTTTAGGATAGGGTCGCATATTGGCGTGATAGATGCCTTGACCTTCTTGTTGTCAGTGTCATAAACCGCCTGATAATGGGACAGGTCGGTATCTTCAGCTAACTTGCTCGCCAAAGCACACATTTCTCTTGCTATTGACACAAAGTCCTCAGCACTGAAGGGAGACCCGTCCTCTTTTACACCGGGGCAACCATTGACCAAGTCCTCCGGGTCAAGATCTGCTTGCCACGCCTTGGCCCCGGTTAGTGCAATGATTGCACCGGCTCGTGCAGCTGATCGTTTAAGCTCCTCAACCTGTTGGGGCAACACATATAGCTTCTCCAGCGTGTCCTTGATGAGGGTTGGCGGTTGCTTCTTATGCGAGGCTGTAGAGATAGCTCATTGTGCGCCAGTATATAATTGCTCTATAAGAGTATAGGCAACTTTCATTTCTTGCGCATATCTGAGCCGAGGTGGGTGATCCTGGAGCCTGCATTACCAAGTAAATATATCAGCTGGATGAATGATGATTACAATGCATTGGTAGTCACAAATTGAGATGAAGTTACTTACCGAAGATGGCAGCAATCATGACATTGATTTGATGTTTTAAACCGGCAAGCTCTTCAGCCATAGGCTTAAGCGCTGCTTCTGCATCCTCGACCCTCTTTAATAGAGCTGATTTCTATGTCTCCCAACCTGCCTGGTCAGCCTTGAAGTCTTTCTTCAGCTTTTCCATCTCTGCCAAGGCGGTGGTCAATTCGGCTTTGGCCTTGGATGTTTTAGATTGCTGAGACTTTATGTTCTCTTGAAGATCAGCGACTTGGGATTCTTTGACATTAAGTTCAGCCTGAAGGATATAAATAATAGGCGGGTTATAATCATCTTATTTAAAAGTCCCAAGGACAATTCAAGTATTTCACTTTGTACTTCGGGGCTAATGCACATTGCTCTTTTCTGAAGACAATTTTATGATGACCCGGCTACATTATGGTGACTATAACCGATTCATGGGGGCTATATGCTTGGAATTTATGGACAAATATGGTAATGAGACCTGGCTTATCTTGACAGATTAAGCCGGCCCTTGGACGCTATAGGTGTCAAATTGAATCATTACTATTCAAAGTCCCAGCTCATCTTGACAGATTAAGCCGACCCTTGGGGGCTACATGTGCAAAGTTGAAGTATTACTATTAGAAGTCCCGGTTTATCTTGAAAGTATAAGCCAGCCCTTGGGGGCTACTGGATTTGATCTACAAGGCTATTTAAAGTCTATAGTACATTCCATTCTATCATGTCCAGTAAACTTTAGGGCTACTGGAAGTATATTCATATGAAGAGAGCTGTAGTGCTTACCTCAGAGCGCTCCTTCATCAAGTTCACTACGCCGTCTTCAAAATCGCGGCTTGTGTGCAGGCGGTTCAAATACGCCGAGTGGATCTCTTGGGCGCTGAATTGGGCATAACTCTCTAAATTGACTGAACACTTGTTTTTGTCAGCAACAGAAACTTCTTCCTTGGCACTTTGCTTTGCTAAGGCAGTGGGGTTGCCTCGTGCTGTATAACCAAGCCCAGTGATGGTGACATCATTAGCCGTTTCTTCAGTAGGCTTGATGGGCTTGTTGGCTTAATGGGGCTTGGCAGCTTAGTGGTGGTTGGGTCAATATCCATTTGATCCATGGAGATGTTGCGTTCATCTAGTGGCGGTTCATCGGCTGTGGCTTCAGGGGCATAGTAGGAAGTCTTTGTTGACTGCTGCTCCGGCTCAGAAGGATTTCCAGTGATTTTTGTCACCTTCATTTTCTTGCTGGGCTTTGCCATAGCTTTGTGAATGAAACACAAGATGAGGTTAACACAACAATTGAGTACATGATTGAAAGCAGAGATTTAATATTCTTACCCAGGCACAGTCTTGAAGACTAGGACATGAGTCCCCGTTGAGTCTCCATAGGAGGAATGAGATGCCCTGATAATTTGAATTAGAAGGATTAAGAGGTTGTCGAAAAAGACCGGCCTTGGGATAAGTTAAGTTGGAAATTGTTGGGACCTCTGGACGACGCTTGCGGGGAGCTGGAGTGTTTGCTAAGCCAGAGGAAAGAATCCCGCCTCCACTGTTTCGGGTTGTGTGGCAAGCTTCATGTTGCTACTTCTTCAAAATAAAGTTGGATCCAAATAAGCCAAAGGATGAGAAAACCTTACTTTCCAGCTTGCTTGTCGAGTTTTCTGTTTTGGCAGAGATTCTGAGCCGGAGGAAAAAACAATTACCTCTTTGTCACCCACACGGCTGGCTTTTGCTTCATCCTGATAATAGTCATTGTCAATGACATGTACAAAAAATGAGCCAAGAGAATCAAGTTCTACCACCGACTCATCGTCATCACCATCGCCATCCAAGTTCAGTAACTCGGAAGGATCAGTCTTCTTCTTGGCAGGCTTTTTGGTGACCTTGGTCTTGGTCCAGGTCGGCTTGGCTGGCTTGTCTTGCAGCTTTCTCTTCCAAAAAGGGGAGTCGGCCTGTGGAAGTCAGATGATTATAAGAGGACAGTATTAATGAAAACATGATTCAAACTAGAAAAATTGTGTGCAAACAATTAAAGCTGGCGGTTGGTTGAAGGTGCAGAAAGGACTAAGTCTGGTTTTACTGCAGTCTGCCCAGCTTTCATTCAACAAAGCCTTGGTCGCTTCATTGACTTTTGCGTCAGATAATTATATTTCGCTTTGGCATTGTGGATCTTTTAAGTCGCCAGTGTACTCGCACATTAAGCCGAGGAGACGGCTTAAGGGCAGAATCCTCCAGGAGACCCATCACCGAACAAGGTCGACACCGGTTAAGCCATTAGAGATAAAGGCTCTAATCTTTGAAAAAATTGGTGCAGACTTGGCCCGTTCCTTCGTGCTGATCCACTATGGGAGCTGATGTGTGTTGCTGAGCTGGTGTTCACGGTAACCCAGCAGGGGATTCTGACCCTCTGGAGATGTATCTTGGCAATAGAACCAAGTCTGGTTCCAGTCCTTGGGGTGACTGGGCGGCTTAGCATATGGGAAGGTGGCCTCTTCCCGTTTTTGAATTGAAACTCCGCCTAGTACCAAGATGGACCCGTCGGTAAACTTCGTCTGCCGGTTCAAATAATAAAATTCCTTAAACAGTTCGACAGTGGGCTCCTATTGAAGATAAGGTTCGCAAAAGACTTGGGAGTTGCAAATGTTGGAGACAGAATTTGGCCCAATGTCTTGAGGATGAAGTTGGAAGAATTGTAGCATGTCTTGAAAGAATTTTAAGCCGGGTGGGCTAAACCCCTGGATCATATGATCCATAAAAACAATTACTTCTCCTTCCTTAGGCTCAGGAGGGTTTTCGGTGCCTGGGACCCTCTAGTGGATGTCGTGTTTCTTGGCTAAGACGCCAGTTTCAACAAAATTGTTCAAATCTTCCTCGGTGACCCGGAATGATATACAGTTGTGAATGTCTTAGTCATTGTTGATGATGATCTGAAAAAAATATTCTGGTTTAAGATTATGTTGTTAAGCCGGCCATTGGTTCAAGGGTAAGAACTATAAACATGCAGTGTGTTAAGCTAGAGGATAGTGTTGGAGTTATGCAAGGCAATCTATTGGCGGCTTAAGAGGGGACTAATGGTACCTAGCGGGTTATGGCTTATGAGTTAAGGCGCCTATACATATAAAAGTTTTCATATCTATAACATGAAGAATTGCGTGTTGGACAAACAGTTTTCACAGATCGGTGTTATAATTTTGGATCTGCAACAGTTCAGATAATGAAGAAATTTTTTAACCTAAGTGGTAGCAGCATGACAGTTTACGTCCTCAGATGAGATCTCTTATGGAGGGGAGGCGTTCAAATATCAAAAATGAGTGCTAAAACCGATGCCGCGCAAGATGAGCACTAAACTCAGATCAAATCTACAAAGATAGGGAGGAACAAAGAGGAACAGAGATGAAGTCCGAAGAACTCGAGCAAACCCTAATGCAGCTCCACGGTGAGGACAGAGGAAGGCTTACCGGAGCTGTTGGACAACGGAGGCGCGCGGCAATGCTCTGGTGCGTTTCAGGTAGATGCAGCAGCCGAGGTTGAGGCAGGTCGTAAGGTCAACGGCGGCGGCAGAGCTCAGGCGCTGGAGGCCTTTTTGAGGAAGAGGATGAAGACGAGGAGGCAAGGGGGAAAATGAAAAGGACCCTTGTCCCTATTTATAAGGCAGTGGATGGATGGCATGCACGGGAATCGAGGAGGCTGAAAAAATGATTATATGACAGCGCAGATGCCTCGATTCTCGGGAGGTTTATTAAAAGTGAAGATATGATGAGATTTGGGCCTCGTGTGATATTAATGTGAGACGACGTCACGGCGTGTTAACACAATTCTGAGATCTGACGTCATCCTGGGTTATAAGATTTCATAAGGACTAACGATGAAAGATTTTTTCTAAGTCAAGTGTTGAAGATTGATATGAACAAGTTCACATCAACCTGGGGCCTAATGTTGTGGATATGACCATTGGGTATGACCCGCCTAGGAGGGGTCGGGTCATACCACTGGCGGTTCATAATGAGGAGGACCAAGAAGATGTTGAAGATGGTTGTTCATTAAGCAACCTTATTGAAGGCCCAAGACCCGGAGGAGACTTGAGGCCCACAGGCATAAACCGCTGTATGTTTAACTTGTATGTTAAGGAAAGTTTATTTCTATCACCTAGCTGGACACATTGTGTATGAGCCGGTTGGAACTTTGTAAGCCGCCGGGCATCAGCCTGTGTATATAAAGGGGTGACCTGGTGGCGGGTTAGGGAAAGAAACAATAAGTCGGGAACTAGGTCAAGCGTATTCGCTCCCTAGTAATCGAAACCCAAGCAATACAACCTAAAGCAAGAGTAGGCCTTTACCTCGTTGCGAGGGGCCGAACTTGGGTAAACTCTATGTGTCCCTTGTCCCGTTTTAACCCCTTCAAGCTAACTACATTGCAATGGCTCCACACCTAAAACCTCAGGCTAGGTCATTTGCCGTGACAATTCCACGACAGGTTGGCCGGCTGGCCCGAGCGTGACTCACGAACGAGCAAGCCGTCGTGCTAGCCTTCGCTCAAGCCAGATGGTTGGCCTTAAAGCGACGCACGCAAGCAAGCCACCGTAACGCCGTGCCAACCTACCTAGCAAACCTTGCAGACAAGCAGCTAGATGCATCCAGCAGGGTGTGTATTATCTTGGCTAGCTAGCAGTCGCGAGCGCTGGATGGAGCTGGCATCCGGGCTGCTGCAAGATGGGTTCTGCATCGCCTGCGGTTTTGACCTCGCCTTCTGCCAGCGGCGGTAGCTGCGTCCCATGGCCGAGGGTGACTAGGTGTGGACGGGCCAGGGGTAGGAGGTCACTCGGGGATTTTTGTCCAGACTGGCATGTAGGTCCCACAAGTCATAACGCCTAACTTGCTCGTCGAAAGAAGGTGTTGACTTAAGGGGCGACATTGGTTGAAACGTGCCTATAGCGCCACTTTGTAGAGTAGTTGTTTCTTCGTTGGGATGGTTCGTAAGTGGTAGTAGTAGTTTCTCGGCATTATTAGTGGTTTCTTGTAAGGAACAATGTACCAGCGACAAAAGGCGATTTTAGGTTGCGTTGTACTCCAACGAGTAGTACTAGTGGTCTTGGGAGTGTATAGCTTGTTTTGTGGGTTCGATCCCGGCCGAATGCATCATGACCTTTTTTTTAATAGTAACCTCGCTGCGAGTCAATATTGTACACTGGTAGTTTGACTTTTGAAGTCGAATGGACGTGTCGCACCACAATCTGGGTGCACTTGATAACCCAACCACGTGAACGGGTTTTCCCTCCCATCATCTCATGGCTCGCGTACTAGAGTAGTACTCCTATATACTCACCCGCGTGCTCGCCCGAGCCGCACCTTGCTTGCAGCTTCCTCATCAGCTAGCATATTTAAACTAGCGCCTCCCAATTAAGCAAGAGGAGCTAGAAAAGCCTGGCACGGTATTGGGAACTGTGCAATATGGCTCTGTACGTAAAGTGTCAGTACTCTACTACTCTGTAGCTTCCGGCGTTGCACGCATGGACTTTGCTCCATTATCGGCTCTATAAAAGAAATTCCTCTCGATGTGAGTATTTTTTTGAAGCGGAGGCAAAAGCTTTGCTTCATCTCATTCATAAAGAAGGAACTACTAACAAAGTTCGACGAGATCAATTACACCTCCACAAATGGAAGCAAAAATCCTAGTCTTGCTGTATCAAAGAACTCAAATGTTCTGCCCCCGCAGTAACCGTCGCTGATAAACAGGCTGCTAGTGTGTGCATGAGAGGAGCGGCTGAGTAGTCTAGCTACGCGCTTGAATGGAGCAGGGAAAGTACGCACTACACAGGTGTACTTTTCCCTACATTGATAGTACAACGACTGTTCTAGAGAACAGTAGTACCCTGCACTTGCAACTATAGTTCCTTGGCCTTGAGATTCAAGAGATGAAAACTTGTGCACTATAGAAGTACAGTACATCGCACTACTAGTTGATAAAGTAGTACTACTACTGCTACAGTACGAGTACGAAGTAAATAATAGCCTCACCATCATGGGGGCACGAGGCACTACCACTATGCGTGCCCGCATACGAGGCCCTGCGGTTACACTCTGATCTCCTCGCCAGTTCCCCTCCCCCGAAGAGACCATGGCAGTTCGTCGCTGCTTCGATGGATTCTCCAGGCGGTTATCCTCCTTGTCGGGGTTGGGAGATCTTGGGCAACGATCCTTTGGGAGAAATCGTATGCCGCTCCGACATCCTCACCGCCGCAAGACTCGGTGCTTCCTGCACCAACTTTTTTAAGACGGTGCTTAAACAGGTTTGGGAAAAGTCCATGCTTGTTGGTCTTCCATGCGTCCTAGAGGAGAAGGTTATTCTATGGGACAATCCTTCAAACAGTCCACCGCTCCCTGGCCATGGTTGCACGTTGACTCCGCTAGAGTTGCCGACGTTGAGAGGTAGTCAGATTTTTTCAGATGAGCAGGTCAGTCATGGAGTTTGATCATGTAGTGCATATTCTAAATATAGTACTTAGTTATTCCATCCCGTAATTTCTCCGCTGTGCACCTGCTTATATATAGGTATGGGTTGGTGCCAACGAAGATTGGCTTGCATACCTCCGGCGGGATACCACCATCATTTTGCACAACATCCACAACAGTGCGGCCGTTCCCGTAGACCCCCTCTCCACCATTGGGATCGGCCTTCATGAGATTGAATACTATGATGATGCCTACATGAGATTGAAGAAGATAGAAATTGCGGACCCGCTGACAAAGTGACACGGCTACAACGATTACTATCTCATCGCGTTGTTCGACATAAGGATAGCCATCAATACAAGAGTAAGTAACGGCAGAGGCTGGCACATGTTGGCTGTGATAGAGTTTTGTACCCCTACACGTTCGATGACGCTGTGCGCCATGTAGGTTGCATATTTGTGACGACAAGTCAGGGGACTTGTTTCATCTGGTTGCCATCCTATGGTATGGGAGATTACAAACGGAATGCACAAACCATCATTTGCATCCCTAACGGAACTCCATTATTTTGCAGGGACCAGTCATCCCCCGATCAAAATAAGATCACCGATCCTGGATGTGCATTTGCATCCGCGATTCGGTCTAACCTGGAACCTTATAGCTGACTTTGGCATATTGGGATCAACTATCTTAGCAGTCGTTACCCATGGTACCACTGATGTGCAACATGGTTACAATATCTACCATGATCGGGCCGTCACCATCTACACAGGTATTCCATTTTCTCATTGTTGTGTGTTAGAGTAGGAGAGTAGTACTTGTTAGTTATTTTGTTTTCTTGACTCAGACATGTTTACTGTCTACACAATCTACACAATCTACATAATCTACACAATCTACTCGGATATGTATACTGTCACCATCTACACAATTTAGTATTATATTTTTTTAACCTTCTTGCCTTCTCTTTCATTGTTGTACTGCTTACTAGTACTAGTAGGAGTAGTTTTTACCTTGGAGGACACGTATAGCTAGCTAGGCCTTCAAGACTTGAACCCACTAGCTCCCACCATTTTTGTTTTTCCATGTCTTATACTATCTCATCCATGTAGCCAAGAGTGGCTATATATATAAGCCGGTTATTTTACTTCCTCTATACTAGAGTAGTACTATTTGTCGCATAGTATTACTGACCGCCATATTTGCGCACAACATTATTATGCATGGACCTTCACTAGGTATGTCACCATGTGTCCAGATCTGAGATGCCATGTGTACATGATGAACGGCGCCAAGTTCGACCCCCGTGGTGCTATGTGGGTCCCGAGGAACACGCTTGGATAGTACCCGCCTTTCATTGGGGACAGCTACCCCATTGTGAAGTGGATGCCACCTTTGGTGCATGACACCGAAGGCCTGCCGTTCATGAAGCATGGTTGTGTCTTCAGTGCACACCACCGGATGAACGACATGCTATCCCTGATTTATGCCGCTTTAGCTTGGATGAGTCTCCATCTTGTGGTACTGGACTAGAGAGGTGCGACAATGATTCCCGTTGCCCACCGCTATGGATCGTGCCATCCATGAAGAACACCTGGGACTGGAGCCCATATATAACATGTAAGTGGAGTATGGTAAATTGTGAATGGCAAGGTTGTGAATGTATGTAGACTAGCCGTGCACAAATTTATCACATGAAGTGGAGATGAACTTTTGTGGCATACTGGCATTTGTCCTTTAGAATTTATTACTTGTAAGTGTGTCAGGTGTACGTGCAACTTGTGTGGTTGCTGCACGGGCTCCAACATGCTCTTTGAGAAAAAAAGTGGCACAACTTTGGATATAGGTGACGTGGCGGCATCATACAGTAGCATCATTCGCTATAGTTGTAGTACTCCTACTAGGACGACAACTCCTATAAAACCATGCACTTGTCTCTTTGCCTCTTCGGGAGGTTCAATAGTTCGTACTCGTGTGAACCTTGCACTTGGCTCTTCACCTCTTCAGAAGGTCCAACAATGATGATACTACATTACAATATGCTTCTGGCAATCTAACATCGAATGAACTGTTGCACGTCCACCGCGAGGGTGAGGGAGAGGGAGAAGGCGCTATAGTCAAAACCCTCTCCTCGTCCCACGAGCCACCGTGCGCGTGGGCGAGGGAGAGGGCGTAGGCGTACGTAATAAGCAAGATTCTCCTCCTTCTGTGAGACACCACGCGTGGGCGAGGGAGAGGGCATAGTAAGAAAGCTTCTCCTTGTTTGGCGAGTTGACAGGACACATCAAAGCAGTACTAGTCCGTACAACGTCCTTTCCGGTTAATATGGCTTAATTTGAAACGAGAAAAATACACTTGCGGTCAACGTATGCAACAATATGCTCATTACGGTCACTATAGATTTTTGCGTTGATTATACGGTCACTATCTCATTGTAGAGCACCGTATTGCACCCTACTGACTGGCCACATAGTCGATGTGGCACATTGTTGACTGGTTAAATTGACACCTAGTTTTTGGGTCCCACCTGTCAGTTGGCAGAGCAAAGAAACCACCCGGGCTGTGTATGTGAGTGCATGCACGTGTATTCAACTCCCTCGGTCTTCCAACAAAGAGTGTACATCTACACTTCCAATGCACTTAAGCTTTAATCTAATCGATATTGAGTGACTGATGCACCAACTTGTGCTCTAGCTATAGGCTACATGTCTATCCTTAATTACAGCATGCAACCTTCATTTAATCTTCTTCTCTCAATGGTCGCATGCACACATAAGTCTACTAGTCCCTCCGTCTCGGTTTAGAAGGCGTGCATGTAGTTCTAGGTCATCCATTCAACTAACTAAATATGAGTTATATGTCATCAAAAGTATATCATTGGACTCTTAAGCGGATGTAGTTTCTAAATATATATTTTTCATCACATATAATACATATATAGTTAGTTAAATTCTTAACCTATAATGACATGCATGCCCTGTAAACCGAGATGGAGGGAGTACTTTTGGGCGTTAATTATGCCATGAAGTTCCAGTTCGTCATGGTCAATGTGTAAATCTCTATATGTACAGTCTTTCACAGACGGAGGGAGTAGGTTGAGCACTTGATCATGAGTGTGTGTGTTGTGTCGTGTGTTGTGTGTTGCATGGATGTGTGAGTGTTGTGTGCAAGCATGTGTACGTGTGAGTGTTGCATGTTGCATGCATGGGGCTTTTACTCCCTCCCATTGACATGTTCATATTTCAAGATTCACTAAAACATTGCATGCAAGAATTAAGAGAAAACACACCAATGCGTGTAAAAGTTCTGGTCAGTTGTTCCTCACGCATGCATTCCAATTAATACGTTCGTAAACACAATTTTCCTTGAGGAAAACGAGCCCATTATTGTGTACTTTCGGACAAAAAAATCTTCGGGCACTCATCATTTACTAGTACTACCTTGATTGATGATTTTTTTATTGACCTGTATATAAACCTCCGTCCTGGTTTAATGGCCCCCTTTATAAATTTTGACTGTAAATTTAACTAACAAAGTGTCAATGCATGTCATAATAAACTATGTTCAAATACGAATCCAGTGATATGATTTTTGGCGAATTGCATTAACATTTTATTAGGTAAATAGTTGGTCAAAATTTGACACAAAATACTAATAGTACTCCTACATTATTGGCGCCGGTGCCTTGGACAATGTTTCATCTTGTTGGACAGGATGAGAGTAGAGGCATAGGGATACTGTGGATAGGAAGTCTTGGCGATCCATTATTCCCCATCTCGATCAGAGAGAACTATTCAACTAGTCTTCAGAGTGAAGTGACAATACACGCCGCAGCAGATGGGACACTTAATTAATAAGCTGAATCAGCCTTACCTAGTACTGCCATCATGTTTGCCAGTGGAGCACGCTTACGCAAATACGCCTATGCACCTCTCTCTTCCATTAACTGACATATGGGCCCTCTTGAGGTAGACCCACATGTCATCGGCTTAACTATTTACACTCCGAAGGATGGTATATCCTGGTAGTAGTACTAGTAGAGTTGAGATTTAATGCACTTTCTTCCCCGTCTTTTCCTCTTCTTCCTCCTCTTCTCCCCATCGTCGGCCGCACACCATTTTTCCCCGCTCACTGCTCGCCCACCTGCGCCATCTTCCTTGGTACCTCGCGCATACCATATCCCCCGCTCACTTCGTGGCGACACACGCCATCTTATTCGCTCGCCCACCCGAATCCACTTTCCCGCTCGCTCCCAGGCACCGAAAACCCTGATCACTCAGTGCCCTAAAGAACCCTATGGCAGAACCGACTGACACGCAGAGCCGCCATTGGAATTCCCACCCTGATGTTCTCTTGGAGCAGATCTGTAATCGTATGGAGCTGATCAGCACCGCCCGTCTGGCTGCATGCTCGGTTTCTTTGTACCATCTACTCATCTGCAACCGGCCGACCCTTTTCAAGACACCCTACTTGCTGATGCCCAATTGTCGCAGGAGGCCCAGACACCGACTTGACAATCCTACAGAGGTTGCTGTGGTGCCCCTTGACATGCTACCACTACCCGTCCACCTGTCCTTCATGCGCGGACACTACTAGGCGGGCATGAAGGCCAACTGGATCGTCCTCATCCACTAATCCGTAGTCTGTGGTGTCACATGGATATCTACACCCAGCGAGAGATCACCCTTCCATCGTTGGATACCACCACCATCGAGCCTCGCGGCCCACCGAACACTCCTACCTACTACGCACGAGACGCATCGAGCTTTTGGTGCGACCTTCATTTGCTGAAGGTTGTAATCTACGAAGCGCCAACACCATCAGAAGACTACATGGATTACAAGCTCATTGCCTTGTTCGACATGGGATTAGTCTATCTGGAATCCTGTCGGCATACATGCTTATGCTCATCATCAATCTTGTTGAGCCTCCATTTCTGTCTGATGCTATAGTGCATGATGGCATTGTGTACGCTATCGACGCACAGATTGGTTGCCTATACTGGTGGAATCTATCCTTGTGTAATTGTTCTATCTCATCTCATATTTACCTTGTGAATACGACTGCCTGTTAATTGTTACAAATTTAGAATAGATAGTATGTCTATAACCACATCATTGCTATATGTTCCTCTCATTTCCTAGATTTTTATGACCACACATGTTATTGTTATAGTTGATATGAGAACAATTGGCATCTAATGATTGTTAGAATAGACATTATGAGTATAACCTAATGATTGCTATATGTTAATCTTATTTCCAAGATTTTTATAACCACACATGTTATTGTTTAGAGTTGATATAAGAATAGTAGTAAGTGATATGGTAGAATATGAGTAGGCCCCATCATAGCTGTTTTCCTCTCATTGTTACATGATGTTTGAACCATCACATATTGCTAGAATATGAAAGCCATTGGCTTATTCCTTTTAACTAGGGGTATGATTATGACCACGGCATTACAATTCTTTGTCTGTGATATGTGTCACTATTCTAATAATCTTAATTCTACACATACTCTGAACATAATTGTATATTTTTGTCATTTTGGTCTCCAATTTGATTTGTTGCAGCAGACGCAAATGCGCTGGCCTTCATGATTCCAGGACCTGGAATCATACCATTCAATGGGTGGTGGTTTATCACTCATTCAACTGACGATGGTCATTTGATGCTCATTCGCACATATCAAATTGACCAAACCATTTCATCAAACCACATGCAGTACAATAACTTGGGCCTTCGTGACTGTGATGGCTATGGCTGCTTCATGTTTGAGAAAGATCCCGACTCCATTTGGCCAGGCACATTCAACTGGAGGCGGGTTTACAGCCTCGGCAACCACTCCATGTTCCTCTGGCTCAATTATCCGATCATCCAACCAATCATCGATCATATCACCAACGATGATTACCGTGCTATGCAACTTCCATTCGCCAAGGGGAACTATGTTTACACATCGTACCATGGGTTTCATGAATCACCATATCCAGAGATTCATCAACACAACTTGTTTCCAGGTAATCTTCAGTGTGTGAAAGGCATCAAGCTTCCATGCGATGAATGGATTTTTGCAAACCCGACATGCAGCGATGTGGTTCATGCCAATAGTAAATATGCACAACTTGATGCGTACTGATATTTAGACCGAGCCATGTGTCCTGCTGTTGTAGCATGACCCTCTTTTGTTGGATATTATGTACTGTTGTTAGTTTGAAGGATAGATACCTTTCTAGGATCAAGTGCACCTAACTCACCTATGTAGGATGTACTGATAATGATGATGGAGATGCTGTGCAGAAGCCATATATATATATATATATATATATATATATATTCTATTTTGGGAAACAGAATATTATTCTGTTATCCCTACTTGAACTGACGAATGTGACATGTTGGACTGACTTGGTTTTCTACCTAAATTGATCTTCCTGCGTGTTCGACGAGCGGAAACGGGTGACTCAACGGGGAGCTTCCGGGGGTTTTCTAGCACGGTGCTGCTGGCCATTCGTTGCCAGAGGAGACATGTATGGGGTTCCGCACATGGATGCGCTCACCTGGTCGTGTTTCCCGATCTCAAGTCACCGAAGGTGACGGCTTGGGCATTTGGCGGTGGATGTGTTGCGGGCGTTGGTGTTTACCGTGGTGTTCATAGCCGTCAAATTTACGTCCGGTTTGTTGTTTTGTGTGTTATTTGGATGTGAGAATTATCGGTGTGTTAGAGTTTTTCGCAGATTCTTGCACTGTGATTAGAAGTTTTTGTGTTCTTGGTCGTTTTCCATGTCAGCCATGCAAATGCGTTCTTGTTTTTCTAATGTTTTATTTTCGAATTGGCCTTGCAGGGAGGGAGATGATGATTGTATGAATAGATTTGTGTTGTCAATTTTGTTTCCTGAGTTGTTTCTACCCCGGATTCCCATGTGATTTGGTGGTTGGCGGAGGTGGTGTGTGGTTGCTGACTGTAGCCTATGATTTCTTGTAATCGGGTCAAACTGTGTAATTAGGTTGCATGTTTTCAGTGTTGTTTTGAATTGCTGCCGTATGTGTAGTTGGACTGCTCCGTGTGAAAGTTGTATTTACTGTGTTTTGACATTAGAGTAAGTATTTTCTACTGGCTGCCTACCCAAAACATATATGCTTTGAGTATAAATCCCGAGCCCTCTGTCACTTTCATTCCACCAGTTGCGACCAAAGAAAAGCCAGATGGATCCTGAGCTGGGAGAGGTCACAGAGGAGGAGGAGGATGCTGTCTATGTGAGGGTTGCAGTAGCGGAGCAGAGGAGGAGAAAGAGGAGGCGCAAGCGCAGGCAGAGGGCACGATGTGCTGCTGAGGAGGAAGTGGAGGCAGAGTTCAATAGACGCCTTGCGCGCGAGGTGATGGATACTTGCAACTCCAATGAACTGGAGCTACTTTTCCCAGAAGGTAGGGGAAGGAACCATATTCATATCATTATTTGGGCTAGGGCGAGAGGAACCATATTCTTTGATCGTTATGATTGAAGTATTGAATTTTTCTGTTTTTAAGATTGTGTTTTGAGGGACCAGGTGTCTGTATCAGAAGATGAACTACCACTTTATATGAAGTTGAACTGATTTGAGGGTCAAATGTTGTATGGCTTGTATAATAACTATTTTCTACTAGATGGCTGCCCACCTGCCTATTTATTATTTTCATAATCTACGGGTCTTCCTGGCTATAAATCCTATCCATCTATGTGTGGTGTGTGGCTCAGTCTCCCCCTCCTATTTCTTCCTTCTTCTAGAATCAGATCTAGGTTGCTCCCTCTTCTCTCTATTTTTTTCTTCCCTTTTCCTGTGTTTCCCATGGAGGATTGTTCATGCGGATGTCTCGCAAAGATGGCGCGCATAGCTGACGACTGTGTGTACGAACCTGGTTTGGAGCACACATAGAGTTAGCGTCATGGGCAACTTTCGTGTTTGCTGTACAGCAACCATGGATTTCGTGCGCCCTATGTTTGCCGCCTGACGGTTGGAGACTTGGAGGAATCATGGGTATGTGTTTCTATTCTTTTTGTTTTCTTCTTTTTATAGGTCTCATTTTGAATCCCATGGACTGAATCTGTAGTTTAGACTCATCAATAGTTTGTCTATAATTTTTATTTGTTTTTGTCAGAAGTTAACAGTAGGGATTTGTGTGTGTATTTGTTCATTACTTAACAGTCTTTATGCATTTTTATATAATCCTTGTTCTGTTTTTGTCATATATTTTACTGTAGGGGTATTGATATGTATATTTCTTCAGTTTAGTTAGGTCATATGACTAGTTAGTTAGGTGTTTTTGTTTTGGTTCAAATATTTCTTTTCACTTTATTATGCAACAGTTCCTACATCTGTGTAAATATTTAGTTATATCAGGTGTCACTTTATTTTCTATTCCCATGCCCATTTGCAGAAAATGTCACCCAAAATCAGGATTGTTGCTCCTAGTTTTGGGATACTGGAGAGGGAGACTTCAGACAAAAACGGGTATCAGTTGATGGAAGTTGCATACCACATCAACTCTGATGGTCGCATCAACCTAACTTCTGGGTGGAAGGAGTTTGTGGCAGATTCTGGAATTGAGGATGGAGATGTGGTTATGGTTATGTTCTATAGGGAAGATGACTCTCTAATGTTCAGAATTTATGTGTTGTAGGTATTGATGTGGCAAACGACACTAGTTGTCAGATTTGTGTGCGTTTGACTATGTTGCAGTAATTTTTTTAAACAACGCATGTGAGATGGTTGAATTCTATGTTATTACCAGATGGTTTGGAATATTTTTGTTCATATGTTATTGTCTATCCTCTTTTTTTAATGTAGTGCTTCCTTCTTTGGCTAAAGCAGAACTTTTTTTAATTTTTTTTGAATTGGCATAATTTAAAGTTGAACTGATGTACATAGCTTGCAGACGCAACATATACGCTGATGATGGATGTTGGACCCCTTGGGTTGAGTTTGTTGAACTTGCATGCTGTTAATGGTAGTACTGAAATATTTTTGGACGTCAATGGCAACCACATTGGTTTGCTTTATAGCATTTTCCTTACTATTGTTAGGAATTTAGTGCACAAATTAGTTTTAGTCGAATACTGATAGTTATAGTATTTTTTAAAATAAAAAGAATTTAATCTTGCTGCATAGTACAATTTTACTTGAACCTTTTGAATTTTAGTAGTTGAACTTTTTAAAATTTTGTTTGTGAAATTTTTGTTACAATCTTCTATGATGAAGTATGCTTTTACATAGTTATCTTAAAAAAGGTTTTTTGTTTAATTTTTTTAATTTTTTACAACTAACATGTGTTTGAACTTTTCTACATTCTTTTAAAAATAAGGGTTATTTTTAAGTTATATGCATTTGTTCCTTTTAAATTGGTTCATGTGTGACCGGTAGGAATTTTGTATTGGGTTGTGCTGTTGCATTGGGCCGTCCCCTGGAGGCATTGTTTTCGGCCCAGATAGGTCGTCCGCCCGGCTGTGCAGCATAGCATGCGCGTGTGGTTTGGGTTTTGTCCCACCTCTCTATGCGAGGGAGCTCTCGCCCTATTTATAAGCATTGTTGAGTCCCACCTGTCGAACTCCTCTGAATACTTACCTGAGCGCTTGTACGCTCGCTCTCTGTCATGACCTGTTGGCCCTTGTCGGCAGGCCCTACATTGGGGCGATTTACTAGGGATTCGCCAACGGTATCACCATGGGCTCGAGTTCAAGTGTCAACCTGCGTTGGGGCCTACCTGTCTTTGGCAGCCATTTTTTTCTTTTTGGTTTTGAATCTAGTACTTGACTCCATCAGTAATTTGGACTGATACTTTCATTGTAATTCTTGTGAGTTTTGTCGAACTGTTCATTTGTCATTGAATTTTTGACTCTCTTTTTCTGTTGTTGTTGTGATTATTGTCAAAGGTTTACTAGTTTTATTTTTTAGCATTATAGTACTTGCTTGTAAACTAAGTTGTACTGAGGGATCATTTAAAGTAGAACTTCTGTGTTTAGTCTGACATATTTTTTTGATGGATTTGTGAAATGATGCTTCTTTGTACCTTTTATATAAGTAAATCTGTATTGTCCATTCAATTGTACTTGTACTGTCATTCTTTTAGTCTGACAGTGAGCAATATAAGCCGGTGCTGATGCTTCTTAACTTTTCTGTTGTAGTACTTGCTAATTTTCTAGCAGCTACATATGGATGAAAAAACAGCACCGCATTGAGGGGCATTGTCGGTGTCAAAACCGGCGGATCTCGGGTAGGGGTTCCCGAACTATGCGTCTAGGCGGATGGTAACAGGAGACAAGGGGCACGATGTTTTACCCAGGTTCGGGCCCTCTTGATGGAGGTAAAACCCTACGTCCTGCTTGATTGATATTGATGATGTGGGTATTACAAGAGTAGATCTACCACGAGATCAAGGAGGCTAAACCCTAGAAGCTAGCCTATGGTATGATTGTTGTTCGTCCTATGGACTAAAGCCATCTGGTTTATATAGACACCGGAGAGGGCTAGGGTTACACAGAGTCGGTTACAATGGTAGGAGATCTACATATCCGTATTGCCAAGCTTGCCTTCCACGCCAAGGAAAGTCCCATCCGGACACAGGACGAAGTCTTCAATCTTGTATCTTCATAGTCTTGGAGTCCGGCTGATGATGATAGTTCGGCTATCCGGACACCCCCTAGTCCAGGACTCCCTCAGTAGCCCCTGAACCAGGCTTCAATGACGACGAGTCCGGCGCGCATATTGTCTTCGGCATTGCAAGGCGGGTTCCTTCTCCGAATAATTTATAGAAGATTGTGAACACCAGCATAGTGTCCGGCTCTCCAAAATAAATTCCACATACCACCGTAGAGAGAATAATATTTACACAAGTTCAATCTGCTGAGGTATTTTGTGGCGTGACATCACACCACTACCAAGCCTTTACTCGAATTGTTTTTATTGCACCACCTCAGCGCGTTTAGTGAAGCGGTTTCCTTGGCACGTCTTGTCGAAGCAGAGATCGTGTTTCCCTTATTCCGGGATTCTCATTAATACGGACGTGGGTCACCCAACCGCACCCGTTGCCACGCCCCCTCCATTGAAGGCGGGTTCCAAACGGTCACGGGGACGGCTCTTGGTATTCACCCTTTTTGTAATGAGACCAAGGCTCGTTCTTTTTCTTCAACCCTCAATCGAATCCGCCCCTCACCCCGAGTTCCAACACCCAAGGCTCCAGATACGGGTACTTTCGACCTTCGACAATGTCCGGCTCCGACCTACGAGGCCGGTGGATGCCCTCCTCTGTCACAGAAGAGGACGTGCTCAAGCTGAGAGATGCCAGGTACTTAACCTATGAGATTTCACATAGGTTGCCTGCTCAAGGGCAAGTTATTCCTACTCCTGAGTCTGGCGGGAGTGTCGTGTTCGTGTCTCACCTCCGTCTGGGTTTAGGCTTCCCAATGTGTCGGTGTACTAGAGTAGGGGTACCCTAGTATCCCGAACTTGTGCACGGGCAGTTGCTGCGCCCCGCGGCAAGGCTTGCCGGGTGACCGCCAAGGTTCTCCGTGGTTCCCATGGAGCCATTCAAGAACAAAGTATTTAAGCTCAGGAGACAAGGCCCCGGCAAGAGGAGCTTGCCGGGAAAGCCAGCCAAGGCATTTCAAGGAACTTGCTGCGACGCGCCGCGCGTCCCGGCAAGGCCCGGTGAGCGACAAGCTCCCGGACCCGACAAGACAACGACCGCGGCAAGGCACTTGCCGCGACAAGCGGCCACTCTGTGGCCACGCTCCAGCGCATCCACCAACGTGTCGCTCTGGGGGCCTTTCCAAGCGCGTGTGGCAGGATGCCGTGCAGCCAGCGGTGCGCAGTGGCATGCGAAGCTGACAAGATCGCCATCGTGGCGAGCGATGGTGCCCCTGACGGTCCTTTTCTGCACTGTTTGGGCTACACAGACGGGCATTTAATGCCCTTGCCCCCTGCCGTCAGGGTTAGGTAGGAAACACTGTATAGGCAGCTGTACCAACCACCTCTCTTTTTACATTTGTACCCTTGTCTACGTTGCCACCTGTCGGTGACCCCTTTAGCGTATAAAAGGAGGCCCACGCGCAACGTAGAAGGGGTTCGGATCATTCGGAAGCCAGAAAAATACTTAGCTCTCTCTCGAGCAAGAACACAATACAATCAAACAAGCAGCAGTAGGAGTATTATCTCTCGAGAGAGCTCCGAAGCTGGGTAAACTGCTCGTGTGCTTCACCTCGATCCGCTCTTCGTGCGACCTCCGCCCCCCGCCGAACCGAAAGGGGCCACGGTCCGCCGGCCCCATAGGTGTTCGTGGATCAGTTTCCCCGACATCTTTGGCGCGCCAGGTAGGGGGGGTCAAGGTTGTGTGAACCTGATCCGGCGTTCACACGAGCTAGATCTTCATTTTCTTCATCAACATGCCACCGAAGAAGAAGGCTTCGGAGGCAGCTGTTCCGTCCACGTCGATCCCACCGCCACCTGAGCAAACGGGTGGTGGTGTAGACGTCGGCGGAAGGACGGACGTCGACGAGGAAGCTCACGACGCTGCCAGGTCCAAGGGCAAGGCAGCGCAGACCTCGATGTCCGCGCTTGTTCCGCGCCCATCTCAGGAGGCGCAGGACCGACAGCGTCATGGTACTCGCAGTACCATACGTTTGTTGGGCTAAGATCAAGCTGGTGGATCTGGGGGCGCTCAAGACCAGCATGCACGCCAATGTACCAGCACGAGCGAGACACGGTCGCCCGGACGGGATAATGCTCCTTCTAACATAGTTAGAAGTCCGAGCACATCCCGCTCCTCGCGCCGCCCGCCACTGCCACCCACCACTCCGGCAGAAGCTTTGGCGCGAGCTCAACTGCTCCTGGATTACCCTTCGACGTCGGACAATATCGGCAAATGGAGGGCCACCATTCAGAGTCTCATCGGCTACGCCAACGGCGACACTCCGCGGCAGCCGAGCGCGCCGCTACCGCGGCAGGGTTGCCAGGCGTGAGCCGGTGGCGACGAAACTGGTGGAGGTGCAACCACCATGCAATCACCACCCTGAAGGCCTAGATCGCCGACTCGCCGGATCCACCTCGACAGCGACTCCACCGCATCATCGGATCCACGAGCTCGTCGCGATCAGTGCCAAGTTCTTCGCGATCGACAGCAAGAACACGCTCGTACTCGCATCGAGTGCCGAAGAGAAGCGCGACGTCAATCCGACAAGCGCGCTGGGCCCTCTGTCGACATGCATGCGCCAGGGGAACCAGGTGACTTGCCATACGCGGTAGGTTGCCCTGCGTTCACTCGTAAGCTGCGGCAAGTCCAGTGGCCCAGCACGAAGAACTTCAAGCTAGACGTACCGGAGAAGTACGACGGCAAGACGCATCCGTCGGAGTTCCTCAGCATCTACACCATTGCGGTGCAGGCTACCGGGGCACGGGACGACAAGATCCTTGCCAACTACTTCCCGCTGGTGCTCAAGCCCAACGTCAGATCCTGGCTCATGCACTTGCCGGACAACTCCATATCCTCTTGGGCCGATCTATGCCATCAGTTTGTCGGCGCCTTCACAGGCGGCCACAAGCCTCATGGCCAAGAGAGTGACCTTCACCTGCTCGCCCAGAAGGAAGGAGAGCCCCTGCGCAAGTACATTCAGAGATTCAGTAGCGTACAGCACAACATCCCAGACGTCCACCCTGCCGCGGTGATCAGCGCGTTCCATCAGAACATGCGAAACCGCAGGATGCGGGAGGAAATGGCGATGTGCAAGATCAGAGACGTAAGTGAGCTATATGCCCTGGCCGACAAGTGTGCACGTGCTGAGGAAGGGAGGAGACTCCCCGGAGAGAACATAGGAGCAGGAGGATCTGACAGTGAGGATGCAGCCCCGTCAAGGAAAAGCCGACGACGACGAAGACATGGATGAAGATGAGACCGATGAGCAGGAGTTCCAGAAAGCCACAGAGGTCATGTGCGTTGACGGTGGTGCTTCTCTGCATACTTCGCACCGCCAGCTCAAGCAGTGGGTACGAGAAGTTAATGCAGCAGAACCACCCGTCGGGTCACACAAGCCTCTGAAATGGTCCAGCACGCCTATCATCTTTGATATTGAGGACCACCCTGATCGCATAACTGCGGTCGGGTGCTTGCCGATGTTGGTTTCACCAACTATCCACAACCTCAAGGTCACTAAGATGTTAGTTGACGGCGGGGCCGGCTTGAACCTGATCTCCTCCGTGGTGCTCCAGAAACTCCAGATCCCTGACAGCGAGCTCGAAGAAACCGGTACGTTCCAAGGAATCAATCCGGGAAGGAGCAAGCCAAAGGGAAAGATCACGTTGCCGGTAACATTTGGCAGCGAGTTGAACTTCAGGACTGAGAGGGTTACTTTCGACGTTGCTGACTTTCCATTGCCATACAATGGGATACTCGGCCGTCCAGCACTCGCCAAGTTCATGGCAGCCTCTCATTATGCATACAACATACTGAAGATGCCAGGCCCGATAAGTGTCATCTCTGTCCCTGGCGACAAGAAGGATGCTCTTATCTGCGCCGACAAGATCTACCGGGAAGCAGCAGCCGCAACAGATCGCAAGTCACTTGCCGCTGAAGCTCCCGGGGGGAAGAAGAAGACCAAGTCCGGCAAGAGTTCTGATGCCCACTCCGGCAAGCGCACCTCTTCGGAGTGCTGCGCTACCGTCGAGGACGCACCATCGAGCTCCACCGGAAAGTGTAAGAAGGCAATGGCAGCTCCACCTGAAACCAAGAATGTGTCCGCCAAGGAGGACGGCACTGGTGGTACCTTCACCATCAGTGCCACTCTCGACCCTAAATAGGAAAGCGCGCTCGTTGCTTTCCTGCGGGCGAACGTCGACGTGTTTGCGTGGCAACCGTCTGACATCCCCGGTGTTCCCAGGAAAGTAATTGAGAACCACCTTGCTGTCTATCCTCATGCGCGGCCCATCAAGCAGAAAGTCAGGAAACAGGCAGTGGAGCGCCAAGAATTCATCGCAGAAGAAATCAAGAAGTTGGAAGCAGCAGGCCTTGTCATAGGAGTGCTCCATCCTACGTGGTTGGACAATCCTATAGTCGTGCGCAAGGCTAATGGGAAATGGAGGCTTTGTATCGACTTTACTAATGTTAATAAAGCTTGTCCCAAAGACCCATTTCCCTTGCCGCGCATCGACCAAATTGTTGACTCCACGGCCGGATGTGATTTGCTTTCATTTCTTGATGCATACTCAGGATACCATCAGATCTTCATGGCAAAAGAGGATGAGGAGAAAACTGCATTCATGACCCCGTGTGGCACGTACTGTTTTGTACGGATGCCTTTCGGTTTAAAGAATGCTGGTTCAACATTTGCAAGGGTAGTCCACCACGCTTTTGAGCCACAAATGCACAGAAATGTGGAGGCATACATGGATGACATAGTGGTCAAAAGCAAGGACAAAGCAACTCTGATTCAAGATTTGGACGAAATATTTGAAAATCTACGCAAGATCAACCTCAAGCTCAACCCCGAGAAGTGCATGTTTGGAGTCCCTTCCGGCAAGCTTCTCGGGTTCTTCATGTCTCAGCGGGGAATTGAAGCCAATCCCGACAAGATCAAGGCCATTGAGTAGATCGAAGCACCAAAGCGCGTCAAGGATGTACGAAGGCTTGCCGGTTGCGTGGCTACTCTCAGCAGGTTTATCTCTAGATCTGCTGAGCGCTCCCTGCCATTTTTCAAAATATTGAAAAAGGCAGGTCCAATGAAATGGTCTCCGGAGGCGGAGGCTGCGCTGCAGGACTTGAAGAAATACCTGTCCTCCGCTCCAACACTTGTCGCACCTAAGCCACAAGAGAAGTTGCTTCTGTATATAGCGGCAACCAATCAAGTGGTTAGTGCTGTGTTAGTGGCGAAGAGGGAGGCAGATGACGAGCCAGCAACCACGGCAAATGCATCCAGTGACAAACAGGGGGCTTCGCCGGCAAGCTCTGGTCCCGACAAGGATGGATCTGTGCAAGAGCATGAGAAGATGCAGAAGAGAATGGTGCAGCGCCCAGTTTACTTTGTCAGCTCCCTTCTGCAGGGGGCTAGGTCAAGGTACTCTGGTGTGCAGAAATTGCTTTTCGGCCTCCTCATGGCCTCGAGAAAGCTGCGCCATTACTTCCAAGCACATGAGATCACAGTCGTCACTCGTTTTCCGCTGAAGAGGATACTGCAAAATCCCGAAGCAATAGGAAGGATTGTAGAGTGGGCACTGGAACTGTCAAGCTTTGGCCTCAAGTTTGAGAGCACTTCAACTATCCAAAGCAGAGCCTTGGCAGAGTTCATAGCAGAGTGGACGCCAACGCCAGATGAAGAAATTCCAGAGACGAGCATCCCCGTCAAGGAAGCGAGCAAAGAGTGGCTGATGTACTTTGATGGTGCCTGCTCGCTGCAAGGCACCGGTGTGGGCGTGCTGCTTGTCGCACCCACCGGAGAGCACCTCAAGTACGTAGTCCAGATGCACTTTCCCAAGGAGCAAGCAACTAACAATACTGCAGAGTATGAAGGATTGCTTGCCGGTCTCAGGATCGCAACAGACCTTGGGATCAAGAAGCTCATTGTCAGGGGTGTCTCACAGCTTGTCGTCCGCCAAGTGAACAAGAACTATCAGAGTCCGTCGATGGAAGCATATGTTGATGAAGTGAGAAAGCTGGAAGAGCACTTTGACGGCCTACAGATGGAGCATGTCCCGAGAGCTCAGAATGACATCGCTGATGGCCTGTCAAAGTGCGCCGCACTTAAGTTACCTATGGAACCAGGGATCTTTGTGTTCAAGCTGACTCAACCGTCCGTAACGCCATCAACTAGACAGAACAAGAAGAGGAAGTTGATTTCTGGTGACTATTTTCTGGCAGAGCTCCCTGAAGCCGCCGCCAAGATCAACGCCAATGATGCTGAGGAGCAGTCTGCTCCGGCAAGCCTTATGGTTTGTTCCGTCGTAGCAGACGCTCCCGACAAGCTTTGCACCGGCAAGCTTGCCGGGGAACATCAAGCTCCGGCAGAGCCGCAAGTTCTCGCCGTAGAAGCGGATGCTCCCGCAGCAGCAGATGTGCCTTTAGTCCTTGTTGTCGAGCCACAAGCTCCAGCATGGGCACACCAGATTATCCATTTCCTTTAGACAGGAGAACTTCCCGAAGAGCAAGAAGAAGCGGAAAAAGTAGCCTGACAGTCAAGTATGAACCAGTTTGTCGACAGCACACTGTACAGAAGGAGACTCAACGGTGTGAAATTGAAGTGTATTCACCGGGAAGACGGACAAAAGCTGTTGGCAGAGATACATGGAGGCATATGTGGTCACCACATTGCCGCAAGAGCACTTGCCGGCAAAGCGTTCCGGCAAGGTTTCTTTTGGCCGACAGCCCTCCAGGATGCAACTGCACAAGTAACCAAGTGTGAAGCGTGCCATTTCCATTCCAAGCAGATACACCAGCCAGCTCAAGCTCTCCAGACGATCCCTTTATCCTGGCCATTTTCGGTCTGGGGGCTCGACATCCTCGGCCCCTTCCCCCGAGCTATCGGGGGCTTTGAGTACTTGTACGTCGCAATCGACAAGTTCACAAAGTGGCCGGAGGTGGAAGCAGTGAGGAAGGTGACAGCACAGTCAGCAGTCAAGTTCTTCAGGTCGATTGTTTGCCGTTTCGGGATCCCTAACAGGATCATCACCGACAACGGCACGCAATTCACGAGCCGCACCTTCATGCAGTACGTCCAAGATCTTGGCGCCAAGGTCTGCTTCGCTTCTGTTGCTCATCCGAGGAGCAACGGTCAAGCAGAGAGGGCAAATGCTGAAGTGCTGCGCGGGCTCAAGACCAGGACTTTCGACAGGCTGCGCAAGTGCCGAAGGAACTGGATCGAGGAGCTGCCAGTGGTTCTTTGGTCGATCAGGACGATGCCAAATCGAGCCACTGGCCAGACACCTTTCGCTCTAGTCTATGGAGCAGAGGCAATTCTCCCCACGGAACTCGTATACAGATCACCTCGAGTGCTCGCTTATGATGAGCTTGAGCAAGAGCAGCTGCGACAAGATGACGCGCTGCTCCTTGAGGAAGATCGTCTTCAGGCTGCTGTACGAGCTGCTCGATACCAACAAGCTTTGCGCCGCTACCATAGCCGCAAAGTTAATGCCAGAAGCTTCGAGGAAGGCGACCTTGTTCTTCGGCGCGTTCAGTCCGCCAAGAATTCCAACAAGTTGACGCCGAAGTTGGAAGGCCCTTACCGGGTGAAATGAGTCACTAGGCCTGGCACTGTCTGCCTTGAGACCGAAGATGGCATTCCGGTGAGCAACTCCAGGAACATTCAGCATGTTCGTAAGTGTTACCCGTAGGGCGCGGTTGCCGGAACCCGTTCCGGCAACCACCTTATATACAAGTCTTGCCGATGTTGCATGTAATCCTTTGTACAAAGCCAGGCGCAGATCCTGTGCATAAGTAAAGCTCATGTGCCCCGCACATCTTGTCAATTTCATGCATTATATTCTTTTTCTTGCATGTGTTATCTGACACTTTGTGCAGCACCAATCCCCGGTAAGCAATAACGAGCCGAAAGGCTCCATATCTTTATTTTCTCTTCTTTCTTTTTCTCAACAAAGGAAAGGAAGGTTCCCTCGCACACAAGTTTGCCAGGGGGAAAGGAGAAGATTATGATGTGGACCAGGCGTCGTTCAAGAAAGTTTCGCCTTGACGGAAACCTTGCCGGGAAGCAAACGACAGAAAAGCTAAGTTGCCAAAGTTTGGGCAGTTAGTTTTAATTTTTAAGTTATCTTCCTCAAACAACCGTGCTTTGTATGGAAAACCTGTGCGCGGAGGAACCAACTCGAGCTAGTTGCGCCCTTACTTTGTTTCGAGTCCGCTCAACAACTTAAGTGTGCTGCAACCAGTTGCGACAAGGTTTCTTGTTGGAAGCGGCACCGCCAGCAGGCTGCTGATGTCCCGCACTCAGCGCTCGCAGCTCGGGTGCCTGCGCCGACAAGTTCCCTAAAAGCGTAGGGTAAAAACATACAAAGGAAGGAATCTAGTAAAGGAAATAACATAGCAATCGATACCAGAAATAGAGTTATATTACAAAATAACTTGTCGCAGCTCTAACAGATTGCTCTTATAATATGGCTAGCAGCAACAAGGAGAAAGAGAAAACGGGCGGCCTAGTCTACGTGATCGCCCTCAACCCTCTTGATCTCGCTCACCTTGTCCACAATGGGTGCGACAAGGGCCTTGAGCGCATCCAGATCGGCGTCAGGCGGCAAGGACCTGAGGACGTTGGTGAGGTTGAGGCCTGGGTTGCGGAAGGCCAGCTTCATCAGCAGCTTCTGGAGAGCCCCCGTGCAAATCCTGCGCGACTCGTCGGCCAGCTGCTTTGGGATCCTCTCCCGGAGTCGCTGGAGTGCCGTCGCCATGCCTTTGAAGAACAGGCTGAGCTTGGCGCTGGGTTGGAGATGCTTGTCGGAGGGATACCCAAAGTCCTCCATCCCCAGCTGCGCCAGCTCCCCGTCGATGGCAGCGGCAGCATCCACAAGACCTTCAGTCCAATGCTCCATTGTCTCCCTGAAGGCGTCGTGGGCGGCTGCAGCACACGCCAGCAGCGCCTCGTCGGCCTTGACCTTCTCCGACAAGGTCACCTCTCGCTCCCTGGCGGCGTCCAGCGTCTGAGTCAGCGTAGCCAGCTTCAACTCGAGATCCGCGTTGGAGTCCTTGGCGGCACTGAGCTCCTTGCTCCTCTCAGCGAGAAGACCCTGCAGCTCACCATGGGCGGCAGCTTCCTTCTCACGCTCGCGCTTGAGCGCGACAAGCTCCTCACCGCTCTTCTTGATATTGGCCTCCAGCTGCGCCACCTTCGCCTCCAGCTCTTTCTTGGCGGCCTCAGCAGCTGCGGCAGCGTCCTTTGCTTCCTTGAGCGCCCCGCTAATTGCTTGCTCGCGCTCGGCAAGCTCCTCCTCGTGGCTGTTAAGGTTGACCTTGCGCTGCGCCAACTCTCCCTCCTGCGCAGATAGCTTCTCGGCAGCAAGCCGCTGCTGCTCCTCAACCTCAGCCTTAGCGAGGAGGAAGGCTTTCCTCTCCTCGGCGACTTGCTCCAGCTCCTCTGCCAAGCTCCGGAGAGTTTCCTGCCGGAGACCCCAGAGCTCCTCCGCGCGCTTCTCGATGTCGACTCCCGCCCTCCCGACGAGTGCTTCTCGGGACGCCAGCTTGGTTTGTCGGGCGCGGTAGAGTGACAACAGTTTCCGCAGCAGCCGCTCCTCCTTAGACTCGCCGCTGCTGCTGCTGGGCACATCGACCAGCGCCAGCCCAGCGGAGGCGAGCACCTCCTCGTCAAAAGCTTCTCCGTCGACCGGCGCCCTGGAGCTTGACGCCCAGGGAAGCTTGATGAAGATACCGTCGCCGGCCTTCAAGTAGGCGCCGGGCTGGGGCTCTTCGGAGCCTGGCTCCGCGGCAGCAGCGGAGGGATCGGCGGTCGGCGCAGCGCCTGGCGCTCCTGCGGCCTCAGGGCCGTTCGTGCGATCGCCCTACCCCTCGCCAGCTTCTGCGGCGGTAGCCTTGGCGGCCTCTTCGCCGGCGGGCTCATCAGCACCGGCCCCTTCTTCGTTGGGGCGGCGTCGTCGTTGCTACCACGCGCGCCTTCCTTGCCGGCGTACTCAGTCTCCATTGGCTCCGCAGCAGATGGATCTGAAGAACGAAGAAGGGAGAAAAATCAAGCAAAAATCCAAGAAAGGGAATTCAGAAGAAGAAGAGCCCAAGGGAAGATTCCGGGCAAGAAGATTACCTATACTAGGATCTGCGGTCGCGGTCTCAACCGTCGGAGGATCACTAGTGCCGTCCCTTGCCGGAGAACTGTCCCTTGCCGGGGCATTCTCCCTTGCCGGAGAGCGCTCCCTTGCCGGGGACTCCTCCCTTGGCGGCGTAGTCGGAGCAGATGGCACTTCGGGGGCGGCTTCCGGGCCCTACTATTGAGGCTGTTCTGCTCCTACACAAATCAACAAGCAAGATATCAGTAGAGAAAAGAGCACCCATGCGCGCCCGACAGCAGGAAGTAAAACTACAAACTTACGCTAGGGGCTGCGTTGGGGGCTGCTTTGGGGAGTGGCTGCAGGGTCCGTCAAGGTGGTCTCAGACACACCCCCTGCTGACACGGTGGGATCATCTTCGATGACAATCACCGAGGCCTTGGCTCTCTTCGCCGCTCTCTGGGCCAGCATCCTGAAAAGGTATGGGTTCAGATTGAAGCAAGTCAGAGACAAGATAAAAGCAACAAGATTGGAGAACTACAAGAACGCCAAAGAAACTTACTCTTCTTCCTCCTCATCGGAGCTGAGCGCGGAGAGATCAAAGTCCGGCTCCCCTCCGGTGTGGCGAGGCGGAGGAGTAGGATCCCTTGCCCGCTTGGCAGGGGCGGTGGCGGTGGACCGGGAAGATCCCGCTCCAGTTGCCGCAGCAGCATGAGGCGCTCCCACGGCAACATTGCTTGCCACGGTAGAGCGTGTCGCACGGCTTGGCGGCTGTTGGCTCGTTTGCCGCCCCGCTACTTTTCCCAGAAGGTAGGGGAAGGAACCATATTCATATCATTATTTGGGCTAGGGCGAGAGCAACCATATTCTTTGATCGTTATGATTGAAGTATTGAATTTTTCTGTTTTTAAGATTGTGTTTTGAGGGACCAGGTGTCTGTATCAGAAGATGAACTACCGCTTTATATGAAGTTGAACTGATTTGAGGGTCAAATGTTGTATGGCTTGTATAATAACTATTTTCTACCAGATGGCTGCCCACCTGCCTATTTATTATTTTTATAATCTACGGGTCTTCCTGGCTATAAATCCTATCCATCTATGTGTGGTGTGTGGCTCAGTCTCCCCCTCCTATTTCGTCCTTCTTCTAGAATTAGATCTAGGTTGCTCCCTCTTCTCTGTTTTTTTTCTTCCCTTTTCCTGTGTTTCCCATGGAGGATTGTTCATGCGGATGTCTCGCAAATATGGCGCGCATAGCTGACGACTGTTTGTACGAACCTGGTTTGGAGCACACCAAGAGTTAGCGTCATGGGCAACTTTCGTGTTTGCTGTACAGCAACCATGGATTTTGTGCGCCCTATGTTTGCCGCCTGACGGTTGGGGACTTGGAGGAATCATGGGTATGTGTTTCTATTCTTTTTGTTTTCTTCTTTTTGTAGGTCTCATTTTGAATCCCATGGACTGAATCTATAGTTTAGACTCATCAATAGTTTGTCTATAATTTTTATTTGTTTTTGTCAGAAGTTAACAGTAGGGATTTGTGTGTGTATTTGTTCATTACTTAACAGTCTTTATGCATTTTTGTATAATCCTTGTTCTGTTTTTGTCATATATTTTACTGTAGGGGTATTGATATGTATATTTCTTCAGTTTAGTTAGGTCATATGACTAGTTAGTTAGGTGTTTTTGTTTTGGTTCAGATATTTCTTTTCACTTTGTTATGCAACAGTTCCTACATCTGTGTAAATATTCAGTTATGTCAGGTGTCACTTTATTTTCTATTCCCATGCCCATTTGCAGAAAATGTCACCCAAAATCAGGATTGTTGCTCCTAGTTTTGGGATACTGGAGAGGGAGACTTCAGACAAAAACGGGTATCAGTTGATGGAAGTTGCATACCACATCAACTCTGATGGTCGCATCAGCCTAACTTCTGGGTGGAAGGAGTTTGTGGCAGAGTCTGGAATTGAGGATGGAGATGTGGTTATGGTTATGTTCTATTGGGAAGATGACTCTCTAATGTTCAGAATTTATGTGTTGTAGGTATTGATGTGGCAAACGACACTGGTTGTCAGATTTGTGTGCGTTTGACTATGTTGTAGTAATTTTTTTAAACAACGCATGTGAGATGGTTGAATTCTATGTTATTACCAGATGGTTTGGAATATTTTTGTTCATATGTTATTGTCTATCCTATTTTTTTAATGTCATGCTTCCTGCTTTGGCTAAAGCAGAACTTTTTTTAATTTTTTTTGAATTGGCATAATTTAAAGTTGAACTGATGTACATAGCTTGCAGACGAAACATATACGCTGATGATGGATGTTGGACCCCTTGGGTTGAGTTTGTTGAACTTGCATGCTGTTAATGGTAGTACTGAAATATTTTTGGACGTCAATGGCAACCGCATTGGTTTACTTTATAGCATTTTCCTTACTATTGTTAGGAATTTAGTGCACAAATTAGTTTTAGTCGAATACTGATAGTTATAGTATTTTTAAAAATAAAAAGAATTTAATCTTGCTGCATAGTACAATTTTACTTGAACCTTCTGAATTTTAGTAGTTGAACTTTTTAAAATTTTGTTTGTGAAATTTTTGTTACAATCATCTATGTTGAAGTATGCTTTTACAGAGTTATCTTAAAAAAAGGTTTTTTGTTTAATTTTTTTAATTTTTTACAACTAACATGTGTTTGAACTTTTCTACATTCTTTTCAAAATAAGGGTTATTTTTAAGTTATATGCATTTGTTCCTTTTAAATTGGTTCATGTGTGACCGGTAGGAATTTCGTATTGGGTTGTACTGTTGCATTGGGCCATCCCCTGGAGGCATTGTTTTCGGCCCAGATAGGTCGTCCGCCCGGCTGTGCAGCATAGCATGCGCGTGTGGTTTGGGTTTTGTCCCACCTCTCTATGCGAGGGAGCTCTCGCCCTATTTATAAGCGTTGTCGAGTCCCACCTGTCGAACTCCTATGAATACTTACCTGAGCACTTGTACGCTCGCTCTCTGTCATGACCTGTTGGCCCTTGTCGGCAGGCCCTACATTGGGGCGATTTACTAGGGATTCACCAACGGTATCACCATGGGCTCGAGTTCAAGTGTCAACCTGCGTTGGGGCCTACCTGTCTTTGGTAGCCATTTTTTCTTTTTGGTTTTGAATCTAGTACTTGACTCCATCAGTAATTTGGACTGATACTTTCGTTGCAATTCTTGTGAGTTTTGTCGAACTGTTCATTTGTCATTGAATTTTTGACTCTCTTTTTTTGTTGTTGTTGTGATTATTGTCAAAGGTTTACTAGTTTTATTTTTTAGCATTATAGTACTTGCTTGTAAACTAAGTTGTAATGAGGGTTCATTCAAAGTAGAACTTCTGTGTTTAGTCTGACATATTTTTTCGATGGATTTGTGAAATGATGCTTCTTTGTACCTTTTATATAAGTAAATTTGTACTGTCCGTTCAATTGTACTTGTACTGTCATTCTTTTAGTCTGATAATGAGCAATATAAGCCGGTGCTGATGCTTCTTAACTTTTCTGTTGTAGTACTTGCTAATTTTCTAGCAGCTACATATGGATGAAAAAATAGCACCGCATTGAGGGGCATTGTCGGTGTCAAAACCGGCGGATCTCGGGTAGGGGGTCCCGAACTGTGCGTCTAGGCGGATGGTAACAGGAGAGAAGGGGCACGATGTTTTACCCAGGTTCGGGCCCTCTTGATGGAGGTAAAACCCTACGTCCTGCTTGATTGATATTGATGATGTGGGTATTACAAGAGTAGATCTACCATGAGATCAAGGAGGCTAAACCCTAGAAGCTAGCCTATGGTATGATTGTTGTTCGTCCTATGGACTAAAGCCATCTGGTTTATATAGACACCGGAGAGGGCTAGGGTTACACAGAGTCGGTTACAATGGTAGGAGATCTACATATCCGTATTGCCAAGCTTGCCTTCCACACCAAGGAAAGTCCCATCCGGACACGGGACGAAGTCTTCAATCTTGTATCTTCATAGTCTTGGAGTCCGGCTGATGATGATAGTTCGGCTATCCGGACAGCCCCTAGTCCAGGACTCCCTCAGTAGCCCCTGAACCAGGCTTCAATGACGACAAGTCCGGCGCGCATATTGTCTTCGGCATTGCAAGGCGGGTTCCTTCTCCGAATAATTTATAGAAGATTGTGAACACCAGGATAGTGTCCGGCTCTGCAAAATAAATTCCACATACCACCGTAGAGAGAATAATATTTACACAAGTTCAATCTGCTGAGGTATTTTGTGGCGTGACATCACACCACTACCAAGCCTTTACTCGAATTGTTTTTATTGCACCACCTCAGCGCGTTTAGCGAAGCGGTTTCCTTGGCACGTCTTGTCGAAGCAGAGATCATGTTCCCCTTATTCCGGGATTCTCATTAATACGGACGTGGGTCACCCAACCGCGCCCGTTGCCACGCCCCCTCCATCGAAGGCGGGTTCCAAACGGTCTCGGGGACGGCTCTTGGTATTCACCATTTTTGTAATGAGACCAAGGCCCGTTCTTTTTCTTCAACCCTCAATCGAATCCGCCCCTCACCCTGAGTTCCAACACCCAAGGCTCTAGATTCGGGTACTTTCGACCTTCGACAATGTCTGGCTCCGACCTACGAGGCCGGTGGATGCCCTCCTCTGTCACAGAAGAGGACGTGCTCAAGCTGAGAGACGCCAGGTACTTAACCTACGAGATTTCGCATAGGTTGCCTGCCCAAGGGCAAGTTATTCCTACTCCTGAGCCTGGCGAGAGTGTCGTGTTCGTGTCTCACCTCCGTCGGGGTTTAGCCTTCCCAATGTGTCGGTGTACAAGCGTAGGGGTACCCTAGTATCCCGAACTTGAGCACGGGCAGTTGCAGCGCCCCGCGGCAAGGCTTGCCGGGTGACCGCCAAGGTCCTCCGTGGTTCCCTTGGAGCCATTCAAGAACAAAGTATTTAAGCTCAGGAGACAAGGCCCCGGCAAGAGGAGCTTGCCGGGAAGGCCAGCCAAGGCATTTCAAGGAACTTGCTGCGACGCGCCGCGCGTCCCGGCAAGGCCCGATGAGCGACAAGCTCCTGGACCTGACAAGACAACGATCGCGGCAAGGCACTTGCCGCGACAAGCGGCCACTCTGTGCCCACGCTCCAGCGCATCCACCAACGTGTTGCTCTGGGGGCCTTTCCAGGCGCGCGTGGCAGGAAACCGTGCAGCCGGCGGTGCGCGGTGGCATGCGAAGCTGACAAGATCGCCATCGTGGCGAGCGGTGGCGCCCCTGATGGTCCTTTTCTGCACTGTTTGGGCTACACAGACGGGCATTTAATGCCCTTGCCCCCCGCCGTCAGGATTATGTAGGAAACACTATACAGGCACCTGTACCAACCACCTCTCTTTTTACATTTGTACCCTTGTCTACGTTGCCACCTGTCGGTGACCCCTTTAGCATATAAAAGGAGGCCCACGCGCAACGTAGAAGGGGTTCGGATCATTCGGAAGCCAGAAAAACACTTAGCTCTCTCTCGAGCAAGAACACAATACAATCAAACAAGCAGCAGTAGGAGTATTATCTCTCCGGAGAGCTCCGAAGCTGGGTAAACTGCTCGTGTGCATCGCCTCGATCCACTCTTCGTGCGACCTCCGCCCCCCGCCGAACCGAAAGGGGCCACGGTCCGCCGGCCCCATAGGTGTTCGTGTATCAGTTTCCCCGACATCTTTGGCGCGCCAGGTAGGGGGCGTCAAGGTTGTGTGAACCTGATCCGGCGTTCACACGAGCTAGATCTTCATTTTCTTCATCAACATGCCACCGAAGAAGAAGGCTTCGGAGGCAGCTGTTCCGTCCACGTCGATCCCACCGCCACCGGAGCAAACGGGTGGTGGGGTAGACGTCGGCGGAAGGACGGACGTCGACGAGGAAGCTCACGATGCTGCCAGGTCCAAGGGCAAGGCAGCGTAGACCTCGACGTCCGCGCTTGTTCCGCACCCATCTCAGGAGGCACAGGACCGACAGCGTCATGGTACTCGCAGTACCATACGTTTGTTGGGCCAAGATCAAGCTGGTGGATCCGGGGGCGCTCAAGACCAGCATGCACGCCAACGTACCAGCACGAGCGAGCCACGGTCGCCCGGACGGGATAATGCTCCTTCTAACATAGTTAGAAGTCCAAGCACATCCCGCTCCTCGCGCCGCCCGCCACTGCCACCCACCACTCCGGCAGAAGATTTGGCGCGAGCTCAACTGCTCCTGGATTACCCTCCGACGTCGGACAATATCGACGAATGGAGGGCCACCATTCAGAGTCTCATCGGCTACGCCAACGGCGACACTCCGCGGCAGCCGAGCGCGCCGCTACCGCGGCAGGGTTGCCAGGCATGAGCCGGTGGCGACGAAACTGGTGGAGGTGCAACCACCATGCAATCACCACCCCGAAGGCCTAGATCGCCGACTCGCCGGATCCACCTCGACAGCGACTCCACCGCATCATCGGATCCACGAGCTCATCGCGATCAGCGCCAAGTTCTTCGCGATCGACAACAAGAAGACGCTCGTACTCGCATCGAGCGCCGAAGAGAAGCGCGACGTCAATCCGACAAGCGCGCTGGGCCCTCTGTCGACATGCATGCGCCAGGGGAACCAGGCGACGTGCCATACGCGGTAGGTTGCCCTGCGTTCACTCGTGAGCTGCGGCAAGTCCAGTGGCCCAGCACGAAGAACTTCAAGCCAGACGTACCGGAGAAGTACGACGGCAAGACGCATCCGTCGGAGTTCCTCAGCATCTACACCATTGCGGTGCAGGCTACCGGGGGAGGGGACGACAAGATCCTTGCCAACTACTTCCCGCTGGTGCTCAAGCCCAACGTCAGATCCTGGCTCATGCACTTGCCGGACAACTCCATATCCTCTTGGGCCGATCTATGCCATCAGTTTGTCAGCGCCTTCACAGGCGGCCACAAGCATCATGGCCAAGAGAGTGACCTTCACCTGCTCGCCCAGAAGGAAGGAGAGCCCCTGCGCAAGTACATTCAGAGATTCAGCAGCGTACAACACAACAACCCAGACGTCCACCCTGCCGCGGTGATCAGCGCGTTCCATCAGAACGTGTGAAACCGCAGGATGCGGGAGGAAATGGCGATGTGCAAGATCAGAGACGTCAGTTAGCTATATGCCCTAGCCGACAAGTGTGCACGTGCTGAGGAAGGGAGGAGACTCCCCGGAGAGAACATAGGAGCAGGAGGATCTGACAGTGAGGATGCAGCCCCGTCAAGGAAAAGCCGGCGGCGGAACAACAGGAAGAAGAAAGGCAAAGATGTGCTAGTTGTTGAGCAGTCCGGCAAGAAAGCCGAAGCTGGTAGCTCCGGCAAGGAGGTTGCCGCAGCTGCGACGGTCGCCGGCAAGCAGGACGGTACCAGCAAGCAGTACTGCAAGATCCACCGCACCAAGGGCCATGACCTCCGGAGCTGCAAGAAAGTCGAGCAGCTTGTTGAGCAACAGAAAGCTAAATACGAGCGGTGCGACAAGGAGAAAGCCCAGGAAGGTGCTGGAGGATCCGGCAAGAAATGTCCCGGCCGAGGAGGGCGCCACGGCAAGGCCAAGCAGCGGCAAGGAGACAGACCTCCTCGCGGCCGCGACAAGGATGAGGATGACGACGACGACGAAGACATGGATGAAGATGAGACCGATGAGCAGGAGTTCCAGAAAGCCACAGAGGTCCTGTGCGTTGACGGTGGTGCTTCTCTGCATACTTCGCACCGCCAGCTCAAGCAGTGGGTGCGAGAAGTTAATGCAGCAGAACCACCTGTCGGGTCACGCAAGCCTCTGAAATGGTCCAGCACGCCTATCATCTTTGATATTGAGGACCACCCTGATCGCATAACTGCGGTCGGGTGCTTGCCGATGTTGGTTTCACCAACTATCCGCAACCTCAAGGTCACTAAGATGTTAGTTGACGGCGGGGCCGGCTTGAACCTGATCTCCTCCGCGGTGCTCCAGAAACTCCAGATCCCTGACAGCGAGCTCGAAGAAACCGGTACGTTCCAAGGAATCAATCCGGGAAGGAGCAAGCCAAAGGGAAAGATCACGTTGCCGGTAACATTTGGCAGCGAGTTGAACTTCAGGACTGAGAGGGTTACTTTCGATGTTGCTGACTTTCCATTGCCATACAATGGGATACTCGGCCGTCCAGCACTCGCCAAGTTCATGGCAGCCTCTCATTATGCATACAACATACTGAAGATGCCAGGCCCGATAAGTGTCATCTCTGTCCCTGGCAACAAGAAGGATGCTCTTATCTGCGCCGACAAGATCTACCGGGAAGCAGCAGCCGCAGCAGATCGCAAGTCACTTGCCGCTGAAGCTCCCGGGGGGGAAGAAGAAGAAAAAGTCCGGCAAGAGTTCTGATGCCCACTCCGGCAAGCGCACCTCTTCGGAGTGCTGCGCTACGGTCGAGGACGCACCATCGAGCTCCACCGGCAAGTGTAAGAAGGCAGTGGCAGCTCCACCTGAAACCAAGAAGGTGTCCGCCAAGGAGGACGGCACTGGTGGTACCTTCACCATCAGTGCCACTCTCGACACTAAATAGGAAAGCACGCTCGTTGCTTTCCTGCGGGCGAACGTCGACGTGTTTGTGTGGCAACCGTCCGACATCCCAGGTGTTCCCAGGAAAGTAATTGAGCACCACCTTGCCGTCTGTCCTCATGCGCGGCCCATCAAGCAGAAAGTCAGGAAACAGGCAGTGGAGCGCCAAAAATTCATCGCAGAAGAAATCAAGAAGTTGGAAGTAGCAGGCCTTGTCAGAGGAGTGTTCCATCCTACGTGGTTGGCCAATCCTATAGTCGTGCGCAAGGCTAATGGGAAATGGAGGCTTTGTATCGACTTTACTGATGTTAATAAAGCTTGTCCCAAAGACCTATTTCCCTTGCCGCGCATCGACCAGATTGTTGACTCCACGGCCGGATGTGATTTGCTTTCATTTCTTGATGCATACTTAGGATACCATCAGATCTTCATGGCAGAAGAGGATGAGGAGAAAACCGCATTCATCACCCCGTGTGGCACGTACTGTTTTGTACGGATGCCTTTCGGTTTAAAGAATGCTGGTTCAACATTTGCAAGGGTAGTCCACCACGCTTTTGAGCCACAAATGCACAGAAATGTGGAGGCATACATGGATGACATAGTGGTCAAAAGCAAGGACAAAGCAACTCTGATTCAAGATTTGGACGAAACATTTGAAAATCTGCGCAAGATCAACCTCAAGCTCAACCCCGAGAAGTGCGTGTTTGGAGTCCCTTCCGGCAAGCTTCTCGGGTTCTTCGTGTCTCAGCGGGGAATTGAAGCCAATCCCGACAAGATCAAGGCCATTGAGCAGATCGAAGCACCAAAGCGCGTCAAGGATGTACGAAGGCTTGCCGGTTGCGTGGCTGCTCTCAGCAGGTTTATCTCTAGATCTGCTGAGCGCGCCCTGCCATTTTTCAAAATATTGAAAAAGGCAGGTCCAATGAAATGGACTCCGGAGGCAGAGGCTGCGCTGCAGGACTTGAAGAAATACCTGTCCTCCGCTCCAACACTTGTTGCACCTAAGCCACAAGAGAAGTTGCTGCTGTATAAAGCGGCAACCAATCAAGTGGTTAGTACTGCGTTAGTGGTGGAGAGGGAGGCAGATGACGAGCCAGCAACCACGGCAGATGCATCCAGCGACAAACAGGGGGCTTCGCCGGCAAGCTCTGGTCCTGACAAGGATGGATCTGCGGAAGAGCATGAGAAGATGCAGAAGAGAATGGTGCATCGCCCAGTTTACTTTGTCAGCTCCCTTCTGCAGGGGGTAGGTCAAGGTACTCTGGTGTGCAGAAATTGCTTTTCGGGCTCCTCATGGCCTCGAGAAAGCTACGCCATTACTTCCAAGCACATGAGATCACAGTCGTCACTCGTTTTCCGCTGAAGAGGATACTGCAAAATCCCGAAGCAACAGGCAGGATTGTAGAGTTGGCACTGGAACTGTCAAGCTTTGGCCTCAAGTTTGAGAGCACTTCAACTATCCAAAGCAGAGCCTTGGCAGAGTTCATAGCAGAGTGGACGCCAACGCCAGATGAAGAAATTCCAGAGACGAGCATCCCTGTCAAGGAAGCGAGCAAAGAGTGGCTGATGTACTTTGATGGTGCCTTCTCGCTGCAAGGCGCCGGTGCGGACGTGCTGCTTGTCGCACCCACGGAGAGCACCTCAAGTACGTAGTCCAGATGCACTTTCCCAAGGAGCAAGCAACTAACAATACTGCAGAGTATGAAGGATTGCTTGCCGGTCTCAGGATCGTAACAGACCTTGGGATCAAGAAGCTCATTGTCAGGGGTGACTCACAGCTTGTCATCCGCCAAGTGAACAAGAACTATCAGAGTCCGTTGATGGAAGCATATGTTGATGAAGTGAGAAAGCTGGAAGAGCACTTTGACGGCCTACAGATGGAGCATGTCCCGGGAGCTCAGAATGACATCGCTGTTGGCCTGTCAAAGTGCGCCGCACTTAAGTTACCTGTGGAACCAGGGATCTTTGTGCTCAAGCTGACTCAACCGTCCGTAACGCCATCAACTGGACAGAACAAGAAGAGGAAGTTGATTTCTGGTGACTATTTTCCGGTAGAGCTCCCTGAAGCCGCCGCCAAGAAGGTCCCCAAGATCAACGCCAACGATGCTGAGGAGCAGTCTGCTCCGGCAAGCCTTATGGTTTGTTCCGTCGTAGCAGACGCTCCCGACAAGCTTTGCTCTGGCAAGCTTGCCGGGGAACATCAAGCTCCGGCAGAGCCGCAAGTTCTCGCCATAGAAGCAGATGGTCCCGCAGCAGCAGATGTGCCTTTAGTCCTTGTTGTCGAGCCACAAGCTCCAGCATGGGCACAACAGATTGTCCATTTCCTTCAGACAGGAGAACTTCTCGAAGAGCAAGAAGAAGCGGAAAAAGTAGCCCGGCAGTCAAGTATGTACCAGTTGGTCGACAGCACACTGTACAGAAGGAGACTCAATGGTGTGAAATTGAAGTGTATTCACCGGGAAGACGGACAAAAGCTGTTGGCAGAGATACATGGAGGCATATGTGGTCACCACATTGGAGCAAGAGCACTTGCCGGCAAAGCGTTCCGGCAAGGTTTCTTTTGGCCGACAGCCCTCCAGGATGCAACTGCACAAGTAACCAAGTGTGAAGCGTGCCAGTTCCATTCCAAGCAGATACACCAGCCAGCTCAAGCTCTCCAGACGATCCCTATATCCTGGCCATTTTCGGTCTGGGGGCTCGACATCCTCGGCCCCTTCCCCCGAGCTGTCGGGGGCTTTGAGTACTTGTACGTCGCAATCGACAAGTTCACAAAGTGGCCGGAGGTGGAAGCAGTGAGGAAGGTGACAGCACAGTCAACAGTCAAGTTCTTCAGGTCGATTGTTTGCCGTTTCGGGATCCCTAACAGAATCATCACCGACAACGACACGCAATTCACGAGCCGCACCTTCATGCAGTACGTCCAAGATCTTGGCACCAAGGTCTGCTTCACTTCTGTTGCTCATCCGAGGAGCAACGGTCAAGCAGAGAGGGCAAATGCTGAAGTGCTGCGCGGGCTCAAGACCAGGACTTTCGACTGCGCAAGTGCGGAAGGAGCTGGATCAAGGAGCTGCCAGTGGTTCTTTGGTCGATCAGGACGACGCCAAATCGAGCCACTGGACATACACCTTTGGCTCTAGTCTATGGAGCAGAGGCAGTTCTCCCCACGGAAGTCGTATACGGATCACCTCGAGTGCTCGCTTATGATGAGCTTGAGCAAGAGCAGCTGTGACAAGATGACGCGCTGCTCCTTGAGGAAGATCGTCTTCAGGCTACTATACGAGCTGCTCGATACCAGCAAGCTTTGCGCCGCTACCATAGCCCCAAAGTTAATGCCAGAAGCTTCGAGGAAGGCGACCTTGTTCTTCGGCGCGTTCAGTCCGCCAAGAATTCCAACAAGTTGACGCCGAAGTGGGAAGGCCCTTACCGGGTGAAACGAGTCACTAGGCCTGGTGCTGTCCGCCTTGAGACCGAAGATGGCATTCCGGTGAGCAACTCCTGGAACATTGAGCATCTTCGTAAGTTTTACCCGTAGGGCGCAGTTGCCGGAACCCGTTCCGGCAACCACCTTTTGTACAAGTCTTGAAGATGTTGCATGTAATCCTTTGTACAAAGCCAGGCGCAGATCCCGTGCATAAGTAAAGCTCATGTGCCCCGACATCTTGTCAATTTCATGCATTATATTTTTTTTCTTGCATGTGTTATCTGACACTTTGTGCAGCACCAATCCCCGGTAAGCAATAACGAGCCGAAAGGCTCCATATCTTTATTTTCTCTTCTTTCTTTTTCTCAACAAAGGAAAGGAAGGTTCCCTCGCACACAAGTTTGCCGGGGGGAAAGGAGAAGATTATGATGTGGACCAGGCGTCGTTCAATAAAGTTTCGCCTTGACGGAAACCTTGCCGGGAAGCAAACGACAGAAAAGCTAAGTTGCCAAAGTTTGGGTAGTTAGTTTTAATTTTTAAGTTATCTTCCTCGAACGACCGTGCTTTGTATGGATAACCTGTGCGCGGAGGAACCAACTCGAGCTAGTTGCGCCCTTACTTTGTTTCGAGTCCGCTCAACAACTTAAGTGTGCTGCAACCAGTCGCGACAAGGTTTCTTGTCGGAAGCGGCACCGCCAGCAGGCTGCTGACGTCCCGCACTCAGCGCTCGCGGCTCGGGTGCCTGCACCGACAAGTTCCCTAAATGCGTAGGGTAAAAACATACAAAGGAAGGAATCTAGTAAAGGAAATAACGTAGCAATCGATACCAGAAATAGAGTTATGTTACAAAATAACTTGTCGCAGCTCTAACAGATTGCTCTTATAATATGGCTAGCAGCGACAAGGAGAAAGAGAAAACGGGCGGCCTAGTCTACGCGATCGCCCTCAACCCTCTTGATCTCGCTCACCTTGTCCACAATGGGTGCGACAAGGGCCTTGAGCGCATCCAGATCGGCGTCAGGCGGCAAGGACCTGAGTACGTTGATGAGGTTGAGGCCTGGGTTGCAGAACGCCACCTTCATCAGCACCTTCTGGAGAGCCCCCGCGCAAATCCTGCGCGACTCGTTGGCCAGCTGCTTTGGGATCCTCTCCCGGAGTCGCTGGAGTGCCGTCGCCACGCCTTTGAAGAACAGGCTGAGCTTGGCGCTGGGTTGGAGATGCTCGTCGGAGGGATACCCAAAGTCCTCCATCCTCAGCTGCGCGAGCTCCCTGTCGATGGCAGCGGCAGCATCCACAAGACCTTCAGTCCAATGCTCCACTGTCTCCCTGATGGCGTCGTGGGCGGCAGCAGCACTCGCCAGCAGCGCCTCGTCGGCCTTGACCTTCTCCGACAAGGTCACCTCTCGCTCCTTGGCGGCGTCCAGCGTCTAAGTCAGCGTAGCCAGCTTCAACTCGAGATCCGCGTTGGTGTCCTTGGCGGCACTGAGCTCCTTGCTCCTCTCAGCGAGAAGACCTTGCAGCTCACCATGGGCGGCAGCATCCTTCTCGTGCTCGCGCTTGAGCGCGACAAGCTCCTCGCCGCTCTTCTTGATATTGGCCTCCACCTGCGCCACCTTCGCCTCCAGCTCTTTCTTGGCGGCCTCAGCAGCTGCGGCAGCGTCCTTTGCTTCCTTGAGCGCCCCGCCAATTGCTTGCTCGCGCTCGGCAAGCTCCTCCTCATGGCTGTCAAGGTTGACCTTGCGCTGCACCAACTCTCCCTCCTACGCAGATAGCTTCTCGGCAGCAAGCCGCTGCTGCTCCTCAACCTCAGCCTTCGCGAGGAGGAAGGCTTTCCTCTCCTCGGCGACTTGCTCCCGCTCCTCTGCCAAGCTCCGGAGAGTTTCCTGCCTGAGACCCCGGAGCTCCTCCGCGCGCTTGTCGATGTCGACTCCCTCCCACGCGATGAGTGCTTCTCGGGACGCCAGCTTGGTTTGTCGGGCGCGGTAGAGCGACAACAGTTTCCGCAGCAGCCGCTCCTCCTCAGACTCGCCGCTGCTGCTGCTGGGCACATCGACCAGCGCCAGCCCAGCGGAGGCGAGCACCTCCTCGTCAAAAGCTTCTCCGTCGACCGGCGCCCTGGAGCTTGACGCCCAGGGAAGCTTGATGAAGATACCGTCGCCGGCCTTCAAGTAGGCGCCGGGCTGGGGCTCTTCGGAGCCTGGCTCCGCGGCAGCGCCGGAGGGATCGGCGGTCGGCGCAGCGCCTGGCGCTCCTGCGGCCTCAGGGCCGTCAGTGCAATCGCCCGACCCCTCGCCAGCTTCTGCAGCGGCAGCCTTGGCAGCCTCTTCGCCAGCGGGCTCATCAGCACCGGCCCCTTCTTCGTTGGCGGCGGCGTCGTCGTTGCTGGCACGCGTGCCTTCCTCGCCGGCGTCCTCAATCTCCATTGGCTCCACAGCAGATGGATCTGAAGAACGAAGAAGGGAGAAAAATCAAGCAAAAATGCAAGAAAGGGAATTTAGAAGAAGAGCCCAAGGGAAGATTTCGGGCAAGAAGATTACCTGTACTAGGATCTGCGGTCGTGGTCTCAACCGCCGGAGGATCACTGGTGCCGTCCCTTGCCGGAGAACTGTCCCTTGCCGGGGCGTTCTCCCTTGCTGGAGAGCGCTCCCTTGCCGGGGACTCCTCCCTTGGCGGCGTAGTCGAAGCAGATGGCACTTCGGGGGCGGCTTCCGGGCCCTCCTATTGAGGCTGTTCTGCTCCTACACAAATCAACAAGCAAGATATCAGTAGAGAAAAGAGCACCCATGCGCCCGACAACAGGAAGTAAAACTACAAACTTACGCTGGGGGCTGCGCTGGGGGCTGCTTTGGGGAGTGGCTGCAGGGTCCATCAAGGTGGTCTCAGACACACCCCCTGCTGACACGGTGGGATCAGCTTCGACGACAATCACCAAGGCCTTGGCTCTCTTCGCCGCTCTCTGGGCCAGCGTCCTGAAAAGGAATGGGTTCAGATTGAAGCAAGTCAGAGACAAGATAAAAGCAACAAGATTGGAGAACTACAAGAACGCCAAAGAAACTTACTCTTCTTCCTCCTCGTCGGAGCTGAGCGCGGAGAGATCGAAGTCCGGCTCCCCTCCGGTGCAGCGAGGCAGAGGAGTAGGATCCCTTGCCCGCTTGGTAGGGGCGGTGGCGGTGGATCGGGAAGATCCCGCTCCAGTTGCCGCAGCAGCATGAGGCGCTCCCACGGCAACATTGCTTGCCGCGGTAGAGCGTGTCGCACGGCTTGGCGGCTGTTGGCTCGTTTGCCGCCCCGCTATGTCCCCGACCCTGCGGAGACGCCTTCTTGGCGGGGCCGGGGGCTCCGCCTGCGGCAAGCTGTCTAAAGGCTCGGGCTCTTCCTCGCCGGCCTCGCTCGGCTCAGCTTCAGGGCCGGCAAGATCTTCCTGACCGGCAAACTCCTCGCGCTCGGCAAGGCTTGCCGCCTCTGCCGCCTCTGCCTCCTCTACGGTGAACCCGAACGCGCCCGCGGCAGCTGCTGCCGTAGCCTCTTCCGCCCTAGTGGCGATGCGCTGCAGCTCCGCGTCGGTAGTGTCGCGGGTGAGGCTCTTCTGTTTGTCAGCGCGGACCGGCACTTCTACCAAGTCGTCGAAGAACGCTTGTACGACGTCATCCGCAGGTTCTTGCCAAGTTGGGGCAACTCCGTGCGAATCGCACAACGGCATCATCGCGTGGATCCGGTCAAGCGACGAATTGTTGCACAACGGAACGACGCTCCTCGGCAGCGTGAATGGATGTTGGGGATCTCGTTTGAACAACTCCAGGAGCATCGCATCCAGCTCCAGGACGGGGAAGTTGAAGTTGAGGCCCGGGTGCAGCCTCATGATATCCGCCGAGTTCTTGAACTCCCAGGCGGGTCTCCCCCTCTCCTACAGGGGGGCGATGCGGCGACGAAGGAAATCTGCGCCAACGGTGCCTACGGTGAGCCCGGCAAGCCTAAGGCGAAGGATCTGGGTGACGGCAATCTTCAGCGTGTCGTCCTCCGGGGCCACATTGCTCCAATCATTGCCGCGCACTATTGGGGCTTGGCGCAGGGCAGTGAACGGCTGCGGATTCTCCTCGACGATCCAGCACCACTCCGCTCTCCACTCCTCCCACTTGCTGCGGAGCTCCCCCTCCAGATACGCCTCCTTCTTGCCGACTCTCAAGATCCAGGCGATCCCTCCGGCAAGCGGCCCTCCTCTCTCGACCCGAGGCATGAAGAAATGGCGGAAAAGGGCTACATTTGGGTGGACTCCGACAAAGTTTTTGCACAAATGTGCGAAAACTGCCATGGTCAGAACGGCGTTGGGGGTGAAGTCAAGGAGGCGGAACCCGTAGGTGTTCATGATGTCGCAGAAGAAATCAGAAAAGGGCGGGCAGAGCCCGCAATAGAAGAACAATGCGAAGAACGGGTACCCGCTTGGAGCCAGTTCCGAAGCTGCAGCCGGGAGTACCCTCGTGCGCGGATGCGCACGCGTCTCCGTCGACCAGAAGAGGTAGTAGTACTCCCTCAGCTCCTGCGCACCGAGCTGAGGGGGGGAAGAGGGCCCGCTCCTTCCGCAGCGCCGCGAGCCGCTGCGCCTCGGCTGACTTCATGCCCTTCCCCTTGTCAGCTTTTGGAGCCATGGTGGAGGTGGTGGGGAAGATCGGCGGCGTTGGCGACACTGGTGGCAATGGCGGGTGGGGCGCTGCTCTCTTTCTGCTTCGAGAAGAGGAGGGGAGCGGCGGAGATTTCTGGAGTTGGAGCAACAAACGGTGAGATGGGCGACCTGCCCCTGTTTCCCCTTCTTATAAAGAGGGAGGGGGCAGACGTTTCACCCTTCCGAATAAAGAAACCACCCACGATCTCTCCCACGATGCCGCATTCGACACGTGCCGTTAGGGAGGGCGCGGTGGAAACGGAGTCAGATACGGCGTAACCCAGGCCGCGTGTGCCCGTGCCCTATTTTGGGCCTGGCCCAACAGCGCTCGGCACCGTGTGTGGCCCAGGCCCAGGGGCTCCTGTCGGTGTACTAGAGTAGGGGTACCCTAGTATCCCGAACTTGTGCACGGGCACTTGCAGCGCCCCGCGGCAAGGCTTGCCGGGTGACCGCCAAGGTCCTCCGTGGTTCCCTTGGAGCCATTCAAGAACAAAGTATTTAAGCTCAAGAGACAAGGCCCCGGCAAGAGGAGCTTGCCGGGAAGGCCAGCCAAGGCATTTCAAGGAACTTGCTGTGACGCGCCGCGCGTCCCGGCAAGGCCCGGTGAGCGACAAGCTCCCGGACCCGACAAGACAACGACCGCGGCAAGGCACTTGCCGCGACAAGCGGCCACTCTGTGCCCACGCTCCAGCGCATCCACCAACGTGTCGCTCTGGGGGCCTTTCCAGGCGCGCGTGGCATGAGGCCGTGCAGCCAGCAGTGCGCGGTGGCATGCGAAGCTGACAAGATCGCTATCGTGGCGAGCGGTGGCGCCCCTGACGGTCCTTTTCTGCACTATTTGGGCTACACAGATGGGCATTTAATGCCCTTGCCCCCTGCCGTCAGGGTTAGGTAGGAAACACTGTACAGGCAGCTGTACCAACCACCTCTCTTTTTACATTTGTACCCTTGTCTACGTTGCCACCTGTCGGTGACCCCTTTAGCGTATAAAAGGAGGCCCACGCGCAATGTAGAAGGGGTTCGGATCGTTCGGAAGCCAGAAAAACACTTAGCTCTCTCTCGAGCAAGAACACAATACAATCAAACAAGCAGCAGTAGGAGTATTATCTCTACGGAGAGCTCAGAAGCTGGGTAAACTGCTCGTGTGCTTCGCCTCGATCCGCTCTTCGTGCGACCTCCGCCCCCCGCCGAACCAAAAGGGGCCACGGTCCGCCGGCCCCATAGGTGTCCGTGGATCAGTTTCCCCGACACAATGGATCCCTTCGTGAGGGGGCTCATGTTTTACTATGGGCTGGAATTTCACGACTTGGCTCAGGAGTCCATCCTCCACATCTCATCATTCATTGTCGTCTGCGAAGCCTTCCTCCGCACTACCCCTCACTTCGGCTTGTGGCTCAAAACCTTCAATGTGTAGCCAAAGATGATTGCGGGGCGTCAGGCAGAGTGCGGCGGGGCGGTTATAAACAAGAGGGCCGATGCTCTATGGCCCAAGGGCTCTTTTCAGGAGGAGCTCGGTTTGTGGGAACAGGAGTGGTTCTATATCACCGCTCCCAGGGGCAGCAGGCAGAGGCCTCCACTTGTCTTTCGCCCGGGCCCTCCACAACGGCTGACGTCATGGGTCAACAAAGGGCTTGACTGGGGGCCGTCCAAAGATGTACCCCTGTTGCAGGGCCGGATTTGAGACCTCCAGGAAGGGGAGATCAGTATGGTCGTAGTGACACAGGTTATGGTAATTCGGCGCCTTCTGCCCTGCAAACGTTGCCCCCTCCGTTCATGGGTTTGACACCCGTGGAGATGTAAGAACTGTTCTTCGGATCACAAGAGATGTGTCCGGACTTGACCGAGGACGCTGGCCTAAGCTGCAATCGCCCGGATACTAAAGTAAGTAGCCCTGTGTCCGGACACATTGTCCATTTATTTATCATGGGTTTGCCTTTTAACCAGCTATCCCTTGAAGAGGAGTGGATAGCGCAAGCAAAATTGATACGGTGTCCGGCCCCCCTCCCTGAGACCACGCCGGATCCCGTGTTAATTAAAATGTTGGTGGTTGCACCTTCGGAGGAGGGCAAAGGGGGGCACAGGGAAACTACCACCTCTTCCAAGGAGGCTTGCAGTAAGGGGAGAAACGAGGGTCCCTCCCTTCAGGGGGAGAAGAGGACCGCTTCCAAAGACCCGGAGGCCAAGGCCTCAAAGCGGGGAAGGAAATCACCGGAAGGTCCCGTGCCGGGAAGAGCCCCAGCCGCACAGTCTCCCCAAAGGAATCAGCCCTCCAGTGAGCCGTAAGTAAAAAAGGGGGGTTTTGTAATAGGGGACATCCCTACTTTATTTCGAAGGTTAACCGAAGTTTTCAGCTTGTAGTTCGGATCTCAGCCCTTCTCAGCAGAGCTCATCTTCGGGGGACCTTCGTCTGGAGATGATGGAGAGCGAAACGCCTCCATCTGCTGCCCCGTCGGGCGGGGCGGACGACCCTGAGGTGTCGTCATGGAGGGTCTCCCCGAGTCCGGCGGGGCCGGGGAGTTCGGCACCCACTGGAGTACGGCCGGTGGAGCTGCAGGATTTGCTCGAGAGGGCGTCTATCTCAGAAGATCACCACACATTAATGAGTATGGTGATTGAAAGGATCTCATCCGCCGAGAGCGGGTTGTATGAGGCCGTCGGAAGCTTGCTGACGGGGTTTGAGGTACGCAAAAAACGACATACCTTTTGACAGTTTTGCACATGGAATGCGCCCTGTATAGATAGTAGCCCCTGAGACTTGGGATGCTGTCGAAAGTGACAGCGTGCCGAGGATCATAATCTCAGTTATAGAATGTCGCCTTTCCTATGCGGGTGGTCGAACGATCGGTGGCCAGCCGGACTGATGGAGCTGCCGAGCTGAAGCGGCAACTCGACGTTGCGGATGCGGACATCGCGCTGGTCAATAAACAACTTGATGAGTCACAAGGTAAGTGGTTGCTCTGTGGTCACCGAGTAAGGGAGCTGATGCCCGTTCCTTACAATTTGTATGCTTGATGCAGATGGTGCCTCTGTTGTGGAAGACCTTCGAGCAAAGCTTGCTCGAGCCAAGGAGCAAGCCAGGAAAAGTGATGCGGCTGCCTCGAAGGCAGTGGAAGAGCTAAAAGCCGAAAAGACTGTTCACTGCCGAAGTAGGGAGGAGATGGCCGGAATGGCCGTGAAGTTAAAAGATGCTACCGACCGCTATGAGGTTCTTGAAAGAGAATGCTAAGCGGAGCAAGAGGACCTGAAGAAAGCCGTCGCCGAAGCCAAGGATGCCCGTAGTGCGATGCGGGCTATGAAGGAGGAACTGCGTCAGGCCGGAGACATTGCGGCTGGAAAGCCCTTTCTGCTGCGTAGGAAGTTCACGGATCTGAAGTATGCTCAGTTGGGCCAATTGTGTGGTGCGGAGGATCCTTATCTGGATTTGGCGGGAGTGCGGCAGACGCAGTCGTGCACTTCCGAAGCCAGAAGGATCACGAAATGGAAGAGCTTTTCTGGTCTCAATTCCATAGTCCGGAGTGTCCACTTCCGTTGACTGATCGGTTGGCGGAGTGGGCTGAGCTGAATAGGTTGTCCGGACTTGCCATGACGGATGTGGTGGGTCATCTGTGGCCAGAAAGGCCCAAGCCGGAGAGTTATTTTGGCTTGTTGCAGCAATTCCTTGGGGCGGTGACGCATATCGAGGTGATGAAGCGGTCGGCATGCATAGAGGGTGCACGGATGGATCTTTCCCGTGTTAAGACATACTGGGCGGAGATGTATGCCACCGCTGTTGCATCCCAGGGTTTGGACAAAAGCCGATTACCCGCCGAGCACTATTTTGAGGAAGTCCTGCAGGGCGCTCCTTTAATAGAGTCGCAGTGCTCGAAAGATGTTATGTTCAAATGACGTGTATGATTTGTGATATCATGTTTATAATGTAACAACTTTTTATACTTGTGCGTTCAAGTATTGAACTATCTCTTGTGCGGCCGTATATGTATGTATAACCTGAAAGATGGCAGTCTTTGGCTTCAGCCCCCACGCACATGGTGCGGGGGTGTTTGCAAAAGAAAAGCGCTTTTTCACACTTAATCCAACGTCTTGGTCCTTTGAAGGAGGTGATAGCATAGCAAACTAGGAAACTGGACTATAATGCTTTATCCCTTTCACTTAGCCATAGGAGCTCGAAGGTGGGGCTACGATATAGCCCCTAGAGGCACCACGCTCTCCGAACTCGGGGCGCGTATGTGCCTGACCGGGAAGCGGTCCTTCGTCAAAGCGGGGGAATTCTAAAAATTCCAGTAGTTGATAGAGTGGTTGACTAGTCTCTCGCTATATCATGACAGTCAGTTTTCGGCTTTCTCTACTGAGGTGCTCGCCCGGCCGAACCGGGGCACAATCGCAGTAGTTCTCCTTGTGCCGTGTTAGCCGATGGAGCGGAACGTAAGGCAGCAAAACACAGGAGCCGGGCAAACCCAACATTTGACCAAAGACATGATTCGGAGCTGATGCATATAAGGCCTAACTCGAGACGCCGAACACTCCCTGAGGTATTCGGTCTTTATGATACCGGGCAGAACAATGCCCTAAGCCCCTACTGTCCAGGTACGGGCAAGAACTTCTGACGCGGCCGATGCCAAAACGCCAGCCTCCTCCTCGGTTATGGTAGGAAACCGGGGGATGTGTATCAACAAGAGACAGTAAGAAAGGTTTACGTAGGGTCTTAATCTGAAAAGAATCCTTGCAACGGGTCCCTACTGCACGTCTGCGCCTGTGTCTCCGTTGTGCTGTATCCTGGACGGGTGTAGCACGTGCTTCATCTGTAAAAGAGAAGAACTTAGTTTGGAAAAAATATCGTGCAAAAGATGTATTTAAAATAAAGTATGATAATGTTGAGCTTTATTGGCTCTCACTGCTTATACGTGCAGCCCCTTGTAAAGAGGTATGCGGCTGGGAAGCCCCTTGTTTATTTATGCCGGACTCGCCTAACCGTGTCCGAGGTCTGAATGACCTGTTTTTAGGGGCTTTGACCAGCAAGGTCGGATTAGTGTGCGGCTGTCAAAGCAGTCTCACGTTTTCCGTGGTCGAGGAACACTCAGAGTTACCCTTTAATGAGATTATGCCGCGTGGACCGGGCATTTTAAGCATAAGAGACGCGTAATGCGGTATTGCGTTAAAGCGGGCGAAAGCTTCGCGTCCCAGTAGTGCTTGATGGCTTCTTTTGAATGGGGCTATATGGAAAATGAGCTTTTCGCGACGGAGGTTGTCCAATGAACCGAACACGACCTCTAGTAGTGCAGAGCCTGTACAATTGGCGTAAAGGCCAAGCGTCACTCCTTTGAAGGAAGTGCTGCTATGGTGAATTTTGGTAGGGTTTATCCCCATTCTACGGATGGTGTCCTGGTATAGCAGGTTTATATCGCTGCCGCCATCCATTAGGACTTGTGTGAATTGTAGTCCGTCGATTATGGGATCCAGTACCAAAGCAGTCCCTCCTGCGTTTCGAACACTTCTGGAGTAATCCTGATGGTCGAAAGTAATTGGTTTAAACATCCAATTTCGGGACTCTGCTGGGGTGGACCGTGCGGCGCGTGTTTTAGCAGGTGCCACACTATTTTTCCTTGTTATCACATGAAGTGAGTTCACTGTTTTGACTTCTAGTGGGAAAGTCTTCTGTTTTCCGGTGTGCTGCTTGTGGGGTTCATCGTCGTCTTCGCTTGGTGTGTCGAGCCCCTTGTGTTCGGCATTAAGTCGGCCGGACTGCTTGAAGACCCAACAATCTCTGCGGGTATGGTTTGCAGGCTTCCCGGGGGTACTATGTATTTGACATATCCTATCCAAGATTTTGTTTAGGTTGGATATCTCATCACTGTTGTCCTTGAGAGGCAGTGTTTTATTATTCGGCCGAGAGCTTTTGAATCCGGCGTTGACCGCCGTGCTATTTGGGCCATTTTCCTTATTCTGGCGCTGATCTTTTCTGCGTCGTGATTTCCCATTTCCATCCCTGACCTCGGATGTACTCGGGTCGCTGGTGCTGCATCTTGCCAGCCAGCTATCTTCCCCCGTGACAGGACCCCGACTCGATGACACATCAATCTAGCCTGTAACACCTCATATCACTTTGCGGCCTCACGCACGGTATCCCCACGGGTGTCGCCTTACCTTTGCCCGGGACCGTTTGCGCCTTTTGGCTCACATATATGATAGTGTCGCTAGCATCCATATGTTAAGGAGCCCGGGCTGACATGACTAGTTGTAAACCCAAAGTGGCACAGACTTACAGGGACAGGCATCCATGACCCAGCAACGAACGTGTCGGTCATCAGCAAGTGGGTCCGGGCTGTAGCACTGGGCTAGCAGGACTCCGCTAAACCGGGCTGTAGCGGGCTAACAGGACTCCGGTACTCAATGCGTGACATTTCCCCGAAGGGACAGACACCGGAACGAAGAAGGACACATGCCGGCCAGCCTAAGTGTTCCAGAGCAGTAGCAAGCTACCATGGCTCAGCGGTAACACTAGGAGACATTTCCCGGTAAGAGAGGCTACTAAGGATAAACAACTAGATAGTCAGATCCCACACATACCAAGCATTTCAATCATACACACAGTATGCTCGATATGTGCAAATACAACAAGGAATCACAACATGACTCTATGACACAAGTACTTTATTTAAGGCTCAGAGAGCCATACATAACATACACAAAGGTACGGGTCACACGACCCAGCATTCAAGTCATACAGTCATACAAACCAGCAGCGGAAGTAACTTGTCTGAGTACAGACAACTAGAAAAATAAAAGAGGCTTGGAAAGCCTAGCTATACTACGTGGTCCTTCACAAGCTCAGGATCACCACCTAGGCCTTAGCCTACTCATTGATGTCAACGTCTATGTAGAACCCATCAGAAGGGGTTGCAGCGTCTTCTGTAAAAATGTAAATTATAGCAACATGAGTACAAAGGTACTCAACAAGACTTACATCAGATCCTACATACATGCATATTATCAAGAAGGGTTGGTGGAGTTATTGCAGCAAGCCAGCTTTGACTCTTGGCTAGGCTAACCTATGAGACTCCAACTTGAAATGGTTTTGCGCACACGAGTCCGCTACTCACCACTTCAATACACTACCGAGGATTCACCTCCGTCTTCCTGCGGAAGAGCCCTCCTCGGCACTCACACTTATCTTGAGGCTTTTAGTAGTTTCCAGTTACTTGTCTATGAACTGTATAGGCAACCAAGTAGTCCTTTACCGCGTACGCGGCTTTTCGAATAGATCATGATAACCCTGCAGGGGTGTACTTCTTCATACACGCTCTCACCACTTACCGTCGTTTACACGACATGTACTCGGCAACCTTCAAGCAGAAGCCCAACGTGGGTGTCGGCCACGACCTACCTAATCACTTAAGCCTCCAGTCCAGGTTTATCGCCTATCCAGGTTCCATCCATAGGGAGTCCGGCCGAGGTTTCCCATACGGCCCCGAACGATGTGAACAGGGTTCCCGAGATACCTAACGGGTATTCGGTACACCCGGCCACGTACCTACCACATCACAGCCCACCCCTACGGTCAGCGCTGTCCACGGCCTCCAGTAGGCTACAAACACCAGAAACTACTTGCAACTCCTGGATGGAGAACTAGGGTGAATAAGAACCGAGAGGGTCCATTGGTTTCGGGCCCAATGCATGGTAGTAGCTGATTCTTAAATCACACATACAGATCTCAGTGCTTAAGGTCGGCTTCAATGAAACAACCCACCATGTACTCCTACATGGCCTCTCATCGATACCTTTACCAAATCGTGTTCACCACACCACTCTCATTACCGACATAATCATTTCACTCTAGCCCATCACCCAGATGAACCAGACCTGACACGACTCTAAGCATAGCAGGCATAGCAAGGTAGGAACAACACATACATATGGCTCAATCAACTCCTACACATGCTAGTGGGTTTCATCTAGTTACTGTGGCAATGACAGGTCATGCAGAGGAAGTGGGTTCAACTACCGTGGCACATAGCAGTTTGAAACGCGTTGTCTTAATGCAGTAAAAGAGAGCAGGAGCGAGAACATGGGATTGTATCGATATGATCAAATGGTTGGTTGCTTGCCTGATGGTTCGATGCACTGATACGGTTCTTCATTAGGGTAATCACGGAACTCCTCGGAGGCAGAACCTGCCGCAAAGAACATCGATACACGACCATCACCAAACAATGTGCAACAATATGATGCATGCATGAAACATAGCAATATGAGTGTGTTGGGCTAATGCAACTAAGACCAGAAGGGTTTGAACCAATTTGAATCAAAGATTCAAATTTCAAACTCAAACATGGCCCTTTAAAGTGTTTTTTCTTGTTCTGTATTAAACATCAGGTTAACTTGTTTAATCATGCATGAAAATAGTATAGATGGATAGATTGGATTTTTCTGATCATTTTTCATATATAATTTGTCTAATTTGGAGTTACAGAATAAAAGTTATGAATTTTTGAAGTTTAAACTATATTCTGGAATTTCCTATATTAGATTAATTCTAGAAAATCAATTATTGCGTCAGCCTGACGTCAGTGTGACGTCAGCAGGTCAACGGAACATGTCCAGGTCAAACCTGACAGTGGGTCCCGCGTGTCAGTGTGATTAGATTAATTAAAGTTTTAATTAAAACTAAACCTGTTTAATTAACAGGGCTGGGCCCCACCTGTCATTGACTCAGGGGAGTCAACCAGGGCCCACCCGTGGTCAAACCCGAGTCGGCTGCACCGGCGTTTAGCTGCCGGCGAGTCCGACGAGGCGGCGGAAGTGGTTTTGGCTGTTTCGGCCACCAAATGGGTCGCGGAGACCACCGGAGTGGAGCTGAGGACGAGCCGCAGCTCTTGGTGGAATCCGTTGGGGTCGGGGTGGCCGGAGTTGGCGCCGGCGACGACTTTGGCGGCCACCGGGGTTCGGCCGAAGACGAACTTGACGCTAGAGGGGTCAGTGAGGCGCGGGGAGTAGCTAGCTAGGTGCTACGTGACACGGTGAGTATGATGGACACCGTGGAGTGGTCGGAGGGTGACCGGGAGCACGTCGGCGACGAGCTCCACGGCGGTGGGTGCGGTTGAGCTCCGGGAGGTCGCTACACAGCTCGGGAGCAAGAGAAGGAGGGGGGGGAAAGATGGCTAAGCTCACAGTGAGTGCGACGAAGCCCTTGGTGCGGCCGGAGATGGACCGGAGCGACGACGGCGTTGAAGGGGATCTCCGGCGACGGCGGTTCGGGCGAGGTCGTTGCGGTGGACTCGGGCGATGCGAGCGCTCGGGGCTCGGCTTGCTCGATGGAGTGGACAGCGGCGGAGCTCCTGGACACGATGAGAGGACGCACGGGTGGCGGGGAGCACGGCTACGACGAAGGCACGGCGGTGGTGGCGTCGGTCATGGCGGGGGAGCGCGAGGGGGAGGAGCTGGAGAGGAGAGGGGGTGTCTGGGGGTTTCGGGGGAGCGAGGGAGGCTGATCCACGACGTCACCGGGCGCGGGGAGCGGCGAGGCGGTGAGCAGGTGCGTGGCGCGCGCTGTGGTCGCCGTCGGGCACCTGCCTGCCTGCCTGGCCGGCAAGCAGCTCGCTGGAGCGGCGCTGGGCTGGGCCGGCAGGTGGGCCGGGAGCAGGCGTCAGGTAAGTTTTTCCATTTTCTTTCTGTTTTCTGTTTTTTTAATACTTCTGCAACTTTGTTGAATTAAATAAAATACTTAGGCAACTCCTAAAATCACCAAACTACTCCTGGTCCATAGTTGGATTATTTCCAACATGAAACATTTTAGTTTGGAGATATTTGAGCATTTAAATATTTTATATAATTTTAAATGCCCAAATTCAAATATTTATGATTTAATTCCAAAAACCCTAAGATGGCCTAGGAAAATGTGCATCACTTTTGGCAGAGGTTCTGAACCAAGACAAAAATGATGGGCATTTTAGAAGGGCATTTCAGGTTCATTGAAAAAGTTTTTAGTAAACCCTAATTGGTTTCAGAGGGGACTGGGGGTTCTGTCATCCCCATTTCAGGTTTCTGATGAAAGAGTAAACATGATGCAACACTCTAATGCATGGCTAACTAGGATGTGACAACTCACCCCCACTCAAAAGAATCTCGTCCCGAGATTTGGGTTCCTCCGGAAAGAAGGCGGGATACTCAAGTCGAAGACGATCCTCCCTTTCCCAAGTTGCTTCATCCTCAGAATGGTGCGACCATTGTACTTTCAGAAACTTGATATTATGACGTCGAGTGGTACGCTCGGCCTGATCGAGGATACGAATGGGGTACTCTCGATATGTAAGATTATCTTGGAGATCAAGCGTTTCGTAGTCCACTCCACGGATAGGATCCCAGAAGCAACGCCTGAGTTTAGAAATGTGGAAGACATCGTGGACTCTGGAGAGGTGCGGAGGTAGTTCCAACTGGTAGGCAACTTCTCCTCGTTTAGCGAGAATGCGAAAAGGTCCAATGTAACGAGGAGGCAATTTGCCTTTGATGCCGAAACGATGGGTTCCCTTCAGAGGGGTAACCCGAAGGTAAGCCTTCTCGTCAACCTCGAAAGTCATAGCCTTATGTTTTCGGTCATATTGACTCTTTTGACGAGATTGGGCTGTTTTCAACTTTTCACGAACGATGCGAACTTGCTCTTCTGCTTCCTGAATCATATCCGGGCCAAAGAATTGTCTTTCCCCGGTCTCTGACCAGTTAAGGGGTGTTCGACACCGTCGTCCATAGAGAACTTCAAAAGGGGCTTTACCCAAGCTAGATTGATAGCTGTTGTTGTAAGAGAATTCGGCAAATGGAAGGCACTTCTCCCAATCCATTCCGAATGAGATAACAGAGGCTCGAAGCATTTCTTCTAGGATCTGGTTGACACGTTCCACTTGACCACTCGATTGAGGGTGAAAAGCGGTGCTAAAGGAAAGGCGGGTTCCCATGGCGTTTTGGAAACTTTCCCAAAATCGAGAGGTGAAAAGACTTCCTCTATCCGAGTTAATTTCCAAGGGAACACCATGGAGAGACACTATTCGGGAGATGTATAAGTCTGCCAGCTGACTAGCGGTTATACTCTCGCGAACAGGTAAGAAGTGGGCCACTTTGGAAAGACGATCAACAACGACGAAGATAGCATTATTCCCTCTTTTGGTCCTGGGAAAACCGGTAATGAAGTCCATACCAATTTTATCCCATTTCCATTCAGGAATAGCTAAGGGTTGAAGGGTGCCAGCAGGCCGTTGATGCTCTGCTTTTACACGACGGCAGACGTCGCAGCTAGCAATATACTGAGCAATTTCTCTCTTCATCCTAGTCCACCAGAACCTCTGGCGTAGGTCCTGATACATCTTAGTACTACCGGGATGAATGGTGAGAGGAGATTCATGAGCCTCCTTAAGGATCAATCGCCTCAGGTTTCGCACTTTGAGAACCACTAGTCGATTCCCAAAGTATACGACCCCTTGATCATTAATGGAGAAACAATTTGCAACTCCTTTCTTGATGTTTCTCTTGATGCGGGAAATTCCCGGATCTACCTTCTGTGCTTTGATGATCTGGTCCGTAAGGGTAGGTTTCGCCACCAAGGTGGAGAGAAAACCTTGAGGAACAATGTGAAGGTTAAGCTTCCGAAATTCCTCATGGAGAAGCGGTTGACTTTGTTGTAGCATTAGGTTGTTACAATAAGATTTACGACTTAGCGCATCAGCCATGATGTTGGCTTTCTCTGGGGTGTAAGTTATTCCTAAGTCGAAATCTGTGATCAACTCAACCCAACGTCTTTGCCTGAGATTCAAATCCGGTTGGGTGAAAATGTACTTCAGACTTTGGTGATCAGTGAATATTTCGCGACGGTTACCGAGGAGGTAATGTCGCCAGGTCTTAAGTGCATAGACTACGGCTGCAAGCTCTAGATCATGAGTAGGATAATTCTCCTCATGTGGGTGCAATTGCCGTGAAGCGTAAGCAATTACATGTCGATCTTGCATGAGAATGCAACCTAATCCTTGTCGTGAGGCGTCGCAGTAGATAACAAAGTCCTTAGAGAAGTCTGGCGGTACCAGTACGGGAGCAGAAGTCAGGCGTCTTTTCAGTTCCTGAAAGCTGTGCTCACATTGTGGAGTCCATTCGAACTTTTTATCTTTCTTGAGGAGTTCGGTTAGAGGTTTAGCAACTTTGGAGAAGTTTTCGACAAAGCGACGGCAATAGCTCGCTAAGCCTAGAAAACTCCGAACTTGCTTGAGCGATTCAGGTGGAGTCCAATTAAGGACGGCTTGAACTCGCTCAGGGTTAACAGCAATACCTTTACCAGATATTACATGACCCAGATAGGTCACTTCCGATAACCAGAATTCACATTTAGAAAATTTGGCATAAAGGCGATGCTCTCGAAGTTTCTTCAACACTAGCCTTAGATGTTCGGCATGTTCCTCCTCGTTCTTGGAGTAGATGAGTATATCATCGAGATAAACTACGACGAATTTATCCAAATACTCCATGAAGATTGAGTTCATTAACCGAGAAAAGGTGGCTGGAGCGTTGGTTAAACCGAAGGACATGACGGTGTACTCGTATTGGCCATAACGAGTAACAAAGGCCGTTTTAGGAATGTCCCCGTTTCTGATTTTGATTTGATGGTAGCCCAACCTCAAATCCATCTTGGAGAAGACTGAGGATCCAGCGAGCTAATCATACAGGTCGTTGATCCTGGGGAGCGGATATTTGTTCTTGATTGTGACCAAATTGACAGGTCGATAATCTACAACCATCCGGTCCGTACCATCCTTCTTCTTGACGAATAGGACGGGGCAAGCCCACGGAGATAAACTAGGTCGGATGAAACCCTTTTTCAAGGACTCATCGAGTTGTTTCTTAAGCTCGGCTAGTTCTAGGGGTGCCATCTTATAAGGTCTTCTAGCAATCGGAAGGGTTCCTGGGATGAGGTCTATTACGAACTCAACATCCCTGTCAGGTGGAACACCTGGCAATTCCTCTGGGAAGACATCCGGGAAGCCACGGACTACCGGAACGTCCTCAAGGTCTGGCAAAGGGCTGGCGTTAAGAGAATATAATTGTCGCTCGGCTAACCGGGTCAAGACATTGACTATCTTGCCCGAAGGATGAGTGAGTTGGACAGTCCTAGAGAAGCAATCAATTTTGGCATGATGAGCTGACATCCAGTCCATACCCAAAATGATATTAATATCTGAAAATTTGAGAGCTATCAAAGATGCAAGGAAAACAAGTCTGTCGACTTGGATTTCATTTCCATAACTTACCCTGGAGGTCTGCCATCTAGAACCGGGAGTAGAAATTTCCATAGTGGATGGCATGTCACAGAATGCGGTGTTATGCAAACGAGCATAGTTCTCGGATATAAATGAATGAGAGGCTCCTGTATCGAAAAGAACAGATGCCGGGTGGCAATTAACAAGGAGCGTACCGAGAACGACGTTGGGATCCTCTTGAGCTTCTTCGGCAGAGATACAGTTGACATGGCCACGTGTAGCGGTGGCCGGCTTGGCGTGGAACACTTTCCCTGTCGGCTTGCCACGGCCAACAGCTTTAGCAGATTGGTTGGGGTTGGTCTGGGGACACTCACGCATATAGTGGCCAGATTCCCCACACTTGAAACAAGTCACGGAACTGGTGCGTGGAGGAGCATTGGTGGTTGGACCCCCATAGGGCTTGGCTGGTGCAGACGGTTGAACGGGGTGAGGCGCCTGGAAGGATGGCCTCGGTGTGAACCTAGGTGGCAGGGCAGTGTTGGGCACCCACACGCGGCGCTTCTGAGGACCCGCACCGGATGAGGAACCCATGTCACGGCCATGCTTGCGTGTTGCGTCATAATCAGTCTGACCAGTCTCAGCACTGATGGCCTTGTTAACAAGTTTCTGAAAAGATGTGCACTCATGCAGACGGAGGTCGCGGCGAAGCTCAGGACTAAGTCCCTTACGGAACCTTGCTTGCTTCTTGGCATCAGTAGAAACTTCCTCAGTTGCATATCGTGCGAGGTTACCGAACTCCCTGCTGTAAGCATCCATAGAGAGTCGGCCCTGAGTGAAACTGCAAAATTCCTCACGTTTACGGTCCATGAGACCCTCCGGAATGTGATGTTCACGGAAAGCCTCGCTGAATTCAGCCCAAGTAGTGACATGGCCCGCTGGGCGCATAGCTCCATAATTCTCCCACCATAGACTGGCGGGGCCTTCAAGATGATATGCAGCAAAGGTGACCTTGTCAGCCTCAGCTACTAGCGCGGAACGCAGCTTGTGAGAGATACTGCGAAGCCAGTCATCAGCGTCGAGAGGCTCGACGGAGTGGTGGAACGTGGGTGGATGTAACTTGATAAAATCACTGAGTGACACCACATTAGTCCTCTGATGGTGTGCTGTGTTCTGTTCAATACGCTCCAACAAACGGTTGGTCTCCCGCTTGTTTCTTTCGGCTTCCATCATAACCTCGGGTAGGGAAGGAGGATGAGGCAGATTTGCATTCCTGACTTCACTGCCTTCGGCCTGCTCTTGAGGAGCAGGGTTAGTGCGCGTGTTGACCATCCTAGGTAAACAAGACAATGATTCAGTCAGAATGATAAAATTCCGACATAGGATACAGAATGTAAGGAATAACATGGAATGCAAGATGATCATCCGTATGACATGGTAGATACAGAAACTACTTCTTTATTCCATCGTCATACACACCATACAGGGTTTAGTACAAGACCAAACAAGGTACTATTACGGTGAAAAGAGGATTACATCTCATCGGAGGCATTCCCAGCTCCTATACATTATTTTTCTACACCTCCGGAAGGCGATACAGCTAGGTCATATCCCACGAGTAACGCAGGACGATAGACGACACAGCTAACACGAACTAGTGATACTACCACTAACTCAGACCGATCCGTAGTAGTCCTCGTAGAAGTCACCTCCATAGCCTGGAAGCTCAACATGATCATCCGGAAACAGACGATCTCGCGGAGCTTGTGGACCATAGGGGCTAGGATGAGGTCTTGGATCAACAGACGGTGGCCTGCGGGGACCGCGAGGTGGGGTGATGCCTCCTACATCACGCCAACCCATCACGTCTGGCAGAGCAGATCTCACAGGATAGAGATCGCGCATATTCGAATATCCAGCTTGCACCGCCGGTGCAAACCGAGTCAATGTGGCCCAGTGGTCAGCACGGGTATTGAAGAGATCTAACCTCAAGGCCCGATTTTCACGGTCCTTATCCTCGAGCATCTCAGCAGTGGTGCGAGTCCGTGAATCCTCCTGGGTGGGGTCAGCATAGATAGCCTGGAGATACCCTTGTGCTCCCGGAAGTGATCCTGGCATATACCAGAAATCAGAGTCCCGAAATAGGCCAGACCTGACTCGCATGATGGTCATCATAGAGTAGGCGGCGTCCTGCACAACCATCTCAATAGTAACCCCGAGTCCATAGGAGCAGTGAAGGGGCTCGGTGGACCCAGGATAAGATGGAAATATCCTGACAGTGCAGAGATACTGGCTTTGATTAAAGTCTCGGAATGGCTCTTTGACCGTGTACTCAGGATACCAACGGTATCCTGCCTCAATCATTACCCTGACCAACATGGCAGTATGGCCGGGTACATCTAGGCATCGAGTCAGGTGAACCACTTGATTGAGGTCGCGAGTGGCCATCTGAAAACACAATCATAATGCAAAGGCATTAGAATTTCTAGCAAAATTTCGGCAGCATAACAGCTGTAAATGCTCAAGAAGGATTTTGAGACATTTGACAAAGGATTTCATACACACTCAACATCATCATATCAAAGTTCTGAGTCCATCCTAACAACATAACGTGGTAGTAGAACTGAACTAGGCTTGTATCCATCAACCCTATAAGGTACTACTGATTAGTAACACGTGATCCTGATAGAGAGAATAGATCCTAATTCCTTAACCCCCGGTGGAAGAATAGACTGACTCAGATCAGAATGTCATAAGATAAAGGAGTAAAAAGAGCCTTAAGTTCCAACCGACAAACAATTCCCCTACATATAACTAAAGAATTTCTAGACTCAACATCGACCAGTTTGGCTTGGAGAACCTACAGGCAGTCCGGCTCTGATGCCAACGCTGTCAGGACCCCGACTCGATGACACATCGATCTAGCCTGTAACACCTCATATCACTTTGCGGCCTCACGCACGGTATCCCCACGGGTGTCGCCTTACCTTTGCCCGGGACCGTTTGCGCCTTTTGGCTCATGTATATGATAGTGTCGCTAGCATCCATATGTTAAGGAGCCCGGGCTGACATGACTACTTGTAAACCCAAAGTGGCACAGACTTACAGGGACAGGCATCCATGACCCAGCAACGAACGTGTCGGTCATCAGCAAGTGGGTCCGGGCTGTAGCACTGGGCTAGCAGGACTCCGGTAAACCGGGCTGTAGCGGGCTAACAGGACTCCGGTACTCAATGCGTGACATTTCCCCGAAGGGACAGACACCGGAATGAAGAAGGACACATGCCGGCCAGCCTAAGTGTTCCAGAGCAGTAGCAAGCTACCATGGCTCAGCGGTAACACTAGGAGACATTTCCCGGTAAGAGAGGCTACTAAGGATAAACAACTATATAGTCAGATCCCACACATACCAAGCATTTCAATCATACACACAGTATGCTCGATATGTGCAAATACAACAAGGCATCACAACATGACTCTATGACACAAGTACTTTATTTAAGGCTCAGAGAGCCATACATAACATACACAAAGGTACGGGTCACACGACCCAGCATTCAAGTCATACAGTCATACAAACCAGCAGCGGAAGTAACTTGTCTGAGTACAGACAACTAGAAAAATAAAAGAGGCTTGGAAAGCCTAGCTATACTACGTGGTCCTTCACAAGCTCAGGATCACCACCTGGGCCTTAGACTACTCATTGATGTCAACGTCTATGTAGAACCCATCAGAAGGGGTTGCAACGTCTTCTATAAAAATGTAAATTATAGCAACATGAGTACAAAGGTACTCAGCAAGACTTACATCAGATCCTACATACATGCATATTATCAAGAAGGGTTGGTGGAGTTATTGCAGCAAGCCAGCTTTGACTCTTGGCTAGGCTAACCTACGAGACTCCAACTTGAAATGGTTTTGCGCACACGAGTCCGCTACTCACCACTTCAATACACTACCGAGGATTCACCTCCGTCTTCCTGCGGAAGAGCCCTCCTCGGCGCTCACACTTATCTTGAGGCTTTTAGTAGTTTCCATTTACTTGTCTATGAACTGTATAGGCAACCAAGTAGTCCTTTACCGCGGACGCGGCTATTCGAATAGATCATGATAACCCTGCAGGGGTGTACTTCTTCATACACGCTCTCACCACTTACCGGCGTTTACACGACATGTACTCGGCAACCTTCAAGCGGAAGCCCAACGTGGGTGTCGGCCACGACCTACCTAATCACTTAAGCCTCCAGTCCAGGTTTATCGCCTATCCAGGTTCCATCCGTAGGGAGTCCGGCCGAGGTTTCCCATACGGCCCCGAACAATGTGAACAGGGTTCCCGAGATACCTAACGGGTATTCGGTACACCCGACCACGTACCTACCGCATCACAGCCCACCCCTACGGTCAGCGCTGTCCACGGCCTCCAGTAGGCTACAAACACCAGAAACTACTTGCAACTCCTGGATGGAGAACTAGGGTGAATAAGAAGCCGAGAGGGTCCATTGGTTTCGGGCCCAATGCATGGTAGTAGCTGATTCTTAAATCACACATACAGATCTCAGTGCTTAAGGTCGGCTTCAATGAAACAACCCACCATGTACTCCTACATGGCCTCTCATCGATACCTTTACCAAATCGTGTTCACCACACCACTCTCATTACCGACATAATCATTTCACTCTAGCCCATCACCCAGATGAACCAGACCTGACACGACTCTAAGCATAGCAGGCATAGCAAGGTAGGAACAACACATAGATATGGCTCAATCAACTCCTACACATGCTAGTGGGTTTCATCTAGTTACTGTGGCAATGACAGGTCATGCAGAGGAAGTGGGTTCAACTACCGTGGCACACAGCAGTTTGAAACGCGTTGTCTTAATGCAGTAAAAGAGAGCAGGAGCGAGAACATGGGATTGTATCGATATGATCAAATGGTTGGTTGCTTGCCTGATGGTTCGATGCACTGATACGGTTCTTCGTTAGGGTAATCACGGTACTCCTCGGAGGCAGAACCTGCCGCAAAGAACATCGATACACGACCATCACCAAACAATGTGCAACAATATGATGCATGCATGAAACATAGCAATATGAGTGTGTTGGGCTAATGCAACTAAGACCAGAAGGGTTTGAACCAATTTGAATCAAAGATTCAAATTTCAAACTCAAACATGGCCCTTTAAAGTGTTTTTTCTTGTTCTGTATTAAACATCAGGGTAACTTGTTTAATCATGCATGAAAATAGTACAGATGGATAGATTGGATTTTTCTGATCATTTTTCATATATAATTTGTCTGATTTGGAGTTACAGAATAAAAGTTATGAATTTTTGAAGTTTAAACTATATTCTGGAATTTCCTATATTAGATTAATTCCAGAAAATCAATTATTCCGTCAGCCTGACGTCAGTGTGACGTCAGCAGGTCAACGGAACATGTCCAGGTCAAACCTGACAGTGGGTCCCGCGTGTCAGTGTGATTAGATTAATTAAAGTTTTAATTAAAACTAAACCTGTTTAATTAACAGGGCTGGGCCCCACCTGTCATTGACTCAGGGGAGTCAACCAGGGCCCACCCGTGGTCAAACCCGGGTCGGCTGCACCGGCGTTTAGCCGCCGGCGAGTCCGACGCGGTGGCGGAAGTGGTTTTGGCTGTTTCGGCCACCAAATGGGTCGCGGAGACCACCGGAGTGGAGCTGAGGACGAGCCGCAGCTCTTGGTGGAGTCCGTTGGGGTCGGGGTGGCCGGAGTTGGCGCCGGCGACGACTTTGGTGGCCACCGGGGTTCGGCCGAAGACGAACTTGACGCTAGAGGGGTCAGTGAGGCGCGGGGAGTAGCTAGCTAGGTGCTACGTGACACGGTGAGTATGATGGACACCGTGGAGTGGTCGGAGGGTGACCGGGAGCACGTCGGCGACGAGCTCCACGGCGGTGGGTGCGGTTGAGCTCCGGGAGGTCGCTACACAGCTCGGGAGCAAGAGAAGGAGGGGGGGAAAGATGGCTAAGCTCACAGGGAGTGCGACGAAGCCCTTGGTGCGGCCGGAGATGGACCGGAGCGACGACGACGTTGAAGGGGATCTCCGGCGACGGTGGTTCGGGCGAGGTCGTTGCGGTGGACTCGGGCGTTGCGAGCGCTCGGGGCTCGGCTTGCTCGATGGAGTGGACAGCGGCGGAGCTCCTGGACACGATGAGAGGACGCACGGGTGGCGGGGAGCACGGCTACGACGAAGGCACGACGGTGGTGGCGTCGGTCATGGCGGGGGAGCGCGAGGGGGAGGAGCTGGAGAGGAGAGGGGTGTCTGGGGGGTTCGGGGGAGCGAGGGAGGCTGATCCACGACGTCACCGGGCGCGGGGAGCGGCGAGGCGGCGAGCAGGTGCGTGGCGCGCGTTGTGGTCGCCGTCGGGCACCTGCCTGCCTGCCTGGCCGGCAAGCCGCTCGCTGGAGCGGTGTTGTGCTGGGCCGGCAGGTGGGCCGGTAGCAGGCGTCAGGTAAGTTTTTCCATTTTCTTTCTGTTTTCTGTTGTTTTTAATACTTCTGCAACTTTGTTGAATTAAATAAAATACTTAGGCAACTCCTAAAATCACCAAACTACTCCTGGTCCATAGTTGGATTATTTCCAACATGAAACATTTTAGTTTGGAGATATTTGAGCATTTAAATATTTTATATAATTTTAAATGCCCAAATTCAAATATTTATGATTTAATTCCAAAAACCCTAAGATGGCCTAGGAAAATGTGCCTCACTTTTGGCAGAGGTTCTGAACCAAGACAAAAATGATGGGCATTTTAGAAGGGCATTTCAGGTTCATTGAAAAAGTTTTTAGTAAACCCTAATTGGTTTCAGAGGGGACTGGGGGTTCTGTCATCCCCATTTCAGGTTTCTGATGAAAGAGTAAACATGATGCAACACTCTAATGCATGGCTAACTAGGATGTGACACCCCGTGCAAAAGCGGGTCATGAGGCTGGTTAGCGCGGCCATTGTTCTTGGTTTTTCCTGTCCGAGGTGTCTGGCGAGCCATTCGTCTCGGACGTTATGCTTAAAGGCTGCTAAGGCTTCGGCGTCCGGATAGTCAACTATTTGGTTCTTTTTGGTGAGGAACCTATTCCAGAATTTGCGTGCTGACTCTCCGGGCTGTTGACTTATGTGACTTAGATCGTCTGCATTCGGAGGGCGGACATAAGTCCCCTGAAAATTTGCTCGAAACGCATCCTCGAGCTCTTCCCAACTTCCAATGGTATTTTCTGGGAGGCTTTTGAGCCAATGCCGAGCTGGCCCTTTGAGCTTGAGGGGTAGGTATTTTATGGCATGGAGGTCGTCTCCTCTGGCCATATGTATGTGTAGGATATAATCCTCAATCCAGACTCCGGGATCTGTTGTTCCGTCATATGCCTCTATGTTTACGGGTTTGAATCCCGCTAGAAATTCATGATCCAGTACCTCATCGGTGAAACATAGTGGGTGTGCGGCGCCCCTGTATTTAGGTGTGCCGTTGTCTTCAAACACTCGGCGGGTTGTGTTGCTCCCTGGAGTCTTCTTTTTTGGCCCATAGATGGACCTGACCGGGACATCCTTTTTGCGAGGATCCTTATGTGGATCGTGTGCCGGTTTGTGTGCGGAGCCGCTTGCCGCTCTCAGCCTGTCATCTTGGTCGTCTATCCAGCCAGGCGGCCGCTTTCTTTTTGACTGTGGGGGCTCTACGGCCTCCTCGTCAAATTCGGGCAGCGGCTTGCGCTTCGGGTAGCTCTGTGCCTGGTGACTATCGCCGTATTTATCTGCGGTATTGAGTACTTTGCTCCATCTCATTCTGAGTGCGTCCTCCGCTATTTTGAGCTTCCGCTTTTGCTTCTTCAAACTTCTTGCAGTGGCGACGAGCCTTTTATGAAGGTTCTTATGCTCAGGTGATGTGTTCGGCGTGAGATCATCGGGACTGTTGTTTTCTCCGGGGATGGGTTGCTTGTCCAATTCATCCGGTTCGGATGGTTGCTTGGTGGCATGTTCGTCGTCCACTGCTTCGCCCTGCTCTAAGGCCGGGTCAGTATGGGTGCCGTTGTTATCGAGGCGGGACTTCGGGCGGCGCTTGCGTTGCCGTTTTGGTTGTTTGTCGGGGGAGTTGTCCTTCGCCACGTCGCGTTGTTCCTTGTTATCGCTTCCTTTTGGCGTATCCACCATGTGTACGTCGTGAGTTGAGGTGGCTTTCCAGTGCCGAGTAGGCGCTGGTTCTTGGTCGTCTCTGGCATCGTCGTCCATACCGTTGATGTCTTCGGAGCCAAAGTCTAGCATGTCGGTTAGATCGTAGACAGTGGCTACTAAGTGGGTGGTGGGTGGGCTTTGAATTTCTCCACCGTCCGCATCCCAACCATCCTGACCGCAGTCTGGCCAGGGCTCTCCTGATAACGAGAGATACTTTAGCGAACTCAAGATGTCGCTAAAAGGTGAGTGTTGAAAGATGTCCGCAGCGGTGAACTCCATGATCGGCGCCCAATCGGATTCGATTGGAGGGGGCGCGGGAGGTTCGGAGTCCGGCGAGGAGTCCGGCGCCTCGGAGTCACGAGCTTCATGAGGGACAAGGTCGGCGTTCGGCTGCATCACCGTAGAGGTTGCAGCCCCCGAGGTGGTGTCTAGCCACCCGACCTCGATCTGCGTAGCCGGCTCCGAATTGAGGATCGGAGTGGATTCGTGTGCGGCCTCCAGGGCACTGTCCGGCTGCAGAGCTAAATCATGCCCATTGTGACAGTGCAGCGTGCTCGGCCGTGGCTCGAATCCATCGAAGATCAAGTCTCCGCGGATGTCAGCCGTGAAGTTCAAACTTCCAAATCTGACCTGACGGCCAGGGGCGTAGCTTTCGATCTGCTCCAGATGGCCAAGTGAATTGGCCCGCAGTGCAAAGTCGCCGAATATGAAGATCTGTCCGGGGAGAAAGGTCTCACCCTGGACTGCGTCGTTGTTGATGATCGAAGAAGCCATCGAGCCTATCGGTGACGACACAGAGGAACTCTCAATGAGAGCACCAATGTCGGTGTCAAAACCGACGGATCTCGGGTAGGGGGTCCCGAACTGTGCGTCTAGGCGGATGGTAAAAGGAGACAAGGGACATGATATTTTACCCAGGTTCGGGCCCTCTTGATGGAGGGAAAACCCTATATCCTGCTTGATTGATATTGATGATGTGGGTATTACAAGAGTAGATCTACCACGAGATCAAGGAGGCTAAACCCTAGAAGCTAGCCTATGGTATGATTGTTGTTCGTCCTATGGACTAAAGCTATCCGGTTTATATAGACACCGGAGAGGGCTAGGGTTACACAGAGTCGGTTACAATGGTAGCAGATCTACATATCCGTATTGCCAAGCTTGCCTTCCACGCCAAGGAAAGTCCCATCCGGACACGGGACAGAGTCTTCAATCTTGTATCTTCATAGTCTTGGAGTCCGGCTGATGATGATAGTTCGGCTATCCGGACACCCCCTAGTCCAGGACTCCCTTAGGCATAGTTGTACTATCACATCTTCCTTGTATGGACATGCCTCCATTATCTATCTTAGGGGGGTGCGTGCACTACTAGGAAAAGGGATATAGATAATATGGACATTAATGGCGCACCACATATGTGATGCGCCACTACTATATAGCAGTGGCGCACCACATATAGGTACGCCATTAAACTCCAAATACTAATGGCGCACCACATCCACGGTGCGCCACTACGAACAATTTTATTTTTTTTCAAAACTAGTAATGGCGCACCAGGGGATAGTGCACCATTACTAGTTAAACTAGTAATGGCGCACCACACCCTCGGTGCACCACTATTAACAAATTTTCTTTTTTTTTCAAAACTTGTAATGGCGCACTAGGGGATAGTGCGCCATTACTAGTTTTAACTAGTAATGGCGCACCACACCCTCGGTGCGCCACTACTAACAATTTTTTTATATTTTTTTTTCAAAACTAGTAATGGCGCACCTGGGGATTGTGCGCCATTACTAGTTTAACTAGTAATGGCGCACCACTCCCACGGTGCGCCGTTACTAACTTTGACCAAAAATTCCACCGAATGCAGCTACTTATGCGGTTATTCTATTTCCCACCCCCATGCAGAATAACTGCACTGCACAGAGGGGCATAGTTGTACTAACACTTCTTCCATGTATGGACTTGCCCCCATTATCCATCTCAGGGGGGTGTGGGTGCATGGGGGTGGGAAATAGAATAACCGCATTGCTCCTGTCAAATGAGCGCACTGCCATGTTAGCGCGAGGCCGAGCCGGGGGGAGGGGGAAGGGACCCCCCTCCCCCATCGCGTCGAGGCCGAGGTAGGAACGAGCCGTAGTAGGCGACGACCTGGCGTGCCGCGGCATCGCATGCGGAGGCGAGTCCTTAACATGACTTGCCCCATTATCTATCTTAGGGGGGTGTGGGCGCGTGGGGGTGGGAAACAGAATAACTGCACTATACCTGTCAAACAAGCGCACTACCGCATTAGCGTGAGGCCGAGCTAGGGGGGAGGGGGAGGGACCCCCTCCCCCATCCCGGGGAGTCTGAGCCAGGAATGAGCCATAGCAGGCGACGACGTGGCGTGCCGCGGCGTCATATGCAGAGGCGAGTCCGTAACATGACTTGCCCCATCATCTATCTTAGGGGATGTGGGTGCATGGGGTTGGAAACAGAATAACCGCACTGCACCGAGGGGCATAGTTGTACAGACACAACTTCCTTGTATGTACTTTCCCCTATTATCTATCTTAGGGGGTGTGGGTGCGTGGGGGTGGGAAACAGAATAACTGCATTGCGCTTGTCAAACGAGCGCACTGCCACGTTAGCGCGAGGCCGAGCCCCCCGACCCCCCTCCCCCATCCCTGCGAGGCCGAGCTAGGAACGAACCATAGTAGGGTCGACGCGGCGTGCCGTGACGTCGCATGCAGAGGCGAGTCCGTCACATGACTTGCCCCATCATCTATATTAGTGGGGTGTGGGTGCGTGGGGGTGGGAAACAGAATAACCGCACTGCACCGAGGGGCATAGTTGTACTAACTCATCTTCCTTGTATGGACTTGCCCCCATTATCTATCTTAGGGTGGCGTGGGTGCGTGGGGTTGGGAAATAGAATAACTGAACTGCGCCTGTCAAACGAGTGCACTGCCGCGTTAGCGCGAGGCCGAGCTGGGGGGAGGGGGAAAGGACCCCCCCTCCCCCATCTCGTCGAGGCCGAGCCAGGAACGAGCCATAGCAGGGGACGAGGTGGCGTGCTACGACATCGCATGCGAAGGTGAGTCTGTAACATGACTTGCCCCATTATCTATCTTAGGGGGGTGTGGGTGCGTGGGGGTGGGATCTCTGCACTAGGACAATATGCATGCCTACTTAAGCACACAAATCTCGCGGGAACTCCGGTTCTACGATCTAGCATGCTATGACGATGTGCACGAGCATGAATAAATGTGTGGAAGGATTGGTGTAAATAGCGCTACACCAAGTGCTAGCTTAGCCGTAGCAATCTTGACTAGCTCGGGGGCGAGGATGTACTGGGTAATCATGCAGTGGGACACGAAGGTTGCAACCACATTATTATCAAGCGGACGAAACAAGATCCATACTCATCCAAGAAATAGGATAGCGAGGAAAAACTGAGGCTGCTAACAATGCCCTTTTTTGATAACTAAGATTATTAAGGGTTGCCAACACGACAAAATAAAAAAACGATTCAAGATAGAAACATGTTCATCACCGAAACGATAGGCGGGACTGAAAGAAAGACATCGGCGCGATACTTGAGCACCATTTTTGCAAACAGTGTTGGCCTCAATTGGCATCACTTTGCTGGGACAGAAATGACACCAAACACAGAAAGAAAACGGAACTGGAGAAATGCAAAGGTTGAGCTATAGTGGATCCGAACCGATGCAAGATACACTCACCAGATAAACCGTTAGCAACAAATAATAATTCTATATGCATGCTATGCAACAAACAAATGTAGCAACCAAATGCAATAAACAAGCCTGACTCTATACTACCGATGCAATTTCTACCGGTTTCTACCACTCGCGCTGACTAGGGCGTCCTACAGCCAGACCAGCTCTGATACCAAGCCTATGGCACCCCGGCTCAGAGAAACCAGAACGCCCCGTATTCCATCCCAGAGATCGAGGAAAATTCTCTCAAATACGGCACTGCTTGACATAGAACAAATCAGCTCTTATTACAACAATAATAATACAAAGGTCTGATGTTACAAAGAAGCACATCAGCACGGCGACACTACGCCTGCGATACTGCACTTGCTCTATGTTAGCAGCGGAACAACTCGTAGCAGCCGAATACTTCTAGCAGCGGAACAACGAATAAGGTAGTGAACTCCACTTTGCAGGGACTCTGGCTAGGACACGATCTAGATCGCACGAACAGAAACCACAACAAGCAACCACTCATAGCAGCCGAATACTTCTAGCAGCGGAACAACGAATAAGGTAGTGAACTCCACTCTGCAGGGACTCTGGCTGGGACACGATCTAGATCGCATGAACAGAAATCACGACAAGCAATCAAGCAATCACGACATCACCTGCAATCTGGCATGACATGCCAGGTCAGTACATTGAATTTACTTGCAAGCTCACAACAACCAAAAACATCAACACGATCTAGATCGCACGAACAGAAACCACGACAAGCAATCAAGCAATCACGACATCACCTGCAATCTGGCATGACACGCCAGGTCAGTACAATGAATGTACTTGCAAGCTCACAACAACCAAAAACATCAATGCAAGGCAACAACATAGCATTTAACAGGTTAATTAAATTAACGGCTACCATGATGAAGCAACTAATAATCATGATATGAACTACTAGAGTACTGATAAGCCATCATCACAGATCTCAAGTACCACATGAACCATCTCACACTTGGCTAACCGGCCAAGCCATATACCATCTCGGTTACCTCGTGACCAAAACAAAACGGTGATCACTCACGGATCACAAACGGAACATCCACATGATCACCTTGTGACCACATCACAAACTAAATGATCCTTCTCAAGATCATCCCAACATCATCATCATCATCCTGCCAAACTGTTACAGCTCACAATATCAACATTTACATCACCTATAAGTCATTCCGTCATGTGAGTGTTGATCGAACGGTGTGACCTAGTATGAACTTATGCCCATGACCGAGGATGGGGCTATCGATAGGTTAAACACACACACTCTGCAGAGGTAGCGCACTGTACCCACACCACGGAACCCATGGCCTCGCACTCCCATTCGGGTGGACGAACGGCGTTCCGACAAAACCGATCTACTACCATGACACTCTCCCGGCCACTCCGACTCACTCCCCAGTGGGCTAAGTCATGGGTGGCCCCGTGTCTACCCCAGACACCAACATCCACCGTCGTTGCAAAACGGTCCCAAACGGGGACAAGCGCTCTCAATACCAACTACAGGCACACAAGGCTTATGCCGTCCTACCTGATCAGGGTAGCGCCCGCGCATAACCTTCCCTTGTTGGAGGGACCCGCGAGAGGCATGACAATGGCATCGCATTAGGGTCTTCCCATAAAAGGCAAATGTGGTTGCACTAGAAAAGCCCGGTTCGGTTGCAGCTGGCCAACTTAATGACAGAATTTAACCCCAAAATATAACTGTGATAACTGATACTCCGATATCAACTATCAAACTATAATCCAAGTCATAGCAATATCCAACAAATAATCCAAGCATAATATCATCATACCAAAATACTCCGAGGATAGCATAATACTACTATCAAGATGAATCTGAAAACAATAATACTACTACTCCAATATGCAAGAACAAGCTATCCAACTAAGATCCACATGTAAACATCATCTCCGAAAATAATACTCCAAGCAACAGAACTTCACTATCATCATAAAGATAATCATACTAACCACAAATAATCCAAAGGCAGCATGACACTCAAAGCGATACTCCAAAATATAATACCAGATACCAACATAAAAGTAATCATAATACCAGCCACTAATTATCCAATGACATCATGATACTCATCAACTGCAAGCATAACTCCTAGTAATCCAAACAATAGCATGGCAACAACAAGATGAAAATAATACTCCGAGAAATGCCATGCACAGAGTCATGTAGCTAAAGCATTATTTTAAACAAGTTCAAATAGATTAAACCATGTCACTGCATTACAGTGATGCAAATGGAGGGTTTGGCTTTCCTGGGATGAAGAAGGCACCGGGGAGAAGTGTGGTGAAGCCGCGGAAAGACTCGGAAAACAGTCCTCTCCCGGAGGGGCTATTTACGTGCAAGGGCAAAAAGATCATTTCCAGAATATTAACACATGGTGAAAGTGTGGCCAACAGAATGGGCTAGACAAGACGAAGAAGTGAGCGTTGGTTTCACCTTAAAAGGAGTTACGGTCGCGGAGTTATGAGGTGTAGAAGATCAGGGACTTCTCTATAAAAGTTATATTCCCAGCCGGGTCCCTGAGTGGATAAGGCAGAGGCGTAAAATTAGAAATACGCTTTCGGCAGATGAAAACGCAAACCCCAAATGTGTCTCCACTTATCTGACGTGGCAAGGCGGGGCCAGGGCTGGTCAACGCTGACGGGCGGGTCCCACGCGGGTGGGGCCCATCACTTATCCACGTGGGCAGGGCGGGGTCAACGTCGTGTGGCTGATCAGTGGGGCCGAGGGAGTCACCGGGCCCACCTGGCCTCGTCTTCTTCCTCTCCTTGCTCGCGCCCATGCCTGGCCGATGCAGAGCCGGTGCCGACGGCGCTTGCCGGCTGCACAGGCCACCGCAGGCGGCGCCCGGCCTACTCACGGATGCAGGGGAACAAGACGGAGGCGACCCTGGGCATAGCAGTCACCGGAGATGGACGAGGCGACCGCAGTTTTGACACCGGTTGAGAGCGGCGTTGGGCAGATGCGGGCACGGTGACGTGGCTGCTCCGGTAGCAAGGTGTGGGGTTTTGGAGGAACGCCGGAGTGGTGGGGATCTACTGGTGGTGGTAGAGGGAGGGGAGAATCCCGGGGCTGCTCGAATTCGAGCAATGCCCGACGGCGGCTGTGGCGACAAATATAGACAGGGGAGAGCTCCGGGGATCTAGTGAGAGGCTTGGAGGGGCTAGAGGAGGGTGGTGAGGCTGATGAGGTGCTCGGGAGGACTGGGTGGGCTTAAATAGCCGCGGGAAGGAGCTGTCGCGCTGGCGTCACCGCGCACGCGTGGCCGGCGCCACGGACGCTTTTGCGCGCACTCGAGCTCGGGGGAAGGTGACAGGGAGACGCAGAGAGGAGACCACGGGGCAGAGGGAGCCCACGGAGCACGGGGAAGAAGAAGACGACAACGAACAGAGCCAAATAGCCAATGTTCGCCCGTGGTCACGCGGCGGTGAGCGTCGGTGAGGAAGCAGCTGGAGGGGGAGCGGGGTCCAAAGGAACGACGACGACGAGATGAAGCCAAGGGACATGCTTACGCGTGCTAAGACGACGAGCAGAGGAGGGGCCCGAGCAAAGCGACGTTCTGGACACGCTCATGGCATGCCAAAACGGTGGTCACCACCAGTACTGGCATGCGTGGGAGGCAAACAGCTGGTAAATGATGTCTAGGGGTTAGTCCTTCCTGGGGCGGTTTCAACTATGGTGGTAGCTCGGTGAAAACTGCTCTGGTTAAATGGTAAGCAACCTCTGAAGTTTACTGCGTTAAACTTGATCAACTAAGTGTGATCAATAGAGAGATGCTATGGGTCAAACGTTATGTCTAGGGTGTTTAGGCTAGGAAGGACTACATTCTTGGGGAGTTTGACCTGAAATGGACCAAGATTTATTACACTTGCTTTGCAACTCCATAATCTGGTGCAGAAACTAAATTTGGATGATGCACTCACCTGGAGAAGCAACTTGGGCTAAGATTGGGGAAAGCTTTATTATTTGGACATATGAAGATGCTGTAAAAAGCTCAAGCCAAATGGACAAGTGTGGGGACCCTGACTCATAAGTCGAGATCACCGAATGCACGTGTACAGTGATCCCAGAGATCAATGCTCACTAAAGACACAGAAGCTGAGCAACAAGAGTCTTACATCCATACATACTATTTTACACAAGTAGGACCATTATGGTCAAGTCTTGAGTGTATCATCGCAGTAGAAATCTTCAATAACAACTTGGACCCATGCCATCTGCCTTAACCCTATAGGCATTCTGACTGGGAAAGCATCCTAGCTCGCACGATCGTCACGAAAGAACTCTTCAATATATCTTGTTCTTTCATGCCTGGCCAATAAAATAACTACTGGCAAGCCAATGAGTACTTTGAATGTACTCGCAAGCAACCCATGTTTTGGTTCAAGATACAACAATGCATGATATAGGTAATTTTTTTTTGCAGAAAGCTAGTTTTGAATGCAATGACATGTTCAGAAACTTGTAAGACATGCATCAGGAGAATTCAAGTAACCATGAGGACAGGTTATAGATATCAACATAAATAGAGTGGGCATCAACCCAACTCAATCATGTCAAGTCCTTTGACTTGACCCAAGTAGATCTTCCCACATATCCAAACACACACACTGGTTTGTAAACATGTGGACGTAGCCCAAGAGCGGTTACCCAACTGTCCTTGTCCGTGGACACGACTATTCGAATAGTTTGACACTCTGCAGAGGTTGCACACTTTCCCCACAAGATCCGGGGAACTTCCGTGTCATCCACGACCCGTGATACCTCAAGTAGCCGGGGTAACCACCCGATCACTATCTTTCCCAAGACGACTCTAACAAGGAGTCCACTCGTTGTTCCGTATCCTCACGATGTACATCATATGAGACTCACTCGAGATCGTAACATCCGAGAGGGAACACAACGGTGTATCCGGTGCCCTGTGAAAACAGCCATGGCCTCCCTACCTGGCACGACCCCGTCTCGAGAGAGAGCACCAACTCTCCCCCGACACTAGTAATGCGGGTTCCAAGCTAGTATCGGCCTAGGTAATCAATAGTGCCCTTTCCCATACAAGGGTAGAGTGGTTGCGCATGTAAGGTTGGAATAACGGTCGCAACTTAAACCAATCCCTTTTGAAAACAACACACACTTGCCTCGGTACACCACTTCATCATCAAGTGGCTACCCAACTCATCATCTCCCCCGGGCATAAGTGGCACCCGATGGGGTTTTCAAAAAGTCTTTTGAAAATACTTTGTCTCCATCACCATGCATGTCCTCGTCCCTTTTTGCGTAGCACTACTTAGCATCCTATCTACCCCCACCGGCATAACCCTCATAAGAAGGTAGGGTCATGCATAATGCAAGTATCAACGAGGAAGTACGGTGGCAAACCATCAAAGTTGTTACCACCTCATCATGATTCCGTTGCAACAACAATATGGTGCTATATGACATGCATAAAAAGGGTTTCATAGACATGGTCAAAGGGCTGCTCGCCTGTTTTAACAAAGTCTTCGAGGTCTTCAAATATCTCTGATCCAACTCCAAGCATTTCGTCTACTTCGTCAACTATCGTCGAAAACAACCATAATAAGCAACATGACAAGGCAAAAATAAAAGTGCTCTAAAAAATGTGAGTTGGACTTTTCTAGGATACCTCTGGTCATATGAGGAATGACCAAGGTGATTTCATTGGAAGTGGATCAATGGATATTTCTAAACATTTCGATATGATTGAATCAAGGGGTTTATGGATTCGCAAGAAGTGTACAGAAGAACTATTTGAAAAAAAAAGATCAAAGGCATCCATTTAATAAGGAATAATTTTAGAAGCATCCAGGAGTTGGTTTCACTGGATTTGGAGTTCAAATGAATTTCCTATGAATTTGCAAAGTTGGCTAATATGAAGAAATGACTCATTATTTTTTGGGGTACAGAAAGAATTAAGAAAAATGTTCATAAACTAAGTTATGAACTTAGAAGCATCTAGGAATTTGAATCATGGCATTTGGATCAATTTTGAGCTCTGTGTGATTTTCTAAATTTCATCATAGAAATAGGAAAAAGGGGATTTTATAAATACATGAGAAAGAAATGATTCTGGAAAAATGTGCAAATAGCACCATGCGATAGGGCATGATTTTAGAAACTACTAGAAATTCGAATCATCAAAATTGGTGTTGAAATGAATTTATTATGGATTTTATAAGCTCACTGAAAAGGAAAAATAAATAAATTAGGTTATAACTAAAGCGGGCACCGGCGTAGGATAGCTGCTGGGCCGGCCCAGTAGCTTAGCTATGCGGGAGATCACGCCACATCGATGGCGTACTGGCGGAGTCCACGTTCCTGCGGGGTAGGCGGTTTGCCCCGAAGACGTCTCCACTTGCCAGCGTGGCCTGGAGGCTGGGCCACAGACGAGAGGGCCCCACCCGCATGTCGTCTCCTTTCTCATGCCAGGAGCAGAGGACGTCGACCGAGCGGGGCGCCGGCATGCTCCCCGGTGGTTCTGGCCGTCCCTGAGGGTGTCTGGCATACCGGTGGACTCAGGAGGCTGAACCGCGCCCATTTATGGGTCTCTCGCAGGCTGGGGAGGACCGAGGCAACGACGACCTTGGCGCTGGCGGGCGGCTTCGGGAGCGTACGAGCGTGACGCGATGGGCACCAGAGCAGAGGAAATAAGGAGCGGGAAGGATCCCATGGTCTGCTGCGCTTCCCCTACTGGTCAAAGGAGAGGAGGGGAGGCCCTGGTTTGCCGGAGCCGGGTGGAGGCCGATGGCAACCATGGCATGCATGGAGGGGGCAGGAGGGCGCGAGGGTAGAGGTGTCTTCTCTGGGAGATTGCTGGGGAAGAGGGAGAGTAGGAAGAAGCCGTAGGAGAGATCGGGAGGGCCTCTAAATGGAGGGGCCATGGTGCACCATGGACGCGGCCTACAGCACACTCGGGCGAGCTCCATGGAGAGAGGGGAGAG
>NC_041393.1:280104896-280123838 GCF_002162155.2 Triticum dicoccoides | reverse complement strand
GGGGAGGACCGAGGCAACGACGACCTTGGCGCTGGCGGGCGGCTTCGGGAGCGTACGAGCGTGACGCGATGGGCACCAGAGCAGAGGAAATAAGGAGCGGGAAGGATCCCATGGTCTGCTGCGCTTCCCCTACTGGTCAAAGGAGAGGAGGGGAGGCCCTGGTTTGCCGGAGCCGGGTGGAGGCCGATGGCGACCATGGCATGCATGGAGGGGGCAGGAGGGCGCGAGGGTAGAGGTGTCTTCTCTGGGAGATTGCTGGGGAAGAGGGAGAGTAGGAAGAAGCCGTAGGAGAGATCGGGAGGGCCTCTAAATGGAGGGGCCATGGTGCACCATGGACGCGGCCTACAGCACACTCGGGCGAGCTCCATGGAGAGAGGGGAGAGGTTTAGGAGGGGTTCGGAAGCTTTCCGTGTCCCAGACGCCGAGGCGGCCTCGTGAGACACGCTGGGGAGGCCCGAGGTGGCCGGAGGCGGTTGGCAGGGGGCAGTTACAGTGCGGGAGCACACTGTAGCGCGCTCCAGAGCGCCCATATGGCTATCCAGGCCATTTTCTATGCTTGTGGGTGCGCCCTTGCATGTCCAGTAGTATTTGGGGGGTGCTAAGGAAGGGATCTTGGCCTTGGATGCTTTGGGTGGCCAGTGGGTGAAGAGAGAGGAATGAGATGAGTGGAAATGGGGCTGTCCAGAATATAAAATTGGTGGTTCCATCCCCTTGATAAATAAGCATTGACTTGTGCTGAACGCCAGAGGTATAGGGAGGTTAGGAGGAGGTGTGGTAAAGAGGAGAAGTCATTTGGATTAGTGGAAGAGGCCCAAACAGGGTTTGTAGTTAAAATGCAGAAGGTGTTTGATGCTAGTTTGGGCAAGTAGATGATCTCCATTTGCCATGAGACTCCACAGGTTGAAAATGACACATAGAATTTGGGCCTTCCACCAATTTGGAGCTTATTTGGGCAAAGTTGCCAATGCAACTTTTGTAAACCCTAGAAATTAGCAGAAATGAACTTGTGTAGATCTAGTTGAGCAGATCACTTCCCCTTGATGCACCACTTGGTGTAGTAGCCTCATTTTGTCATGTGAACATGCTCACAAAAGTTGGGGTCAAGGAGAGAAAATTGGTAGTACAAAGATGTTCAAATTTGATTCTGGTCAGAGAGGGTTTTGGGGCATTTTGGTGAACCAAATGACCTGGACTGACATGAGGCTTTCCAAGGTGATCAGAATATGCATTTTTGACTTGCTGGATTTTCCCTGGATTTTTATGAAAATATTTCCTATAGAAATATTTCAAATCCTTGAAATTGGCAGAAATGGTTTTGGGAGGTTTTGTCCAATATTGTGAACATGACCATGTGTTGAAACTCTTATATATGGACAATATATGTCCTATGAGTTTCCCTAAATTTTGAAAAATATTTTTGAAGCAATAAAATAATTTTTTCCTATTAAAGACCATTTCTGGCCTTAAGAAAAAGCTTTTAAATAAAATAGGAAAATAACCTTTGAAAATATATTTTTGTGGTTTCTGGGTATCCTATATCTAATAGGAGTCAAATATATTTTTGGAAAGATTTTTACTGCCCTTAATTAAGTACTTGCAGTGCAAACCTCAATTCAGGGGTTTTTGAAAAAAATTAGTTTTTGAAAATACTATTTGGCCAAGTTATTTTTGCAAGAAATTATTTTTATGTCCTATACACATGGCATGATCATTGGGAAAGGTTTTTGGATCAAGGAGGAGGAGTATAAGAGTTGGAGGATTTATTTTATTTTTAGAGCACTTGCAAACAACAGACAAAAACCAATCAAGGCAAGGTCCAAAACACTCAAAAGTTTTTGTCAAACCACATTTTATCATGATTGTTAGCTTAAGTGTAGTGCCATGAAAATCAGGGTGTGACAGACCTACCCCCTTTACAAGAATCTCATCCCCGAGATTCCCAAACTAGGCGCAGAAAGGGATACAGAAACTTGGATCTGGGGTAGTCTTCAAGTCCTCATGTTGCTTCTGCTTCCGTGTAGTGCTCCATTGAGCTTGCAATACTTGATGGTGTGGCTTCGTGTATGACGTTGTTCTTAATCCAGGTTGCTAATGGGTAGCTCGCGGTAGGTTAGATTGGGATAGGGGTCGATGGCTCGGTGGTCAATGCCCTCGTGGAGATCGGGCAAGTTAGGAAGTTGGAAACACTTTCGGGGTTGTGATGCATTGAAAGCGTTGTGCACATCAGGTAACTCAGGTGGCAACTCCAGCTGGTAACTGTCTTCTCTTCATGTCATAGTGATCTCAGAGGGGGTTGTTAAATCTTGGAGTGATCTCGAAGGGGCCGATGAATCTTGGTGTGGGTCTCCTTGTCATGGAAATGCTTGGTTCCTTAGAGAGGAGTGGCTTGCGGATACACATGGTCTTTGAAGCAGAAGTATACTTCTTGAAGATGGTGGTTGGTGTAGTTCTTCCTCCTAGACATGACGATCTTCAGATGATCCTTGACCAGCTCAACGATTCTTCTTCCGTCTTCGGGTAGACAAGTATGTCATCAAAGAAAGATGACAACTAACTTATCAAAGCACTCCATGAAGTCTATGGGGTATGTAAAGTGGGTTGAGGCATTGGTGATGGTCACGGTTGAGTATTGGCCAAGGTCTTATCGATCTAGAGCCAAAGCCCAAGGTCAGGATCTGACCATGTTGTGGCTTGGTAGGGCGTAAGGGTTTCAAGGATTCTAGTGTGCGAGTGAATGTTTATCATCCCATCCTTGAGCACAGTTTCTGAGATGCCAATAGTTCTACCTAGTCTTCACCTCATATTACCAAAAGAATCATCTTGTATAGGTCAACTCCAATCATCACTCATGTTATTCATATCCTCATGGCTCCCGAGGGGAGGTCTAACAAAATCATTCATGACAACTATTCCCAAACTCATATCTATGCAAAAGTCCAGGGGTAGAACATACAAGCTGCTAAGCTTGAATTTAATCACCACAATCCAAGTGCTCAGTCTGTTGATCCAAGGTCTATGTTAGTGCATCTCTATCCTAAGGAAACACGTCGTATGCCACTCCAAGATCTAGTTTCCTTTCCTATGAATCAACTCCAAAAGCCCATTAGCTACATAATTCATTAATTCTACAAATCCAATGTCTATGGTGTCCCACATGATCTTCTAATGCCCTATAATCCCAAAAACTTGAAAGGGCTACCTTGCTATAGTCAGTCCACCAATTTCCGTTATCATGGTCATGTAAACTCCAAGGTCAAGCATACATAGATCCCTAAATAAATTCTGACAATTAATCCAATCTCCTAGTTTATGGTCCACCGAGAAAGATGGTATCATGATCAAGATCATCAGTCTAAATCCAATTTACTCCGAACCATGTAAAATTACTCTGCATCCATACTCCACTAGGCTAACCTATTTAATCCAAATCTCACACTTTCCCCCAAGTCATTATTGTAATATCAACTATCTCCTATCAATATCCCCTGGCTAAGACAAATACCTATTCCTCCAAGAATTCCAGCTTGCGATCATAATTGTCCTACTAAATCCAGTTTACTCAAGGGTAATGAAATCTATGCTATTCCATAATCATGATCCCACCAAGTTCATCTACCAACATGGTAGCCTTATAATATACCAAAGAGTCTCGGATAATTCCTCAAGGTCACTGATATAAACTCATCAAGTCATTTGTCCTATGTTCATATATCCCAAATTGGTCTTTCCTATGGCATCGTCAGTTTTGGTTCTACCTTAGGATGACAATGTGTTCGCTCACTACGTCCACTAGTTCCATAATGAACCCAGTCTTGTGCAAGGTTACAGAGGCGTAACTAGTTCTCTTGTGATTCCGTAGGTTAAGCTCAGGGTTAAGGTTTCGGGCTGGGGTATCTCGTGAAGTCTTGTAGGGTATAGGGATAGGGTTCTAGTCTTGAGGTGTAAACACAGCTCTATGGGGTTCCACTTGGTCGAGGAGGCTGTAGCAAAAGTCTTTAGTGCTTGTTGGTCGCCGAGGTAGAATCCCTGGTGTATCTTGTCTTGCCGGTCTTCAGTTGATGAGAGAGATGAGAGAGAAAAGTGGCATAGATGGGGAATGTCTAAAGGGGGTTCTATAGTGCAGTGCAAAAGTGCGACTTATACCAAAAAATAAACAAATAAAAACAAGCAACACACAGTCATTGTTCTATTCGAACCATCATACGGACTCGATTGCACATAGGGGGTACATGACTCATCCTACCCTAGGGGTTCTTGGACTAAGTAGTCGTGCTTTACTTCGTGCCTCGTGCAGTCTTCTGGGTTGTCCTCCGGTGTTGCTATGTCTCTTGTAGTTGTTCGATGAAACAATCCTGGTTGATCCTGAAGATTCTTCAACAACTTCTCGCATGTTGAAGTGATGGGGTGAAGGTGGCTCCTCGTAACTGGCATTGACTTGGTCTTCTATTTTCTTCTTAATCATGATGATCCCTTTTTGTCTTCTAAGCCGTCGATGGTACCAGGTAGGTAATCCTTTATGCAATGACATTATCAAGGCATAATAGAGGTCCATCATGTCAGTTACATTGATGACAACATCGACACCAAGAGCGGGGGATGAGAAGAACCGTTTTCCTGCTCACTATGGTGAGGCGGACCAAATGGCTAGGTTCTCATCCATCGGTGGTTGCCGATACAACAACGGTAGTGACAGGGTTACTCTATTAGCGATGTATATTATGATCTTGCATATCCTATTCCCTGATCATTGTAGGCTAAGGTTGCATCATCTTGGGACAGTGTCAAGGGTGTCACCATCTCCTGGGTCTTCAGGTCCTCTTTCCTTGAGGATGTATCTTCTGTTGGTATCGTCTTGTTGTGATGTCGCCAATCTTGTGTTCAGGAGATGTGGGTGAACGTCTGGCAAGGCATCTTCCTTCTAGATTATCCACGAGGATTACAAGGAATCCAGTGGTCAGGGGCATAAGGGTTCTAGGACCAATGGTTTTGTAGGGGAAGAGATTAATAAGGAAAGTATACCTTAGTTTTCGAAAAACTGAGAAGGGAAGAGTAGTATAGATAGTTTTGAAAACAAGTAGTAGTTTTGGAAATAGTTTTACCCTAACTATCGACCATGCTAACTAAGGCTTCCTACAGTCAGGATGGCTCTGATACCAGCTCTGTGGGGACCCCGACTCATAAGTCGAGATCACCGAATGCACGTGTACAGTGATCCCAGAGATCAATGCTCACTGAACACACAGAAGCTGAACAACAAGAGACCTACATCCATACATACCGTTTTACACAAGTAGGACCATATTGGTCAAGCCTTGAGTGTATCATAGCAGCGGAAATCTTCAATAACAACTTGGACCCATGCCATCTGCCTTAACCCTACAGGCATTCTGACTGGGAAAGCATCCTAGCACGCATGATCATCACCAAAGAACTCTTCCATATATCTTGTTCTTTCATGCCTGGCCAATAAAATAACCAGTGGCAAGCCAATGAGTACTTTGAATATACTCGCAAGCAACCCATGTTTTGGTTCAAGATACAACAATGCATGATATAGGTAATTTTTTTGCAGAAAGCTAGTTTTGAGTGCAATGACATGTTTAGCAACTTGTAAGACATGGATTAGGAGAATTCAAGTAACCATGAGAACAGGTTACAGATATCAACATAAATAGAGTGAGCATCAACCCAACTCAATCATGTAAAGTCCTTTGACTTGACCCAAGTAGATCTTCCCACTTATCCAAACACACACACTAGTTTGTAAACATGTGGACATAGCCCAAGAGCGGTTACCCAACTGTCCTTGACCGTGGACACGGCTATTCGAATAGTTTAACACTCTGCAGAGGTTGCACACTTTACCCACAAGATCCGGGGAACTTCCGTGTCATCCATGACCCGCGATACCTCAAGTACCCGGGGTAAGCACCCGATCACTATCTTTCCCTAGACGACACTAACAAGGAGTCCACTCGTTGTTCCGTATCCTCACGATGTACATCATACGAGACTAACTCAAGATCGTAACATCCGAGAGGGGACACAACGGTGTATCCGGTGCCTAGTGAAAACAGTCATGGCCGCCCTACCTGGCACGACCCCGTCCTGAGAGAGAGCACCAGCTCTCCCCCGACACTAGTAATGCGGGCTCCAAGCAAGTATCGGCCCAGGTAATCAATAATGCCCTTTCCAATACAAGGGTAGAGTGGTTGCGCATGTAAGGTTGGAATAACGGTCGCAACTTAAAACAATCCGTTTTGAAAACAACACACACTTGCCTCGGTACACCACTTCGTCATCAAGTGGCTACCCAACTCATCATCTCCCCCGGGCATAAGTGGCACACAATGGGGTTTTCGAAAAGTCTTTTGAAAATACTTTGTCTCCATCACCATGCATATCCCCGTCCCTTTTTGCGTAGCACTACTTAGCATCCTATCTACCCCCACCGGCATAACCCTCATAAGAAGATAGGGTCATGCACAATGCAAGTATCAACGAGGAAGTATGATGGAAAACCATCAAAGTTGTTACCACCTCATCATGATTCCGTTGCAACAACAATATGGTGCTATATGACATGCATAAAAAAAGTTTCATAGACATGGTTAAAGGGCTGCTCGCCTGTTTTAACAAAGTCTTCGAGGTCTTCAAATATCTCTGATCCAACTCCAAGCATTTCGTCTACTTCGTCAACTATCGTCGAAAACAACCATAATAAGCAACATGACAAGGCAAAAATAAAAGTTCTCTAAAAATGTGAGTTGGACTTTTCTAGGATACCTCTGGTCATATGAGGAATGACCAAGGTGATTTCATTGGAAGTGGATCAATGGATATTTCTAAACATTTCGATATGATGGAATCAAGGGGTTTATGGATTTGCAAGAAGTGTACAGAAGAACCATTTGAAAAAAATGATCAAAGGCATCCATTTAGCAAGGAATAATTTTAGAAGCATCTAGGAGTTGGTTTCAATGGATTTGTAGTTCAAATGAATTTGCAAAGTTGGTTAATATGAAGAAATGGCTCATTATTTGGTGGGGTACAGAAAGTATTAAGAAAAATGTTCATAAACTAAGTTATGAACTTAGAAGCATCTAGGAATTTGAATCATGGCATTTGGATCAATTTTGAGCTCTCTGTGATTTTCTATATTTCATCACAGAAATAGGAAAAAGGGGATTTTATAAATATTTCAGAAGGAAATGATTCTGGAAAAATGTGCAAATAGCACCATGCGATGGGGCATGATTTTAGAAACTACTAGAAATTTGAATCATCAAAATTGGTGTTGAAATGAATTTATTATGGATTTTAGAAGCTCATTGAAAAGGAACAATAAATAAATTAGGATATACCTAAAGCGCGCACCGGCGTAGGATACCTGCTGGGCCGGCCCAGTAGCTCAGCTACGCAGGAGATCGGGCCACGTCGATGGCGTACTAGCGGAGTCCGCGTTCCTGTGGGGTAGGCGGTTTGCCCTGAAGACGTCTCCACTTGCCAGCGTGGCCTGGAGGCTGGGCCACAGACGAGGGGGCCCCGCCCGCAGGTCATCTCCTTTCTCGTGCCAGGAGCAGAGGAGGTCGATCGAGCGGGGCGCCGGCGTGCTCCCCGGCGGTTCCGGCCGTCCCCGACGGTGTCTGGCGTACCGGACTCGGGAGGCCGAGCCGCGCCCATTTATGGGTTTCTCGCAGGCTGGGGAGGACCGAGGCAACGGTGACCTTGGCGCCGGCGGGCGGCTTCGGGAGCAGACGAGCACGGCGCGATGGGCACCGGAGCAGAGGAAATAAGGAGCGGCAAGGATCCCATGGCCTGCTGCGCTTCCCCTGGTGGTCAAAGGAGAGGAGGGGAGGCCCTGGTTTGCCAGAGCCGGGTGGAGGCCGATGGCGACCATGGCAGCCATGGAGGGGGCAGGAGGGCGTGAGGGGTAGAGGTGTCTTGTCTGGGAGATTGCTGGGGAAGAGGGAGAGCGGTAAGAAGCCGTAGGAGAGCTCGGGAGGGCCTCTAAATAGAGGGGCCATGGTGCACCGTGGACGCGGCCTACGGCGCACTCGAGCGAGCTCCATGGAGGAGAGAGGGGAGAGGTTTAGGAGGGGGCCGGCAGCTTGCCGTGTCCGAGACGCCGAGGCGGCCTCGTGAGACACGTTGGGGAGGACCGAGGTGGCCAGAGGCGGTTGGCAGGGGGCGGCTACAGTGTGGGAGCACCATGTAGCGCGCTCCAGAGCGCCCATATGGCTGTCCAGGCTATTTTCTATGCTTGTGGGCGCGCCCTTGCATGTCCAGTAGTATTTGGGGGTGCTAAGGAAGGGATCTTGGCCTTGGATGCTTTGGGTGGCCAGTGGGTGAACAGAGAGAAAGGAGATGAGTGGAAATGGGGCTGTCCAGAATGGAAATTGGTGGTTCCATCCCCTTGATCAATAAGCATTGACTTGTGCTGAACGCCAGAGGTATAGGGAGGTTAGAAGGAGGTGTGGTAAAGAGGAGAACTCATTTGGATTAGTGGAAGAGGCCCAAACAGGGTTTTTAGTTAAAATGCAGAAGGTGTTTGATGCTAGTTTGGGCAAGTAGATGATCTCCATTTTCCATGAGACTCCGCAGGGTGAAATTAATGACACATAAAATTAGTGCCTTCCACCAATTTGGAGCTTATTTGGGCAAAGTTGCGAATGCAACTTTTGTAAACCCTAGAAATTAGCAGAAATGAAATTTTGTAGATCTAGTTAAGCAAATCACTTCCCCTTGATGCACCACTTGGTGTAGTAGCCTCATTTGGTCATGTGAACATGCTCACAAAATTTGGGGTCAATGAGAGAAAATTGGTTGTACAAAGTTGTTCAAATTTGATTCTGATCAGAGAGGGTTTTGGCGCATTTTGGTGAACCAAAATGACCTGGATTGACATGAAGCTTTGCAAGGTGATCACAATATGCATTTTTGACTTGCTGGAGTTTCCTTGGATTTTTATGAAAATATTTCCTGTAGAAATATTTCAAATCCTTGAAATGGGCAGAAATGGTTTTGGGAGGTTTTGTCCAATATTTTGAACATGACCATGTGTTGAAACTCTTATATATGGACAATATATGTCCTATGAGTTTCCCTAAATTTTGACAAATATTTTTGAAGCAATAAAATAATTGTTTCCTATTAAAGACCATTTCTGGCCTTAAGAAAAAGCATTTAAATAAAATAGGAAAATAACCTTTAAAATTATATTTTTGTGGTTTCTGGGTATCCTATATCTAATAGGAGTCAAATATATTTTTGGAAAGATTTTTACTGCCCTTAATTAAGTACTTGCAGTGCAAACCTCAATTCAGGGGGTTTTGAAAAAACTAAATTTTGAAAATACTATTTGGCCAAGTTATTTTTGCAAGAAATTATTTTTATGTCCTATACACATGGCATGATCATTGAGAAAGGTTTTTGGATCAAGGAGAAGGAGTATAAGAGTTGGAGGATTTATTTTATTTTTAGAGCACTTGCAAACAACAGACAAAAACCAATCAAGGCAAGGTCCAAAACACTCAAAAGTTTTTGTCAAACCACATTTTATCATGATTGTTAGCTTAAGTGTAGTGCCCTGAAAATGATGGTGTGACAACAAGCCAAAATGGCAGTTGCTTCACAAACATTATTTCTTTCCAGAAACTTGAAATAATTTTGGTGATCAAATAGATCAATGAAATGATGCCAAATTGAGTGGAGAGATGTTTTATGGGTATAAGAATGATCTGGTAATTTATCAGGATTTTTGAAGCAATATAACATACACTTGCTTCACAACCTGAAAATATTGCCAAAATCAAGGATTTGCTCCTGTGCTCACATAGATGATTTGATGGGGCTGCAAATGGGTGGAGGGGGTTAATATCAGCACATTAAGGAGTGTGTAAAAGTTAAACTCATTTGGGTACTCCTAGCTAGTACTTCCTTCACAAAGCCTTCTGTTTGACAAAAACTTTGAAAATTCACTGAGGAAGATTGGCTAGGACAATAAAGTTGAACTTGTGCATGAGGCAATTATTTGGACATATAAATATGCCCAAAAAGGTTGGGAGCCACTAGGAAAAATATAAATGACACTTCCTTCACAAAGTGCCATTCAGGGCAGAATAGAAAAAGGAATATTGGGGAATTATTTTTGAACTGGCCAAGGAACTGTTTGGGCATATTTGAGCTACATATGACCCAAAGGAAAAGGGCTATAGATAATATGGACATTAATGGCGCACCACATATGTGGTGCGCCACTACTATATAGCAGTGGCGCACCACATATAGGTACGCCATTAAACTCCAAATACTAATGGCGCACCACATCCACGGTGCGCCACTATGAACAATTTTTTTGTCGAAATGAGTAATGGCGCACCAGGGGATAGTGCGCCATTACTAGTTAAACTAGTAATGGCGCACCACACCCTCGGTGCGCCACTAATAACAAATTTTCTTTTTTTTCAAAACTAGTAATGGCGCACCAGGGGATAGTGCGCCATTACTAGTTTTAACTAGTAATGGCGCACCACACCCTCGATGCGCCACTACTAACAATTTTTTTTATTTTTTTTTCAAAACTAGTAATGGCGCACCTGGGGATTGTGCGCCATTATTAGTTTAACTAGTAATGGCGCACCACTCCCACGGTGCGCCATTACTAGCTTTGACCAAAAATTCCACCGAATGCACCCCTCTTGGACCGCCTTTTCAGTTTAAAAAAATAAAAGAAAATGATGGAAATGTCAAAAAAATAAAAGAAAATAAGTTTCCCATGTGATATGTGGTCTACTTGTTAGGAAAATTTACAAATATGAATTTCGACTTTATTTGCAAAATCTCTCTGGAATTTGTAAAATGGGCATAACTTTTGCATATGAACTCGGATTAAAAAGTTTTTTATATGAAAAATCATCTACTTGAAAAGTTACATCCGAATTCAATCGGGGGAATCCCGTTGAATACTTTTAGAATCCCCAAAAACCTAATAGAAAAAAGATACGGGGCTTTTAAGATCTAGAGGGGAAAAATGGAAAAAACTCAAACTTAGTAGTGGCGCACCATTTGCTAGGTGCACCACTAGTAACAGAAAAAAAATTAGTTTCGATTTTTTTTGGAAAAACTATTCAAAATATGATACGTAATATGAACGGAAGTTTGAAATATTTTTTCAAAATTTCATCACACTCATGAACATGAACAAAGTCCTAGACATCAACAAGGTTTAAGAGGATTGATATGCTAGATATATCAACAAGTGTGTGTTAAGTGAGCTGGTGCTGGGGTTGGATAGAACTCTGAAGTTAATCATGCTTGGGCTGGAGTAGTGTGAGGATGGGTGACCTTTCAGGAAGTTTGACCACGGAGTGCGATTTGACTTGAGATTAAGCATATTGACCCGAGATTAAGCCATAGTGAGACGAGATTAAGAAAAAAACGAAAAAAATTGAAAAAGAATTGTTAATAATGGCACACTTATATGTGGTGCGCCATTACTAAGTCAGATAGTAATGGCACACCTCTAGGCATAGTAATGGCGCACTATAGGTGCGTCATTACTAAAAATTACTAGTGGCGCACCTCTAGTGCGCCATTAATGGCCAAGACAGGTGCGCCACTAGCAAGCTTTTTCCTAGTAGTGGTGGGGGTGGGAAACAGAATAACCGCATCGCGCCTGTCAAACAAGAGCATAGCCGCGTTAGCCTGAGCTGAGCCGGGGGGACCCCCTCCCCCATCCCGGCGAGGCCGAGCCAGGAACGAGTTGTAGCAGGCGATAACGCGGTGTGCCGCGGCGTCGCATGCGGAGGCGAGTCCGTAACATGAATTGCCCCATTATGTATCTTAGGGGGGTGTGGGTCTGTGGGGGTGGGAAACAGAATAACCGCACTGCGCCTGTCAAACAAGTGCACTGCTGCGTTAGCACGAGGCCGAGCCAGGAACGAGCTGTAGCAGGCGACGACATGGTGTGCCGCTGCATCGCATGCGAAGGCGAGTCTGTAACATGACTTGCCCCATTATCTATCTTAGGGAGGGGTGTGGGTGCGTGGGGGTGGGAAACAGAATAACCGCACTGTTCCTGTCAAACGAGCGCACTGCTGCATTAGCGCGAGGCCAAGCCGGGGCCTCCCCCATCCTGGCGAGGCTGAGCCAGGAACGAGCCGTAGCAGGCGACGACGCGGCGTGCTGTGGCGTTGCATGCGGAGGCGAGTCCGTAACATGACTTGCCCCATTATCTATTTTTTAGGGGAAAAACTAGAATTTTTGTACTTATATTGTATTTTTTATATTTTAATTGTACTTTTTTGATTTTTTTTATTGAAGTGTTATGAGGTCTTATATGTAGTTTATCCCTTCGTGTTCTCCCTCTATATTTTTTTTGTTATTGTATTTAATTTTTATATTATTTGAGATTAGTAACTGCCCTGAGATATTGGGCTTTGCCTTTTTTTCATGATCGTGGGCTTTAGCCGTCGGTTTTCTCCCACTCACCTTTTAACGTCTGACCCCCCACCCCCACTCCCCTCCCCTCCCCTCCCCTAGTTATTTCCGAATCGCTTCCTTCTTTGTTCCCTTCCTATCCACTTCTGGCATAGAAGGTGCTTCCCCTGTTTCCATGCGGGAGCATCGGCTGGCAGGTTCAACTCCAGGGTGAAGCTCTGTGTTCTATGTTGATTCATTTGCTATGTCCTCCACTCCCCTTGCGTCCCCTTCTATATAGATATTAACTGTATTTGTAAGGTGTTTCTCTCGTGATGTCTCAGGCTCGATTCGTTAGGGTTCGTTTGCTCTTGAAGAGCGGCCCAGGTGTTTGGGCTGGATTCGGCGGTTTAGTTTGTCTTTGAAGGTAAGTCTTTTGCTTTGTTTGGTGTTCTTCGTTTTCAAAACCTGTGAGATCCCTAATTTTTGGTCATGTATCTTGCAGTTCTCGTTCGACAGTTTTTAGGTCTGTAGATCTCAATGGATACATCAACCAGTCCCGACAAGATGAATGCAGGTAATTTGTTGTGCTGAAACTTTTTTTTTGTCTGTTTTTTGCTGATAATTTTTTTACGAGATCTGGTGCTTAATAGGTTTTTAGTTGTATATGTGTTGTCGTATGACATTACAAGTTTCATGTATTTTGATAGTTGTTAATTTTTGCACTGGAATGTGTGGTGTGTCTAGTTTTAGGTCGATGTAACCTGCATACAGGTTGGAGTACTGATTACCGCGTGTATTATGAACTATTGTACTTGTATATGAATAGTTTGTATCAGTCTGAGAAGAACATATTAAGATGTTGAAAGAGCTAACATTTTGAAGTTCTGGGTGCGATTGTGGGGTTATATTATTTTATTGCTTGTTGTGATGTTCATAAACTATTGTGTTGTCCTGTTTGTGTACTGGTAATGTGCATATAGTTGAACTGATTGCTTGTTCATTTAATTTGCTCTCTTTCCCTTTTTCCTAATTATGATGTTGTTGCAGATGTTGGAGTGCCGGTGCCTCCTAATTCTGACAAATCAGAACGCTTTGAAGATCTTGTGAATGTTAGTTTTGAGATAACAAATCCTCAAGAAGAACTTGCGAGTGTTGCTGGTGTTTCCCTTTTTTTCTTCTTTTTTTGAACATTCTTGCATACATAAATGTGTTTAGTTACATCAGCTTTTTCTTTTGTTTGCGTCTGACTCTATGTGCCTTGCTTTACTTGTCTCTGCAATGTTAATTGTTTTTAATTGTATATGTGTGTGCTTCTATTTTTTGATTTATGTAGTTAATGATAGTCATGGTGCTGCTGAGGACATAACTGAAGTTCTGAAAGATATTAATGATAATTTTGTTGATGGTGATGGGAGCTTGCAGTTGTCAGTTACTCAGTCACAGAGTGTTGATTGAACTGAGCCTGTTACTCAGGCTGAGGATGTTCCTACGCAGCTACAGCTGGAGGACGAAAGGAAAAGAAAGAAGAAGTCTGATTTTCATAGGAGAAAGGAGTTGGAACGGCGTAAAAAGGCTGCTTGCATGCAACGAAGAACTGAGGATGTTGCTCAAGCTGCTCAAGCTGGAGATGATGAAGGTGGTGACACGACCATTGCAACTCATGATGCTGGATGTCTTGGAACTTACATGCCTGTGAAGACAAATCTTTTGCAGACTCGCTTGACGCAAGTGTTTCCTCATGATGCAGTTAAGGAAAAGAAATCTATTTTGAAGAGGAAGATGGCATATCCGAATCCTGATGGCACACAGAGGCATAGCGCCTGTGTGAAAGCTGCTTCGCAACCCGGTAATACCAAAGCTGATGCTGATAGTGTTGTGTTGAAGATTGGTCCAAGCAAACTTGGTGGCTCCCCTGTTCGCCGGAGTCCACGAGTTTTGCCAAATAAGAAGCCTTCTTCATCTCCTCTTCCGAAGGAAAATAAGAAGTGTAAAGTTTGTCCTTTGAAGGTGAACGAAGGTGTGAAGAAGTGTGCTCGTGTCGAAGCTCGAGATCCTCCATCTGATGGAGATGATATTGAAGTTGATTCTGAAGATGTATATCCAGTGGTATGTGTTTTCTTAGTACTTTAAATTTTCTAGTTTGTGGCATTTTTTAATTATATTTGTTTGATTTAGTCTTTGCTGTAGTAGGTTAGTGATTTATTGTATTTATTAGTATTAGTTATGCGCACTAGGCTTAATTATACTTGTAAGACAATAGTTTTTGTTTTGGAATAAGTGTTTGTACTGTATGTGACTTACTAGTTGTACTTCCAATAATCTAGTTGTTGCTGGTTGGTATGCTAGCCAGGTGAATCTTGGTCATTGTTTGCATCACTTTTCTTCTTATAGTTGTACTTTCAATAGTTTTTTGTTGTACTAATGTTGTCTTAATATTTGAAGTTGTGCAATATTTTTTAGTGATACTGATGTTGTACTTCCAATAGTTTTTTTGTGGTACTTCCAATAGTTAATGTAGTTGTACTTGCAATAGTTTATTTTGTAGCCTAGTTCCTGTTTTTTTATTACCTCTTGTAATCACTCTATTGTACTTGTTGCTTATGAGTTATAAAGTTTTGCAAAGCTATGGGTGTTTTGCCCCACAGTTCACAGTCAAAAAAAAGTTTATTTTGTGGTACTGTTGTTGTTTTAATATTTGAACTTGTGCAATATTTATTTGTGGTACTGATTTTTTTAATCGATAATCTAGTTGTACTTCAATAGTTTTTTTTGTGGTACTGATGTTGTTTTAATAGTTGAACTTGTGCAATATTTTTTCCCTCCTAGGCTACATATGTTTGTTTTGTTTTTTATATTCATTTAATTAAGTTGTGCCTTCTTTATTTTCATTTACAGCCTGTTAGCATTATGAGTCCGGTCAATCCGGTGAGAGGCAATGATAGAAAAGTTGCTTTGGATGAAGGTGACTTACATTGATTGAATATAATTGTGCGATGTTCGTTGAGAGAGATTGATGCTTGTGCTCGTTTGTTTGAGAGTCGGCATGTGGCTAGGGTTCATACAGCTGGTTTTGGTTCTATCATCAAGTGGAAGGTGAAGTCTAACATTTCCCGCCCTCTAATGGGAGTTTTGTACCTGAAGATAAATCCTGATACGATGACTCTTGACATGGGTGAGGCGAATAAGAAGCTTTGCATCACTAGCGATTGTATACATCAACTATTTGGTTTCCCTCGTGGTGGTCGTTCTGCACCAAGGCCCTTAGAGGATGGATATGATGAAGCTCTGGTGAAGTTCAGATCGGAGCTTGACATTAGTAGGAACAGAGATATCAAGACGAAGGATTTGAGGGATAAGCTCAAGGTGCTTGCCAAGGATCCTAGCAAAGATGACCTTGCTCTAAAAGTGTTCTTCATTATTGTGTTTATGAAAGTTGTTTTGCCTGGTGCCGCCCCTTGTGTTTCCAGAGAGGCGACAATGTTTGAGGATCTTGTCATTGAGGACATGGCTAATATGGATTATTGCCAGCTGATGATTGATGAGCTTAGAAGAGCTGTTGTCAGGTACCAAGATAGTGTTACCCTTGGGAAGATAATCACAGGCTGTGCTATAGGGCATGTACTAATGTACCTTGATTGCCTTATCCATGGCAAGTTTTCAGAGGTCAACATGCGAGTCCCTCGCATATGTTTCATGGATCAGAACAAGCTTTCTGATCTGGCTGATGCAAATTTGATAAGAAGAGGCAACGCAGATCCAAAGACTTGGGTGTTTGGGAAGCTTCTGGTGAGTTTTATTTCTGTCGTGTCTTTGCAGACCTTTTATTGTTTAGATATAGCTGCTTTTGCTGGAGTGAACATGTGTACTGCAGAGTTTCCTGTTTATATTTTGTGAGTTCTTAAGCTTTCGGAGGTTTAGGTATCATATTTAGTACTGTTGTGTCATGTGTGGTTGAACTGAATCTCTTTGATTGACTAACCTATTTGTAAATACTAGCAAATTAGCACTGACAGTGAAAGCTAGCTAGTACCTTTGATTTAAATATGTAAATATAATGTTTATTTTTTCCTGTGTGTTGCATTTGATTAATTTACTCCTTTTCCCCTTGTTCGTAGTGGAAAACTCAATAGGAAGTTGTCTTTTTTCGGGTGTATAAACGTCCAGTCCTAGAGATGCCATCTTAGGTTCCAAAGATTTCATCTCTATACGGTGATTCTAGAGATGGTTGTGGTGTTGAGCGTGTTGGTTATGTCCCCCCTGGACCTAGTAAGGCTAGTACTTCACAGAGGCAGGGTTTTGGTATTGATGTAGCTATTTCTGCGTTGTTGCGCGCTGAGCATATTTTTATAATGTGCATTCTGAGCTGGAAAAGGTCCCAACTACAGTTGAGCGTCTGAGCTGTATCAACGGTATCCTCCCTAATGCTCATCAGTTTAATGATCATGAAGCAGTGGACTACATTGAGATGGAGAGAATTTTAATTAGTGATATGCGTGATGGTGCTGCTCAACTAATTCAGAGCTCGGTTCCTCTGTTGAACAACATGACACTACAAAAAAATACACTTCCGTGATGAAACGTGTTTGTCAGAGTAGGTCGCGTTTTATTGTCATGCATGTACATCCATGACGATTTTATGACAGAATCAAAATAGTCATACCTGTGTTGTCGTAGAAGTGTTCCATGACATTACCAAAATTATCATCAAGGAAGTGTCCACTTCTTTGACGATAAATCGCGCGTCACAGAAGTGCTTTCGCCAAGGGTGACTAACACATGGCATCCACCGTAACGAAACGCCGTTAAGCTATCGGGTCCTGTTTTGGATCCGATAACCCGTTAATAGCCCGGACCAATGGGGATTTTCCACGTGTAAAATCATCATTGGCTGGAGGAAACATGTGTCAGCTCCGCGTTGGCACATGTGTCACTCATCCAATGGGCGAGACGCGCCTATGATATGTTGACACGTGGACCAGCCCATAAAGTTTAAATGGACTGGCCCAACTAAAGCCCCACAAGATTTTCCGGACCATAACGGGCCGGCCCAGCTAAAGGCCCACAAGATTTTGCGGACCATACCGAGTTGGCCCAGCTAAAGGCCCACAAGATTTTGCGGGCCATAATGGGCCAGCCAAGGTAAAGGCCCACAAGATTTTTGTGTTCCATAATGGGCCGGCCCAGGTAAAGGCCCACAAATATTCTTGCGGATCACAATGGGCTGGACCAGCTAAAAGCCCACGAGATTTTGCCGACATTCATGGGCCGGCTCAGCTGTAGGCCCACAAGATTTTGAGGACCCTAGTAGGACGGCCCATTAACTGGCCGCCATGTTTTGGGCCAAATGTCGGCCCATGTTTGATCTGGTCTATTAATGGTCTGCCACGTTCCGGGCCTAATAATGGCCCATATGAGATCCGTCCCGTTAAAAGCCTACCACGTTCTGGGCCAAATTACGGCCCAGATCAGGTCCGGCCCTTTAAAGAGGCTTTGAGCTAAATTATGGCCCATATCAGATTCGGCCCGTCAACTGGACGCTATGCTTTTGGGCCCACTTGCTAAAGGCCCATTTAGTAATTCGGCCTGATATTAGTTTCGGCCTGTTAAGGGCCTGTTTAACATTTCGGCCCTATATTAATTTCAGCCTGTTAAAAGCCCGTGATATAGTTGGGCCTAACTACGGCCCGGTTTGCATACGGCCTGCTCGCAGCCGATAACTGATTGGGCCAAACAAGGAACGAGACAATTTTGGCATGTTAAAAGCCCGTGATTTGATTCTCACAATCATGGGCCGGGGTCCATTTTGGGATGCTGCCGGCCTGTGAGCTGTTCGGCATGTTTCAGGCCCACACTACTAGGGAAAAGTCTATACACAAAACTTTAGCAGTAGCGCGTGTTAAAAAAGGGCGCTACTACTAGATAGCAGTAGCGCGCGCGAGAAAACTGCGCTGCAGATACACATATAGCAGTAGCGCGTCCGGCCATAAAAGCGCTACTTCAAAAATTCCCACCGCTAAGCCGATCGGCTACACATAGTAGTAGAGCTCTTTTATAAACAGCGCTACCCCTAACTTTTTTATAGAAGCGCGTTTATGTGTAAGGCGCTACTGCTAACAAAAATAAAATAAAATGAAAAACAAGTAGAAAAGTAAGTGAAAATGAAAGAAATAGAAAAAGGAGAAAGGAAAAAAAATAAAACGTAAAGAAAAAAGGGAAAAAAGGAGAAAGGAATAGCAGTAGCTAGTTTCAGGAAACGCGCTGTACCTAACTTAGCTATAGCGCGTTTTCGGAAACACGCTACCGTTAAGTTTTCACTTAAACAGCGCTCCCCCCCCCCCGGCCACCACTTCTTCCCCAAATCCCTTGCCCTCACCGCCGTCTCCCCAATTTGCCGTCGCCCCACTTCGGCGCCATCTCCTGTAGGCGTGGACGCCCGCAACCTCACCTTCTCCCCCCGAGGCCGTCGTCATCCTCACTGCCGCCGCCCGAGGCCGCCGTCAGCCTCATCGCCGCCTCCCG
>NC_041393.1:280049411-280104392 GCF_002162155.2 Triticum dicoccoides | reverse complement strand
AGCACCTCCCCGCCACCGTCTCTCCCCTCTCTGTAAGTCCCCCACCCCTCCCCCCACTCCTCCCTCTATGCATTTTAGAGAAAAAAATAGTAGAGCAAAAGTTTGTTTATAGCAAACAATTGAGTTTAGAGCAAAGGATGTTAAGTAGTAGATGTTAGAGCAAAAATTAGTTTAGAGCAAAAAATTTGGTTTACAGCAAAAGTTAGTTAGGGCAGTAGGGTTTAATTAGGGTAGATGCTGCTTGTATAGTATATAGTGATACTAGTAGATGTTAATTAGGTTAGGGCAGTAGTGGTACTAGTAGATGTTAATTACATGTTTTTTAGTTAGGGAAGTAGAGTTTTGCTAGGTTAGTTAGGTTAGTAGTTCTCCTAGTAGTAGTGGTACAGTGGGTTAATTAGGTGAAGTTAAATGAATAACCTACATGAATGAAATTAATAGTTAACTGATTTTTTTTCTTTCATCATCATAGAGCTCTAAAGTTAACTGAATTTTGTTCTATTAGTAGTTAAATGAATTTTCTTCTACAGTTTGTTTTTGATATAGCTTGTGAAATTTGAACATGTGGTTGCTCATGTATATTTGGACATGTGTTGCAGTGTCGAAGAGGGATATTTGAACAATATTTCCAGGGAATGAAGCTGAGTGGCCTATGTTTTGCAGGAATGTTGATTCATTTCTGTTCTGGCAAATTTCAGGTTCTCGATTTGTCCACTTTTTAGCAAAGGTCATGCCGAAATTTTCCGTGAATTTTGGCATGACTTGTGCTACAAACTAGGACATATCGAGTGCCCGGGATTTGCCGCACTAGGCAGGAGTCAACGTTCCTGCCAAACAATAGGCCTTTTTATGTCATTATTCATTTTATTAGGTCTAGAATAAATTGACTAGATTTAATCAGAGGAAACATGGCTAGAAACAATGAAGGACAGGGTTCTCTTGATTGCGATGACGTCTACCGGGCGGATGAACTTTTGAGCCTTGCCGATGATCAAACGATGTTGTTGTTGGGCCCACCAGTGGCATTGGGGACTGAGACCGACATGCAGACCAGTGCTGAGACTGAGACAGGCGCTGAGACTCAGACCGGCATCGAGACCGGCGCGGAGACTGAGACCGGCGCTGCCTCGGGGAGCTGAGCCAGTGTAGAACCGAAAGCAAAGAGGCAACGACTTCCTAAAAAACTCAGGACTACTAGACTGCTGGTCACGGAGGTGGACAACGGCAATTTTGAGCCAATGGCGCCCAAGAAAGCGCGTAAGTGCTACGGAGTTTGAGCGTCATGAGTCGGTGCCTGAATTGCCATCTCCGGAGGCTGAACGTATTATGCACGACCTTCCAGTAGTAAACAAGTCTAGGAAGAGAGCGAGGAAAGGCAAAAAAGCTGATTCTATGATCCAGCCGCCTCAGCAGCCTCGGCCTCAGGACCGCATAGGTATCCCTGATGCGGATAAATGACATATCCCCGGTCAACCTATCCTACCTGCAACAGTGCTACGGGCCAGATTCGGCGATCTAAGGAGACTTCATGACGATGTGCTGTGGATAGTGAAAGGCCTCATCGCCTCGAAAGATCCAGGATAACCACTCTACGTGGTTAATGTTCCGCGGCAAATGTCGTACGTCGACTGCTTCCCCGCGGATAAGTTCTTCCTTCGATTCGGTTACATATTCGACATGTTTCACGTGAAGAAGCTGGATTTTGCGTTTGTCCGCCTTTATGCCTTGCACATGAACTACATCATCGGGGTTGAGCAGATACGTCATATCTGTGTCACTGACCCGTACTACATGCACGAGGACTTCTTGGGAGTCTGCGCAAAGCACCGTGAATACAGGATTACATCGTCAGTTTCATGCTCGCCAATAAGGACAAGGAGGCGATTCTCGTGCCTTATCATCCCATGTAAGTCATCCGCGCTGCTATCCTTCCTTCGATTTCAATCATTCATTTGCACGGTGGAGGCTAATTAATTTGAGGTGTACTTATTTTGTGCAGCGGCGGGCGCGCCGTCCTCATCTTCCTCTACCCCCGATTCTCCCACGCTCTTTACTTGGACTCTTCGAAGAACATTCACAAAAAGGATTACACCCACATCAAGGATGTTCTCGATAGTGCTATGTTTTACTACCAAGCACGGGGTGGGAGCTCAAGGACAAGCAGAGAAGGGGCGGAAGGCTCGCCTTCAGCCATAAGACCGACTTCTGCTGCATCCAGAAACCAAGCGATTCTCTTAATGATGGATTCTATGTCCTACACCACATGCTGGAGTACAGACGGGATCACTAGAACCTTCACATGTCACCTAGATCCAGCGATGCCCATATTCTGCAATGGGCAAAGGACATAGGAGATATCGAGGATCATCGACTTCGAGCTGAGTTCTATAACATCCAGCGCGAACTTGCCCAAATCATCATGAAGGAGGTCGTCGGAAAAACAGGGTTGTTCTACGGAGAAGGACAAATGTCGCGGGAAGACGTTCGAACATGGGTAGCCTCTCAGCGTCTCGACATGAAGCCTTTCACTAAGCTCGGGGACTATCTCCCTGACATGGATGGATGGCACGACATGGTGGAGTGATTGTCGATATATGACAATGTGTCTGTTTAGTCCATACTTTCTATATGACAAAACTTTGAGTTATGCACGGCAACACTTTATTTGTGATGTAATTAAATCGTCCTCCTCCTCGACTAGCGAAGATCACTCTAGTTAGGGCATTTGGGTACGATGAACTTTGTTATTTATGCTTATGATATGTTGTTTCTGTTTTTGCAAAGTCTGTCTCTTTCTGTTGCTCAACTATATATGTTGCATATCATCGACTCATGTGATGATGCAGGTGCATAGATCATCGATGGCGAAGAAGTGCTAAGCCAGGAGTATATATACGACGAGTGGCCGGAGTGTCAGGCCCATGTGTATCGGTTTCCGGTTTCCGAGTGACAGGAAGTAGTTAGTTTAGGTTCACGCTAATGCGAGAGAGGGATACGAACTCATGTACTGCATAGTTCCGCTCTCACTCAAAGTGATAGCTCTTCTCGCGTATATCATTGTTTAGATGGATGACGATGTATTTGCAAGTAATTGATACTTGTATCGCTATTTTCAAGATGATGACTAGAGACCACTTTGTGTTGGATGATGATTATGATGATGACATGATTTGATGAGACTAGTTGTATATATATGCTATGATTACATTTCTCGCGTATATCATTGTTTAGATGGATGACGATGTATTTGCAAGTAATCGATACTTGTATCGCTATTTTCAAGATGATGACTAGAGACCACTTTGTGTTGGATGATGATTATGATGATGACATGATTTGATGAGACTAGTTGTATATATATGCTATGATTACATTTGTATGTGTATGATATGCTAAAGATTATTGTATAAAGCCTATTCAAATACAAAACAAATATGCAGAAACAAAACTAATAAAACTAGTAGTAGCGAGGGGGAAAAAGTTAGCAGTAGCGTCGCCTTACCAGTAGCGCTTCCCTGTAAAAAGCGCTGCAGATAATATCAGCAGAGCTCTTCTCTGAAGCGCGCTACAACTATCCATGTATAGCAGTAGCGTGGGACGACAGGCGCTACTGCTATACATTAGCTATAGCGCCTTATCAGTAGCGCATCATCCCCTGCTGCTGCTAGGCTTTTCCCTAGTAGTGCCAAGCTACTTCTCAGCCTCCTAAAAGCCCATTGAGTTTTCTTGCGAAAAGAGGGCCGGTGGTTACTCGGCCTATTAAAGGCCCGAGTCTACTAGTGGGCCAGTTTACTTTTGGCCTTTTAACGGACCAAGATGACGGGCCCATGATGCGGATCATACATCGTGATTGCATGACGGCCCGATTATGTACCGTAATATTACGGTTTCGCCAGTTTACCGCGAAGACAGGATATATATATACAGTAAAATAACTGCATCATCGTGAATAAGAAAAAACCTAGACTATACAATAAAGAAATTACAGCATATTACATCCATTGGGCTTCAAAGTTCGCCACTATGATAATAAAGGACAAGCAGATAGCCGATTACATACACTGGGCATCAAAGATCGCCACCAGTGCAAATAAACACGCTGAAAAAATAATATACAAAACCGACAACACTTCAATAGAGTTCAAGAAAGGTTAGCCCTGTTGGGGAGCTGTAGCACAAGTAGCTGAGAAAACTGATTAGACTGTGCTTGTTCAACACTTATATCTGCCTCACTCTAAAAGAGAAACAAGCAGACAGATGACAGGGTTTGCACATAAAAGTATCAGTGCTGACAATTCATCACATTTCTTACCGACGAATAAAGTGGCATAGTTTAAAATTGCATTAACACAATATGGTATTGTTCAGGTCAAGACATGGCAGGAAATGACATTGTGAAGGAGTTGGCAGCTTAACGACACCACTGCATTACAGATCAAGAACTCATAAGTATCAATGGTTAGTGTGCTATCAATTTATCCCATTTCATATTGGCAAATAAAGAGATGATTTAAATAATAGTAGAATGATATGACATTGTTCATAGTTAAGACATTGCAGAATATGACATTGTGTTGTAGTGGGTAGGTTCACCACACCACTGGATTATGGATGAAGAACAGAAGCATACATGAAATGCAAAAGAAGATCACTTGCTCTGTATAGTTTAATTTACATGGTATGAAAAAGGAACTTGGTTGTACAACTAAAAACTTAAATTGAGAAGGACAAACTTTTGCTTATGAACTACATAATAAACTTTAAACATGCAATTTGATGCAAACACCAAAAATAAATAGCTGCTGCAGTCATGCCTAACCAAATATACACAACAAAGTTTGAAGGCTTGAGAAGGACAAACTTACATTATTGGTGAAGACACGCTCTATAAAGCCCTTGTTCATGCTGATCGGGGGGGGGGGCAATTCAAGAAGTTTACCACAGAATCTTCTTCATAAGCATTGCCTTTATTTAAAAAAAATTGAAGAGTAAATATAGATGTGATAATATACGAAAAAATGGAGAATATTTAAGATAAGATGAAGAGTGATGCTACATAACCAAGTAGCTATAAATGTAAGTGCAGCGATACAGGCAAAAGAGCCAAGAGCAATGCACAGCTAAACTTCTTCAGTACCATCGGTGTTATCCAACCTTATGGTAAGAGTAAATATAGATCTGATGTGTAGAAAATGGAGGGCAAAGGAAAATAAGCTGCAGAGTGATGGTACATGAACAACTACTTGTCAATATAAGTACGTTGATAAAGAACAACATGTACTTACAAGAACAATGCAGAGCTAAAAATATCCTTGGCATTGGATATATTCTACACTAATGTAACCATTCATACAGATCAGATAATTTGGAGGGAGCAATTAATAAGCAAGCTATCATGTATACTGCTGTCACATAATGAACCAGGTATGTATACAAGTATAGTGATACAGGACAACAGGTACTAACAAGAGCAAAGCAGTGGGCAGCATATTTGCGATATCATGTCGTTCTTTTCAAAACGGAATTCTTCCTCAAGCAGATTTGCTGCAAAAAAGATCCATAAGGCACATACGGAAAATTAGAAGTTCAAATTGTCATGTGATTTCATAGACAGTACCTCATCCTGGGAACGAGACCAATGCATAACAAGGTTTTTCCATTCATTGTCTTCTAAATTAGCACATGAGACTTTGCTGGAAATTCCTTTATAGACTTGTCATCAAAGTGTGATTTCCTCAGGTAACACCGATACTGCTGCAATGCTTCCTTGAAAAGCACAAGAAAGCTTTGCTCGTAATGACTATCCAGATTGACCCTCGCTTAGTTACAACAATGTAATGTAAATCATTGATGTGTTCAATCAGCAGAAAATGGGAAAATAATAACCATGAATAATAGCACTTACACGTAAGGTGGGCAGGAAGATGTGAAAATGGTGTTTGTCTTCAATATAATCTTCCCATGATGCGAATATATGAACGTAGTCCCTAACAACATTGAAAGCATTGTATTTTAAATTGGGAATAAATGGAATGGGCTTCCAATCTGCAGGAATTGGCCATCCCTGCAGTTGGGATAGGTCTTCGGCCGGTGGACTTGTTGTACTTTTTGCTGGAGTGGGATATTTCTGTGGTACGGCTGGTGCTATGGCAAATGAAATTGATATACCTTTTGCTGGAGTGCAGGTCCTGTGTGGTGGGGCTAGTGATGTGGCCAGTGAAGTATGTGTAGAGTCTGCTAGAGTTGGTCCTATGTTTTGTGTCACTGGTTGTACAGCCAATATAAGTGGGGTGCTATCTGATTTCTCCGGCACCACCACGTTTTTCAAGGACTTTGCTGGTGCTCCTTCAGGTTCGGTAATCACCCTCTTCCTTTTTGATGTCTGATGCACAAGAACAACATTTGAGTGGAAAAACATGGTATGATAACAGATGGAATATGTATTGATAATGGATGGGCATGGCATCTCGACATATATGATGAGTAAACTAAGCAGATGGCGGTGCAAAAAAGTAGAAGAAATGCAAGACAACATATGCAAGATACATGCAATCAATAAAACCTTGCTAAATTAGAACAGGAACCTTGATGGGTGAACAGGACAGGCCATCTGCCTTTGACTCCTCGAGGTTAGAATAGTCATTAGGATCATATTCTGAACAAGAATCAACAGGTGGGGAGCGTATGAGTTTCATTGCATCCAGAATGGAACTCAATGCCTTGGTGCCAATTTGTTAAGTCATTGCAGTGTTTAGCTTCAAGAGTGGACTGCTGCTAGTGCGACACAAAACAGCTACACAGATCATAGTGTAGATATAACGGGAAAACCGTAAGCATCAGAGTAAAATCAGCCAAGTGGAACTTGCTGGAATATATGTGCTAGTACTGCTGGTGCGGCTAGAAAGGCTTCGAATACCAATTCTCTTCAACTGAAGGTGCGGTACTGTAGTGTTAATATCAGTGTAACTCTCAAAGGCGACACAACTCCCCGCATTTCCTTGCTATTCTTATAGGATTCAAGTGGGCAGGTCACTACAAATCCTATTCCTATGTTTACAAAATCCTACGAATCAAAGAGGCTCAAAGTGTCCATCACAACCGACCGTATAGACCTCTACACTGCAAATGTCCCTGCTCATCTTCAGTACAAGGAACATACTGTACTACTATCATACTCCCTCCGTTCCAAAATATAAGTCTTGGTAGAGATTTCCACTATGGATCACATACAGATGCATCCAGATACATTTTACAGTGTAGATTCACTCATTTTGCTCCATATGTAGTCCATGGTGGAATCTATACAAAGACTTGTATTTAGGAACGGAGAGAGTACATATTAAAGAAGAACGGAAGAGGAATATGGTAAAGAAGAGCAAGCACATTTTGGATAATAAAATGTTGTTTGCATAATGCCCACACTTGGTGAACCAGAGCGCATTAAGAATGCAACTCCTTACTGTCTCTCGACCATTTCAGGTGGTTGGATGAAGATCCTACGTCTCCTAACCCTTCTTCTTCCTCGTCTCTGATTCTTCCCATACAGAACACCGCACGGGCCGACGGCCGGACCACCGGCCCCCACCACCTGTGTTCCTCCACCACCCCCACCCCCACCCCCACCCCCGCCCCCACCCGCGTCGAGTTTTCTTCGTTTGGCGAGTCCCCACCACCGCCCCCCACAACCACCCAAGCCCCTTCGTTCGCACTGGCGAACTCCGGCGAGCTCTGAAAAATCGACTGACCCAATTTTGAAATTTAGTCTACTATGATTTAACAAGTGTGGAATATAAAAGGGGAAAACCATAAGCATTGGGATTATAGTGTTGAGCGTGCCATGGCGGATCTGAAGGTGCAAACCGGACAAAGGCTCGCAACCAAGACAAGAAATCAGAGTAAAGCAGTGGCGATCTATTTTCTTGCCGCGATAAATAAGTTGAGCAGATACGAGAGAGTACCGCCTCTGGTGCGGCGTCGTGTATGCATCTGCTGAGAATTTGACGATGCTACATTAGCGATGGCTGTCGGCAGCGTGGATGCAGATCTAGGAGGGTAGACGATGGTGGTGGGGTGTGGTGGACGAGACGGTCATAGGAGCGGCACCGGCAATGTGGACGATGGCGGGGATGAAGCGAGAGGGCGGGATGCAAGGATCCCAGTCCAAATGAGCGAGGTTGATCTCTTGTAATGGACGGCGGCATCGGGGTATCAGCTCCAGCATGGTGGAGGAGGACGGCGGTGGATGGGGTGGCGGACGAAGGAGGCTGGGGTGGAGAGGGTGTTTTGGCGCCCACGGAGTACGAATGGGGAAAAGGGAGGTAGAGAGAAAGGGGGAACCATGTATTCAGGGTGCGCTTGTCTCAAATGCGAGGAAATTTACAAACTTAGCCCCTGTTTCAAATTTCCTACATCACAGCAATATTAGTCGGTTGGGGATAGGACGGTAATCTCGCATAAACCGAATATTTGCCGATGAGAGTTTGTTTTTGGTGCCCATCGTGTATGAATATGAATCAGGGAGGGAGTCGATTTCGGCCGAGGACACACTGTGTTTTGGCGCCCACCGTGCATGAATCCGGGTGAGAGGTGGTTATGTCATGTTTGGGTGAAATTACAAACCTATAGAAATCCAGCAGATAGGCTTTGCGTGGCAGGGATAGGCGGTAGTAATTTCCATCTCGCAGATTTTGGTTTCGGGCGGTTACTGCGACTTTCCCCGCTTCGTTCAAATTTTGCAGAGTGCACGTTTACCGTGCCAACTCAATTTGAATCCCATTTGTATTCTATTTTTTTCGAGCGGGATCCATTTTCGATTGGAATTAAATTCTATATACATCATTTTTTTCTATATACTTGCAAAAGCACAACAAATAATTCTGCTCCTTTATATGTATAATATGATTTCCAAATACAATGATCTCAAAATCTTAAGGTTGAATTCAAAAAAATTAAACCAAATTATGTTCTACTAAAATGTATGGATCAGTAATATCTACATATTAAATAACATAGATGCGCGTGAATTCATATGAGTATGCATGTTTGATAGATCAATTTTGGTTCGAGTATGGATTACATGTATCATCATCTCAAATTCAAATATTTGAATCCCATTTATGTTCATTCCTTTCATGCCCATATCTCTCGCATGCATGCTCCTTCATGTAGCTATCACTCTCAGCTCACCCGCATGCTCACTTCATGTTTCTCCTATCCTCGCAAACATGGTCTCTTGACCTCTCCCTTAAGAACTGTCACACTCTCCCTATCATTATACATTGCACGGTTTTCACTATCTCTCATGTATCTACTGTTCTCTGGTATCACTCGGTACCTAAGCTTTCTTTTTCACTGCCACACACAGAATATCCACTCGTCTTTCACTTTGTCTTTCTCTCTATGGGATTCTCTCACATACCCTATATGTCTCTAGATATGACTCATACTACTAAAATTACTCTCTCTCTCTCTCTCCTGTAGACAGAACATTTGTTGCGGTCTCCTTTTTGTCTCCATCCCAAACCGACATTATTCATTTGTTTATCGATCAGACAACCCTCTCTCTCTCACACACACACACACACAACTCCTTCTTCCAATCCCCTTCCCAACTACCGTCTCTCTCTCACACACACAAAACTCTCCCTTTCGCACCCCGACTCGTATTTCTCTCACAAACATTTATCGACTAGCCTCTAGATAGGTTTATACACCTGCACACCCATGCTTCCACTATCGCATACATGTCTCTCTCCCGCTCCTTGTATCTATGTAGATTTTTCTTCCCTTCTTGAGACACGCCCTCTCGATCATGCACACACACACTATCGCCTCATTTTAAGCTGATACCTCTCGCACACACACTCTTTGTGTCTATGTCACACATGCACTCTGTCCTCCTCCACTCTCCCTCTCTCTCTCACACACACATGGGCTTTTTGCAACAACTAGCAAGACGCCCATGCGTTGCACGGAACATCAAGATGCATTTGTATTAGTAGTTTATCTTGTGGGGGAAAAGGATGAACGAGGGAAGGCCTTATTTGCAAATGTGGAGAGGGGTGTGGGTATCTTTTTGCAAAATTGCCATAGTTTCCTTCCTATCCGTTAGATATAGGTCGGACGGCCTATATTGCAGGATGGCAGGCACATGATCATCACCGACAATGCTTTTTTTAAGAGTAGGGATAAAAAACAGAGTTGGTGATGATGGTGGGCCTGCCATCCTGCAAAGTAGGTCGTCCGATTTATATCTGGCGCATAGGAAGGAAAATATGGCAATTTACCCGCACTCCTCACCACATTTGCAGATAAGGTATTTCCTCGTTCATTCTTTTCTCCAACAAGATCTTGATGTTTCGTGCAACACACGGGCATCTTGCTAGTAAGAGTAGAAATTAGACATATACCACTTCTCGAATCTTGAAACCAACAACATTCCTCCCTTATCTCATCAAAACCGCCAAAGGAATATACTTTGAGTGAAACATAACATATTTTTAGTGATATACATATTTCAAAACTAGAATTTTTTTTCTATCAAATTGGTGAATATGTATTAATCTACTTTGATGGTGTGGCAACGCATTGGCACATTGCTAGTAGTTATTATAATTTTTTGGACACCAGACAAATGGTGGAGTACATATACAAAGAGAAGAGGCGCACACACGCAGTCGGTCTCTCGCTGTCTTGCACACATGAACGTTACGTAAAGGCGACGTTAACAAATAAACCCTATGCATGATTGCTGCATTCGCGGGTACCGGGTACGTGGTGGAGCACCTCTGTAGGAATAGTCAACTCGCGTGATAATTTGATCTGTAGGAGTTGATGATCGGGACCACGGGTGAACGACTTGGAGGCGGTGGCTCGCTAGTTGCCACAGATCGAGTAGCCATGTTTAAAATATCATTTTTTAGTGGGGGTTAAGAGTTCCGATTTTCAATGGCACGTTATAGGTACTAAGTAGTTTTTAGAACGATTGATATGGAGCGAAAATGGAATTCATAGTACTGCGTACCTCCTTGGCGTATGGTTGTATGGGTTTATGTTGCGAGATGTTGAACCTGGTAGTTCTAGGGCAAATACTATGGTTTAGATTTAGATGTTGGTTTTCAGTAATGAGAATCGAAAGGGGGAAACCCTTCTTTGTTTATAAAAAACTACTACCTCCATTCTGGTTTACTAGTCCCCATCGTATTTTGGTTCAAAGTTTGTCCTTGAATTTTACTTGTAAAGTGTGAATGGAAAATGAGATTTTGTTATACCCAAACAAAAAAGGACTGGAGGGAGTGATTGCTCGGACACAGACGCGGCCTCTCATAGCGCAGGCATTGAACCGGTGTGCCGGCCAAGAGGGCCCCACTCGCTACAGGCCCGGCTGAGCATGCCTCCTCGCCGCGTGCAACCAGCTTTAGACTGCCCTGCCTGCCTTCATTGAATCCGCGCGTGTGCCGGCAACACATCCTTCCGTGAGCCGGCCGGCATTTTAGAACTGAAAAATGACTAAAATATAATTAATTAACGCATGGTCTTGACTTGTTGTGGTCGCACTGGTAGCAGGAACTAGTAGAGGTTTTTGTTTATTTATAACTCTCCTCACAATTTTTTGGCTTTGAAGTGAATCATGGTTGTGGACATTATGTATATATGTGGAGATATCTGTGAACATGAGTTTGATGTGGAAGTTGATCTTGGAATGTCGGGCTTGCGCGTGAACTATACCATGTCCAATGCTTCGTCTGTTATTGTTTGGAAAGTAATTGCTGTTATTACATGACCCAAAAAATATATTTTGTGCCACATCAGTAGATGCACGAACATCACAACAGGCATGCTGACTGGATAAACATTTGAACCTAGCTATTATGAAGGAAATTTTGTATTGACAATAGTTTTAGATAGCAGGAGACGCCTAGCGTGCTCTGCCTCTGCTAGCTTATGGCTTCTTCCATATCTTCTTCGGCTTGGGTGAAGAGAGCATCTGATTGCTCTTTTCACTTCTTCAAGAACTCAGCTACATTCTCAAGGGCTGCTACATGCTTTCTTTCAGCCTTTACTGGAGCCATGAGGACACGAACAGCTGACGACTCCACCTGGCTTGTGTGTAATCCAGCATCATCGGGAATTTGCACCTTGTGTCTAATCCAGCATCATTAGGGAACTGGCACCTTGTGTGTAATCCAACCTCATTTTGGAAACATGATCTCGAGGTTGACCATACTTCCCTCCTCACAGGAACTGCATCCTGACATGAAGTTACTTCTTTTTTAGATCAATACTCAGAGCAACCCAGATCCATTTAGTAGAAGCCAGATAAACATAACTCAGAAAATTGAATTCAAAAGGAAAAAAAATATAAAAACAGACTACAAGGTGAGAACACCCACTTCCTACATCAAGCTAAAAACGAAAGCATGAGGACGATTAAGACTCTTCTTATTACACATCGAAGAACACGAGGCTTAAGAGAACCAGAAACTACAACATATACACATCGAAGCACACGAGGCTAAACAAAAGTAATTGAAAGGGTGTTACTTACCAAAGCTCATTTTATAGGTTCGGTGCATCTCCTCTTTAACTTCCCAACCTCCTTGAAGATGTCCCCAATATGCCGTGTTTGGTCTTCATTGCTACTTTGCATGTTCGCACTCGTGGTTTTAAAATCTCAACATGACAAGTAAAATATACTACTAGTAATACTCACGCATCTTGTGGGAAACATTAAAGCACTTGTCTGCCATCTTAGAGCATATCCAACAGAATCGCAACACGCGGTTCTTTAAAAAAGCGTTTATAGTGCTGAGATCGAGAAGTAGAGAGACTAGAGAGTAGAGGATAGTTCTCAGCATTGATAGATTAAAAACTAGATAATTCAACTACTCCTCGTCGTCCGACTCCTCCTCAGTAATGTCCTCCTCCGACGTCTGACTGTAGGCATTAAGATACCTATCGTTGTCGGATTCCCAGGGCAACGCTGCTCCTAGCCTCATGTTGAATTGAGCGTCCGCTTTTCGCCTATGCTTGTCCTCGCGATAGGCGGCTCGCTCCGCCCTCCTCTTATCCCTCTCCTCCCTCCTTTGTGCGTAGAACTCGTGCTCGTTGATGATGTCCTGCGGGAAGCATTGGCGCCACTGCGCCATGGCTTCCTCGTCCATCTCAGCGATGCCAAGACGGTGCTCCCACCTAAGGTTGTCGCGACGATCCTCGTCGGTGCTAAGCCGCGGCAGAGGCGAGAGCTCCTGCACCCGCTCCCGCGTCGGCACATTGGGGAAGTTCAATGTTCTATGAGGCCACCGGAGGCGCCATGCTGCCGCGTCATACGCGTGGGCGGCCTCGTTGGTGGTGTAGAAATTTCCGAGGCCGAGGCGCATCCCACGGAACATGATCTCGGCGGAGAAGCCATAGGAGGGGCGCGCGTCGACGCTGCGGTATCCCCAAGTTTCCCGGCGACGCAAGGGCATGGTGGCGCCGCGACGGAGATGTGAGAAAGAGCGGGGAGAGAGCCGTGGTGAGGCACAGAGCGGGGAGAGAGCGGTGGCAAGGCACAGAGCGGTGGGTGGGCGTTGGATTTTATAAAGTGCACCGGACGCCGCGTGCCAAAATTAGCGCACGCTCGACCGCTTTTTCCCCCGTGCGCGCGATCCTTTCCCGACATCTCTGCTATCTCTACTCTCTTCTCTACTGTTATATTTATTTTATATTTAATATTTATCTCTACTTCTCTACTGTCTACTTTTTTTTCTCTATACTTTCTCTTATAAAAAAACAGAGTTGATGATGATGGTGTGCCTGCCATCCTGCAATATAGGCCGTCCGATTTATATCTGAGAGATAGGAAGGAAACAATGGGAATTCTGCAACAAGACACCCATACCCTTCTCCAGATTTGCAAATAAGGCCTTCCCTTGTTCATCCTTTTCTCCCACAAGATAAACTACTCATACAAATACATCTTGATGCATGCAACGCATGGGCATCTTGCTAGTTCTAGAAAATTTTCCATCATTTGCCACACTACTGGTTGCAGATGAAAAACCTACCCAAGCACAGCGTGATACAGGAGCGACACACAATTAAAAGCTGATATTTTGTTGGACAATGGAGGCTATAACCAATTACTTTTACGGGAACAATAGAACCCAGGAAATTTGAAGGGTAGGTATGAACAAAATTGGAACTGCACATGTACTGCTAAGTGATTCAATACACACATTACAAATCAAGGAGGAGAACGATGGTTGCGGCGGCCTTTGTGAGTCATGGTCGGCAACGGGAGTCAGTTCATTATACATGACGGTGGTGCTTCTGCACTTGGCGTCGGCTTCCGGGAAGCAGATATGAGACCGTGGAAGACGGTGCCGGGGAAGAGGCTGCGTGTACGACGAGGACGGTGGACCAGCTCTAGTGCGGCGTACGAGGTCGTCGATGAGCCAGATGCGCTGCGGTGGACGAGTGTGCCGATGTAGAAGGGGAGGAGCACGAAGGCTGCGGTGCCGTGGAGAAGTCTATTTTTGTCAGGACCCCGACTCAATGCCACATCGATCCAGCATGTAACACCTCATATCACTTTGCGGCCTCACGCACGGTATCCCCACGGGTGTCGCCTTACCTTTGCCCGGGACCGTTTGCGCCTTTTGGCACACGTATATGATGGTGTCGCTAGCATCCATATGATAAAGAGCCCGGGCTGACATGGCTAGTCGTAAACCCAAAGTGGCACTAACTTACAGGGACAGGCATCCATGACCCAGCATCGAACGTGTCGGTCATCAGCGAGTGAATCCAGGCTGTAGCACTGGGCTAACAGGACTCCGGTGAACCGGGCTGTAGCGGGCTAACAGGACTCCGGTATTCATCGCGTGACATTTCCCCGAAGGGACAGACACAGGATCAAAGAAGGACACATGCCGGCCAACCTAAGTGTTCCGGAGAAGTAGCAAGCTACCAGGGCTCAGTGGAAGCACTAGGAGACATTTCCCGGTAAGAGAGGCTACTAAGGATAAACAACTAGATAGTCAGATCCCACACATAGCAATACACATTACACGTACGCATAACATGCAAGTATGTGCTGTACAACATGGCATCACAGCATAACTCAACAACTCATATAGATAAAGGCTCAGAAGAGCCAACATAGCAATATTACAACCAGGGGTCACATGACCCAACATTCAGAGCAATCAAGCAACAAACGGAAGCATTACATGTCTGAGTACAGACATCTATAAATGAAAAAGGCTGAAAGCCTGACTATCTACAACATCCGATCAAGATCGTAGCTGATGTACTAGCTACTAGTCGAAGTCCACGAGAACACTAGTAAGACCGAAGTCTCCGCTGCAAAAACGTAAATGAAGCAACATGAGTACAAAGGTACTCAGCAAGACTTACATCAGATCCTAGCATACATGCATTTGTATCAAGAGGGTACTGTGGGGTTTAGTTGCAGCAAGCCAGCTTTGACTCTGTGGCTATCCTGTTCTACGACTACCAGAAACTCTTGAGGTGAGACAATGTACACGAGTCCACTAATCACCACACAATACACTACTATGCATTCATCCTCGTCTCCCTACGAGAAGGCCATCCATAGCACTCACACTTGTCTTGAGCTTTTTAGGGTATCCACTTCAAGTTGTCTATGTACCATGTAAGCATCCAAGAAGTCCATAACCGCGGACCCGGCTATTCGAATAGATCATGTTAACCCTGCAGGGGTGTACTTCTTCACACATGCTCTCGCCACTTACCGCCATGTACACGTCATGTATCTCAGCAACCTTCAAGCGGAAGCCTGGCGAGGGTGTCGGCCACGACCTGACTAACCACACAAGACTCTAATCCAGGTTTATCGCCTATTCGGGTTCCATCCGCAAGGAAATCCGGCCGGGGTGTCGCTCACGGCCCCAAACGATGTGTGCAGGGTTCCCGAGCCCACCATCCGGGTGCCACTCGGTACACCAGGCCACGTGTGCCTAATCTGTCCCAAGCCCACCCTGCCGGGTGCCACTTGGTAGAAAAATAGCACTACCTACAAACACCAGAAACTAGTTGCGACTCCTGGACAAAGATCAAGTCGGTTAATAAGTCGAGAGGGCTTGGAGCGCCCGGAGCCCAATGTGTGGTAGTATCGAGTCATTGGACAACATACATAGAACTCAGTGCTTAAGGACGGTTCCAGTGAGACAACCCACCATGTACTCCTACATGGCCTCTCACCGCTACCTTTACCAAATCGTGTTCACACACTTCACTCTCAGCATCAGAACATATCATAACACTCCAATTCATTCCCAATGAATCAGACCTGACACACTCTAAGCAATAGCAGGCATAGCATGGTAGGAACACAACAATGGCTCAATCAACTCCTACACATGCTAGTGGGTTTCAACTATTTACTGTGGCAATGACAGGTCATGCAGAGGAATGGGTTCAACTACCGCAGCACAAAGTAGCAGATGAACCGTTGTTGTCCTAATGCAATAACTGAGAGCAGGAGCGAGAGAGTAGGATTGTATCGGAATGAACAAGGGGGTTTGCTTGCCTGGTAGATCAACAGAGGAGGCACTGCTTCACGACAGGTACTCTGGAACAGCTCCGGAGCAGGACCTATCGAGAAGGAACGGTGCCGGCAATCAATACACAAACATATGCAACAATATGATGCATGAAGATGGCATGAAGATGTGATGTTGATTGTGCTAATGCAACTAGTACTCATTTGGTTTGAAGTCCATTTGAACCAAAGCTCAAATGCAATTCTAAATTAAGTCTCTTATATATGCCATAATGTGTTTTCTCATATTCAGCATGTATAAGTTGGTTTGTCATGCATCGAACTAGTACAGATGGAAAGATTTCATTTTTCTGATAATTTTTCATATATAAATTATTTCAATCTGAGCTACGGTTGAATTGATATGAATTTTTGAATTTTAAAACAATTTCTGGAATTTCCTGATTTAATTTAAATCCAGAAATCATATTATTGCGTCAGCATGACGTCAGCACGACGTCAGCAGTCAACTACGGCTGACTGGGGTCAAACCTGACGTGTGGGGTCCACACGTCAGTGACAGGGGGTTAAACAGGGTTAGATTAACTTAATTAACAGATTAGGGGGGGGTCGGGCCCACTGGTCAGTGTTAGTGGCTAATTAGGTTTAGTTATTTTTTAACTAAAATTAGCAGGGCCTGGCCCCACTAGTCAGCGACCCTGGGGGGTCAAACCCCAGGTCGAACAAGTCAAACCCGCCGGCGGTTAGTCGCCGGCGAGGCCTGAACGCGACGGAGGGCTGCGGAATCGTCGCTCCGGCGACCAATCGCGCGGCGGAGAGCACCTACGCGAAGCCCAGGCTCGCGCGCATCCAGTGGCGCCCTCTGTTTCACCGGAGACGGTCTATATCGCCGGCGGCGACCACTTGGGCGGCGACCGGAGTTCAGGATAGCGCGGGCGTGGGGCTGCAGCTCGTGTTCGAGCGAACGGAGCGCACAGGCGGTAGCTACGAGGCAGCAGGAGCACGTCGAGCTACTACGTGAGGCGGAGGTGCTCGGGGGCACGGAGCTCGCCGGCCATGGCGGACGGCGGCTTCGGGCACTCGCGGGGCAGCGGCTACAGGGCACGCGCGAGAGAGAGAGGTGAGGGGAAAGGAAGAGGGGCTCACGGCGGACTCGCAGAGCAGGCCGGTGTGCTCGGGGACGTCCAGCATCCGGCGAATCAACGGCGATGGCGGCGAGGTCGATCTCCGGCGTCGGTGGTGAACAAGACAACGGCGTCGGCGATGGAGCGCGTCCGGAGGTGCGTGGCTTGACGAGGAGGTAGAGGGGGTCGTGGCGAAGCTGGGAAGCGTGTCGGGGAGGCGAGGGGAGGCCGGTGGACACGGCAACGGCGAGCGGCAGCGACGATGGCGCTCGGGTGTGCGAGGGAGAGAGCAGGGGGAGAGGAGGAGGGCGAGGGAGAGTGCGAGAGAGGTCGAGGTGGCTGCGTGGCGTCTCCGGGGCATCCAGACGAGGAGGGGAGAGGGCAGGCAGGCAGAGAGGCTGGTGGCGTGGCGCGGTGGCGCGCGCGCGCGCCGAGCACGCTCCCCTCCCTCTGTCGAGGACGAAGACGACAGAGGAGGAGGCGGCCTGGGCCGCCTGCTGGCTGGGCCGGCCTGCTGCTGCGGGGCCAGAGGCGCCAGGCAGAAGCCCAGGTAAGGTTTTTCCTGTTTTATTTCTTTTTCTAAATTTTCTGACATTTGTTCTGATTTAGTAATAATACTAAATCAATTTATTTACTTATGCCATTTTTTATGGAAGCTAGTTATATTAATCCAGAGCTCCTTTATAAATGGCATAATTTTTGGACATATATTAATATATATAACTAATATATTTCCAATGCAAATATTTATCGGATTAATCCAAATGGCCAAAATAAATATCCATGAGCTCCTAAAAATATTGGTTTGATTTTTATCTCTGTCCAATATTTTCAGAGAGCAACATGAGCATTTTCTTGGACCCTTTTGGAGAAATTTTTATTTGGGTCATTTTCAAAAATGATTCTGAGGGTTCCACCAATCCTCATTTCAAATTTAAATGAAATTTAAACATGATGCACAAATGACTAGCTAGTCTAGGTCATACCAGACTAGGGATGTGACAACTCGCCCCCACTTGAAAGAATCTCGTCCCGAGATTCAGGGGTCGACGGAAAGAAAGCAGGGTACTCCAGTCGAAGACGATCTTCTCGCTCCCAAGTAGCTTCTCTCTCGGAATGATGAGACCACTGAACTTTGAGAAACTTGATGTTCTGACGTCGGGTAATACGCTCGGCTTGATCAAGAATGCGAACCGGGTACTCTCGGTATGTGAGGTTATCTTGGAGATCAAGCGTTTCGTGGTCCACTCTGCGGATAGGATCCGAGAAGCAACGCTTGAGTTGAGAGACGTGGAAGACATCATGAACTCGAGAAAGATTTGGGGGTAGTTCCAACTGGTAGGCAACCTCTCCTCGTTTAGCGAGAATGCGAAAGGGACCAATGTAACGAGGAGCCAACTTGCCCTTGATACCGAAACGATGGGTACCCTTCAAAGGAGTAACCCGAAGGTAAGCCTGGTCGCCAATTTCATAAGTCATATCCTTATGATGGCGATCGTACTGGCTCTTCTGACGAGACTGGGCTGTTTTCAAATTCTCACGAATGATGCGAACTTGCTCTTCTGCCTCCTGGATCATGTCCGGTCCAAAGAATTGTCTTTCACCAGTTTCTGACCAGTTCAAAGGTGTTCGACATCTTCGTCCATAGAGAACCTCAAAAGGAGCTTTCTTGAGGCTGGATTGATAGCTATTGTTATAAGCAAACTCGGCAAAAGGAAGACATTTCTCCCAATCCATACCGAATGAGATAACGCAAGCTCTAAGCATGTCTTCGAGAATTTGATTGACCCATTCCACCTGACCACTAGACTGAGGGTGGAAAGCGGTACTGAAGGAAAGATGGGTTCCCATGGAAGTTTGGAAACTCTCCCAGAAATGAGAAGTGAAAAGACTGCCACGGTCTGAATTGATCTCTAGTGGAACACCATGAAGTGACACTATTCGAGAAATATATAAGTCAGCAAGCTGACTAGCAGTGATACTCTCTCGAACAGGAAGGAAGTGAGCCACTTTGGAAAGACGATCAACGACTACGAAGATATCGTTATTCCCTTTCTTGGTCCTGGGAAAGCCGGTGATGAAGTCCATACCAACTTTATCCCATTTCCACTCAGGAATAGCTAAAGGCTGAAGGGTGCCAGCAGGCCTTTGATGCTCTGCCTTAACGCGACGACAAACGTCACATTTAGCAATGAACTCAGCGATTTATCTCTTCATCCTAGTCCACCAGAACCTCTGGCGTAGGTCCTGATACATCTTAGTACTACCGGGATGAATCGTGAGAGGAGATTCATGCGCCTCCTTAAGAATCAACTGTCGCAGATGTTGATTCTTGGGAACCACCAAGCGATTCTCAAAGAAAACAACACCACGATCATCCATAGAGAAACATCCACCAACTCCCTTCTTAATGTTTCTCTTGATCCGAGAAATTCCTGTGTCTTGCTTCTGAGCTGCGATAATCTGATCCTTAAGATCAGGTTTCGCCACCAGGGTAGAAAGGAATCCGTGAGGAGCAATGTGAAGGTTAAGCTTACAGAATTCCTCATGGAGAAGTGGTTGGCCTTGCTGCAACATGAGATTGTTGCAATAGGATTTACGGCTTAGAGCATCAGCCATGACATTGGCTTTGCCTGGGGTGTAGGTAATCCCTAGATCATAATCTGTGATCAACTCCAACCAACGTCTTTGCCTAAGGTTCAGATCCGGTTGAGTGAAGATATACTTGAGACTCTGGTGATCGGTGTAGATCTCGCAACGTTTACCAAGTAGGTAATGTCGCCAGGTCTTGAGTGCATAGACTACGGCTGCAAGCTCTAGATCATGTGTAGGATAATTCTCCTCATGTGGATGCAACTGTCGAGATGCATAGGCAATCACATGACGATCCTGCATAAGAATGCAACCTAGTCCCTGTCGTGAGGCATCGCAGTAGATAATAAAGTCTTTAGTGAAATCCGGTGGCACAAGTATGGGAGCAGAAGTCAGGCGTCTTTTCAGTTCCTGAAAACTGTACTCACACTGTGGGGACCACTCAAACTTTTTATCTTTCTTGAGAAGTTCCGTGAGGGGTTTGGTTAGTTTGGAGAAGTTTTCAACAAAGCGGCGACAATAGCTGGCTAGACCAAGGAAACTCCTAACTTGTTTAACGGTCTCAGGTGGAGTCCAATCGAGAACAGCCTGAACTCTCTCGGGATTGACAGCAATGCCCTTACCAGAGATTATGTGGCCTAGGTAGGTCACTTCTGGCAACCAAAATTCACACTTGGAGAACTTGGCATAAAGGCGGTTCTCTCTGAGTTTTTCTAAAACAAGTCTAAGATGTTCGGCATGCTCTTCCTCGTTTTTCGAGTAAATAAGAATATCATCAAGGTAAACCACGACGAACTTATCTAAGTACTCCATGAAGATCGAGTTCATCAAGCGGGGGAATGTGGCTAGGGCGTTGGTTAGGCCAAAGGACATGACGGTGTACTCGTACTGACCATAACGAGTGACAAAGGCCGTCTTGGGAATGTCCCCGTTTCTAATTTTGATTTGGTGGTAGCCTAACCTTAAATCCATCTTGGAGAAGACTGAGGATCCAGCGAGCTGATCATACAGGTCGTTGATCCTGGGGAGCGGATATTTGTTCTTTATCGTGACCAAATTAAAGGGACGATAATCTACAACCATCCGGTCTGTACCGTCTTTCTTCTCGACGAAGAGGACGGGGCAAGCCCAAGGAGAAGAACTAGGACGGATGAAACCCTTTTGCAAGGACTCATCGAGTTGTTTCTTAAGCTCGGCTAGTTCTAAGGGTGCCATCTTGTAAGGTCTCCTAGAGATTGGAGCTGTTCCTAGGATAAGATCTATGACGAACTCTACATCTCTGTCAGGTGGAACACCTGGCAGTTCCTCTGGAAAGACATCCGGAAAGTCACGGACTACCGGGATATCTTCAAGGTCTGGAAGAGGGCTGGCATTAAGAGAATAGAGCTGACGCTTTGCAACTCTAGTGGAGACGGTGACTATCATGCCAGATGGGTGTGTAAGCTGAACAGATCTGGTGTAACAATCAATCTTGGCATGATGAGCTGTCATCCAGTCCATTCCCAAGATGATGTTAATATCTGAGGACTTGAGGGCTACAAGTGATGCAAGGAATACAAGTCTATCAACAAGGATTTCATTACCGTAGCTGATTCTAGTGGTCTGCCATCTAGACCCTGGGGTTTGGATTTCAAGCGGAGTCGGCATATCACAAAATGACATGTCGTGAAAACGAGCATAGCCTTCAGAAATGAAGGAGTGAGATGCTCCAGTATCGAATAGAACTGATGCTGGGTGACAATTGACAAGGAGTGTACCAAGAACGACATCCGGATCATCATGAGCGTCTTTAGCTGAGACGTGATGCACACGTCCATGTTCAGTGGGGGCTGACTTGACACTGATCATCTTGCGTGATGGCTTAACGCAGCCAACAGTCTTCTCGGGCTGGGGTGGAGCATAAGTAGTTTGAGAGCAGGCACGTGCATAGTGTCCTGGCTTCCCGCATGTGAAGCAAGTCCCTGAGGTTGGACGTGGACACGCACTGACAAGGGGTCTACCAGTAGGCCTGGGTGGAACATATGACTGAGCTGGAGGAGGCACCACATAGGATGGCCTCGGTGTATATCCGGAAGGAAGAGCGGAGTTTGGAACCCAAATCCGGCGCTTCTGGGAACTAGAGCCATAGGAAGATCCCAAATAACGGGTGTGCTTACGAGACTCCTCGTAAGTGAGTTGAGCTGTCTCTGCATTGATGGCTTTGTTCACAAGGGCTTGGAATGTATCACAATGATGTAGGTGGAGATCACGACGCAACTTGGGGTTGAGACCCTGCCGGAACCTAGCCTGCTTCTTGGTGTCTGTGGACACTTCTTCTGTAGCATAGCGGGCAAGGTTCTCGAACTCTCTACTATAAGCATCAACAGCCATCTTATTCTGGGTGAGACTACAGAACTCTTCTCTCTTGCGATCGATGAGGGCTTCAGGAATGTGATGTTCGCGAAAAGCCTCAGTGAAATCTCTCCAGGTAGGAATCTGGCCAGCTGGAAGCATAGCCTCATAGTTCTGCCACCAAAGACTAGCAGGACCTTCCAGGTGATATGTGGCATAAGTGACCTTGTCATCTTCAGCTACGCTCGCGGAACGTAGCTTATGAGTGATGCTACGGAGCCAGTCATCTGCATCGAGTGGCTCGATGGAATGATGAAAGGTAGGTGGGTGCAAGCGAATGAAATCATGAATGGTAGCAGACCCTTTGAACTGATGTGCGGTGTTCTCCTCGATGCATGCCAACAAACGGTTAGACTCACGCTTGTTCCTCTCCATTTCTAGCATGAACTCTGTCAACGAAGGCGGGTCGGGAGGATCCTCATTCCTACCATCTCCATGGTTCTGGCTACGAATAATAGAACTAGATGACATCCTGTGAAATGAAACCAAGGACGGAATCAGCATCAACTATCGACTGTAGAATGTAGGACAAGGGATTAGTATCTCTCGAACTCCTAGGGAAATTCTGGCAGCATAACGACAGTAAAATGCTCAGAATGAGACATCTTGCTAAAAATGGGGTGGTAACATACTCATCATCATTACTCAAGGTTCTGAGATCATACTAGACAGACTACACCGGAAGTACTCGAAAACTGGGGTATGACTTTGATCAACCAACCTATGGGACTACGGAGTGGTAACACGTGATCCTGATAGACGGAAAAGAAAGCCTAGTTCCTTAACCCCGTAGGAAAGATAGGATGACTCAGATCAAAAGGCCATGAGATAAAGGAGTAAAAAGAGCCTTACGTTCCTTCCCACAATCAATTCCCTTACATAACTAAAGAATTTCTAGACTCAACTTCGACCAGTTTGGCTTGGTAATCCTACAGGCAGTCAGGCTCTGATGCCAGCGCTGTCAGGACCCCGACTCAATGCCACATCGATCCAGCATGTAACACCTCATATCACTTTGCGGCCTCACGCACGGTATCCCCACGGGTGTCGCCTTACCTTTGCCCGGGACCGTTTGCGCCTTTTGGCACACGTATATGATGGTGTCGCTAGCATCCATATGATAAAGAGCCCGGGCTGACATGGCTAGTCGTAAACCCAAAGTGGCACTAACTTACAGGGACAGGCATCCATGACCCAGCATCGAACGTGTCGGTCATCAGCGAGTGAATCCAGGCTGTAGCACTGGGCTAACAGGACTCCGGTGAACCGGGCTGTAGCGGGCTAACAGGACTCCAGTATTCATCGCGTGACATTTCCCCGAAGGGACAGACACAGGATCGAAGAAGGACACATGCCGGCCAGCCTAAGTGTTCCGGAGCAGTAGCAAGCTACCAGGGCTCAGTGGAAGCACTAGGAGACATTTCCCGGTAAGAGAGGCTACTAAGGATAAACAACTAGATAGTCAGATCCCACACATAGCAATACACATTACACGTAAGCATAACATGCAAGTATGTGTTGTACAACATGGCATCATAGCATAACTCAACAACTCATATAGATAAAGGCTCAGAAGAGCCAACATAGCAATATTACAACCAGGGGTCACATGACCCAACATTCAGAGCAATCAAGCAACAAACGGAAGCATTACATGTCTGAGTACAGACATCTATAAATGAAAAAGGCTGAAAGCCTCACTATCTACAACATCCGATCAAGATCGTAGCTGAGGTACTAGCTACTAGTCGAAGTCCACGAGAACACTAGTAAGACCGAAGTCTCCGCTGCAAAAACGTAAATGAAGCAACATGAGTACAAAGGTACTCAGCAAGACTTACATCAGATCCTAGCATACATGCATTTCTATCAAGAGGGTACCGTGGGGTTTAGTTGCAGCAAGCCAGCTTTGACTCTGTGGCTATCCTGTTCTACGACTACCAGAAACTCTTGAGGTGAGACAACGTACACGAGTCCACTAATCACCACACAATACACTACTATGGATTCATCCTCGTCTCCCTACGAGAAGGCCATCCATAGCACTCACACTTGTCTTGAGCTTTTGAGGGTATCCACTTCAAGTTGTCTATGTACCATGTAAGCATCCAAGAAGTCCATTACCGCGGACCCGGCTATTCGAATAGATCATGTTAACCCTGCAGGGGTGTACTTCTTCACACACGCTCTCGCCACTTACCGCCATGTACACGTCATGTATCTCGGAAACCTTCAAGCGGAAGCCTGGCGAGGGTGTCGTCCACGACCTGACTAACCACACAAGACTCTAATCCAGGTTTATCGCCTATTCGGGTTCCATCCGCAAGGAGATCCGGCCGGGGTGTCGCTCACGGCCCCAAACGATGTGTGCAGGGTTCCCGAGCCCACCATCCGGGTGCCACTCGGTACACCAGGCCACGTGTACCTAATCTGTCCCAAGCCCACCCTGCCGGGTGCCACTTGGTAGAAAAATAGCACTACCTACAAACACCAGAAACTAGTTGCGACTCCTGGACAGAGATCAAGTCGGTTAATAAGTCGAGAGGGCTTGGAGCGCCCGGAGCCCAATGTGTGGTAGTATCGAGTCATTGGACAACATACATAGAACTCAGTGCTTAAGGACGGTTCCAGTGAGACAACCCACCATGTACTCCTACATGGCCTCTCACCGCTACCTTTACCAAATCGTGTTCACACACTTCACTCTCAGCATCAGAACATATCATAACACTCCAATTCATTCCCAATGAATCAGACCTGACACACTCTAAGCAATAGCAGGTATAGCATGGTAGGAACACAACAATGGCTCAATCAACTCCTACACATGCTAGTGGGTTTCAACTATTTACTGTGGCAATGACAGGTCATGCAGAGGAATGGGTTCAACTACCGCAGCACAAAGTAGCAGATGAATCGTTGTTTTCCTAATGCAATAACTGAGAGCAAGAGCGAGATAGTAGGATTGTATCAGAATGAACAAGGGGGTTTGCTTGCCTGGTAGATCAACAGAGGAGGCACTGCTTCACAGACAGGTACTCTGGAACAGCTCCGGAGCAGGACCTATCGAGAAGGAACGGTGCCGGCAATCAATACACAAACATATGTAATAATATGATGCATGAAGATGGCATGAAGATGTGATGTTGATTGTGCTAATGCAACTAGTACTCATTTGGTTTGAAGTCCATTTGAACCAAAGCTCAAATGCAATTCTAAATTAAGTCTCTTATATATGCCATACTGTGTTTTCTCATATTCAGCATGTATAAGTTGGTTTGTCATGCATGAAACTAGTACAGATGGAAAGATTGCATTTTTCTGATAATTTTTCATATATAAATTATTTCAATCTGAGCTACGGTTGAATTGATATGAATTTTTGAAGTTTAAAACAATTTCTGGAATTTCCTAATTTAATTTAAATCCAGAAATCATATTATTGCGTCAGCATGACGTCAGCACGACGTCAGCAGTCAACTGCGGGTGACTGGGGTCAAACCTGACGTGTGGGGTCCACACGTCAGTGACAGGGAGTTAAACAGGGTTAGATTAACTTAATTAACAGATTAGGGGGGGTCGGGCCCACTGGTCAGTGTTAGTGGCTAATTAGGTTTAGTTATATTTTTAACTAAAATTAGCAGGGCCTGGCCCCACTAGTCAGCGACCCTGGGGGGTCAAACCCCAGGTCAAACAAGTCAAACCCGCTGGCGGTTAGTCGCCGGCGAGGCCTGAACGCGACGGAGGGCTGCGGAATCGTCGCTCCGGCGACCAATCGCGCGGCGGAGAGCACCTACGCGAAGCCTAGGCTCGCGCGCATCCAGTGGCGCCCTCTGTTTCACCGGAGACGGTCTATATCGCCGGCGGCGACCACTTGGGCGGCGACCGGAGTTTGGGATAGCGCGGGCGTGGGGCTGCAGCTCGCGTTCGAGCGAACGGAGGGCACAGGCGGTAGCTACGAGGCAGCAGGAGCACGTCGAGCTACTACGCGAGGCGGAGGTGCTCGAGGGCACGGAGCTCGCCGGCCATGGCGGACGGCGGCTTCGGGCGCTCGCGGGGCAGCGGCTACAGGGCACGCGCGAGAGAGAGAGAGGTGAGGGGAAAGGAAGAGGGGCTCACGGCGGACTCGCAGAGCAGGCCGGTGTGCTCGGGGACGTCCTGCGTCCGGCGAATCGACGGCGATAGCGGCGAGGTCGATCTCCGGCGTCGGTGGTGAAGAAGACAACGACGTCGGCGATGGAGCGCGTCCGGAGGTGCGTGGCTTGACGAGGAGGTAGAGGGGGTCGTGGCGGAGCTGGGAAGCGTGTCGGGGAGGCGAGGGGAGGCCGGTGGCCACGGCAACGGCGAGCGGCGGCGACGATGGTGCTCGGGTGTGCGAGGGAGAGAGCAGGGGGAGAGGAGGAGGGCGAGGGAGAGTGCGAGAGAGGCCGGGGTGGCTGCGTGGCGTCTCCGGGGCATCCAGACGAGGAGGGGAGAGGGCAGGCAGGTAGAGAGGCTGGTGGCGTGGCGCGGTGGCGCGCGCGCGCGCCGGGCACGCTCCCCTCCCTCTGTCGAGGACGAAGACGACAGAGGAGGAGGCGGCCTTGGCCGCCTGCTGGCTGGGCCGGCCTGCTGCTGCTGGTCCAGAGGCGCCAGGCAGAAGCCCAGGTAAGGTTTTTCCTGTTTTATTTCTTTTTCTAAATTTTCTGACATTTGTTCTGATTTAGTAATAATACTAAATCAATTTATTTACTTATGCCATTTTTTATGGAAGCTAGTTATATTAATCCAGAGCTCCTTTATAAATGGCATAATTTTTGGACATATATTAATATATATAACTAATATATTTCCAATGCAAATATTTATCGGATTAATCCAAATGGCCAAAATAAATATCCATGAGCTCCTAAAAATATTGGTTTGATTTTTATCTCTGTCCAATATTTTCAGAGAGCAACATGAGCATTTTCTTGGACCCTTTTGGAGAAATTTTTATTTGGGTCATTTTCAAAAATGATTCTGAGGGTTCCACCAATCCTCATTTCAAATTTAAATGAAATTTAAACATGATGCACAAATGACTAGCTAGTCTAGGTCATACCAGACTAGGGATGTGACAATTTCGCGGTGGGGATAGAAAATGGGGAGTATTCAGGTGTACTACTTTGGGTGCCAGGGTGGGGTTGGCTGGGTAGGGTGAACCTGAAGTTACGAAAACAGCCCCCTACCAAGCGTCATCCGTAGGCCTGTTCCAAAGTCTATGATGGTAACTTCCCACTGCTCGAATAAGGATCACGGGAGATTTTCCCGCCGACCTCAAAATTTTGTGACACTGAACTCCCCGTTTTGCGTGTTGAGTGATTTTGCTAAGCAACTAGCGAGTAGTACTAGTAAACTCTGCATATTAGGTTTTACCGAAGTCAAACTTCCTAAAGTTTGACCAAGTTTATAGAAAAATATAAACATTTACCATCAAAAATATGTATGATGTGAAAGTACATTCAATATTGAATCTAATGGTATTTATTTGTTATTGCATATGTTAATATTTTATGTTATAAGCTTTCTAAGAGTTTACAAAACTGACTTTGACCAATGCTAATACGCAGACTTAAATAAAAACGGAGGGAGTATACATTTGTTTTCTTAGTTTGTTGTGAACTAATCATTTGTTGAAATTGTGAAATAAATATATTAGGCTATTGACTTCAAATGTAATCGTCTAGACAATTCAATAGTTACAATCATTGTCGAATCCCAAGATGTATACAAGGTCTATAGTACTTCACAACATGCTCAAACTCACATAATCCTAGTCAAATGAGAATCTAAATGCATTTCATAGTTATTACTTTGTAGGATGCAACAAAACCAACCATAACTCTACATCAGCCATTATAGAAGCAACATTTTGAACATATCCCAATGTGTGAATGAAACGTGCAGAGAGAGCTTGCGAAGATGGAGCAGATAGGGCGGGAAAGATTGTATGTATGTGGACGAGAGAGTAGGAGACAAACCTAACAAGACACACACACACACATATAGATAGAGAGAGGGAGAGGGAGAGGAAGAAGTTAGGTCCGTGAGAAAGATGGAGACATGTAATATACGTGAGAAGCGTGTGCATCCGGATTCTGTATCCGTGGAAGGAGAAGAGACAACATGTTTGATGAGAGAGCTGGAAAAACATGGACAAGAGGGGAAGGATCTCGTGGCTTGAGGGATTGATAATTTTGTGCGGGGGAGAGAGGGATTGGTAATTTTGTGCGAGAGAGAGAGGGTGGGGGGAGGAGTGAGTTAGTCATCGTCACATCATGCTACTTCCAAATGGCCCCGCATTCTCTAGCGCGGTGTGGTCGCCGTCTTCGATCTCCTCGATGCCCTCTTTGAAGATTGAGGTGTTGTGCATGTTGGGGTGCAAAGAAGCACAAGCGAGAGTGGTCGCCATATAACCTTGAATGGGGATGAATTGTGTGCTCGGGGGAGGGTGTGTGTGTGTGTCGTGCTCTATGTGTGTGTGTCAGATATTGAGGGAAAACAAACCTAAGGAGAGAAATGAGTATTCACCAAGAGATTATGTGGGCTTTGAGGTGGGCAGGGGCCGGGTGAGGGTGTCAAAATGTGCGTTGATGCATGTGTTACATGCGATCGTGCGAGGGATGGACGATTCAAGAGAGATGGTTGTTGTGTTACAGATGCTCCTCTCTCTCTCTAACACACACACACAAGTAAACTAGAAGACCGTTCTCTCATGTATACACAACGTATCAGCATCTGTCTATGTCTCACTCATGCATGATCATTTGCACATTCACACCTTTCTATGTCCGTATCACACGCACACTGTCTCCACATTGCCCTTCCACCACAACACATATATGGACACATACACACGTTCTCTCTCAGTCACACACACAAAATCTGTATTAAAAAAAACTAGGGTGCACCTAAAATGTCCAAATCCAAATAAACATGAACTGGAGCTAAATTCAAATATATGGAAATATTGTAGCGTCAAGAACTTTTCCAGGAAAAAAAGTTGAGTAATATTCGGGGATTGTTTTCACACACACAAAAAGGTTCGGTGGATGTCCTTCGAGCGCGACACGGTGACGCACCGTTCGATCGACCACGCAGCCGCGGTTCACGCGCTTGCACAGGATTCCATATCGTGGGTGTGGTACTAACTAATAAAAGCGTTGCCTAAGTCTAATGTTTACGTGTACTAGTATGGTTTTCTTTTAAGTTTGACCAACCCTATATAAAACTAAAGTAAGATCCCATACACGCACTCATCAATATGCCGCCGCTGCCGTTGCGCATGCCGGCGCCCTCCTGCTCCGGCCAACAATTTCTCGCCCATCACCGCCGTGTCGCCGCCATCCCTGTGCCATGAAGCTGAAGGCTCGCCCGCTAACATCATCTGCAGTCCCTCCTCGCGATGCCGCCGCGCTGCCAAGCATGTGAGCAGCTGGTGGAGCCGCGTCTATGCACGCAGCGTACTAAGAGGAGGACGAGCGTGTGCTCCAGCACGCCGGCGAGGAGGAACTAGCATGTCATTGTCGTCTTCGCCCGTGCGGAGGAGGTGCGCATGGTGCTTGTCACGGAGAAGCCGGTCGCGCGTGCGTCGTGCCCATAAACCAGGTGCGGACGCGGAATCTACCGTCGAGACCTTGAATGCCACGTGGATCCTGCAATCTGAAGGAGCAATTTGGGTCAGTCGACTCTTGTGAGCCATTTGATGCAACATGGATGGCTAGAAGGGCTTCTTCCACCTCTTCTGCCATTTTCTTCCTTCGCTCCGTCGAACTTCTTTCACAAACCGACTGACCCAAATTATACTACTAGTACGAACATATTAAGTACAGTAGGAACACGAAGATACGAGCTGTATTACCAACTGCAAGAAGAACAGTAGTAAGACATAGTACTAGTACTACTGTACGTACTAAAGAGTTCAAATAACGAGGAAAACATAAACATAGTTCTGCTGGGGCCTCAGCACAACACACCCTTGAAAATAAACTAAGCAACTAGTCCGCTTGACACTACAGTAGAACCAGCATGAGGGATGGCACTGCCACCTACTCAAAGTCCGAGCCCACGTCCTTGACTTCGTCCTCGTCCCTGTTCCTCTTCCTCTTCGCCGACGCTTCTTTGCTTGAACCGGACACTGGGCTCTACTTCTTCATCCAACCCTTGTAGATATTTAAACAAAGGTAGGCATCCATTGCTGCGTACAGGATGTGATCTTCATCTAATGTCTTCGACTCCCATGCATGATGAAACTCGTGATGAGGTTTCTTCAGTTTAGCGTACGAAGGATCAATCATGGCTGCTGCCCAGGTCGGCATTGAAGGCTGAGAGGAGGACACCAGGCTTGCCTTTTGGAGATCAAAGGGCTGGCCTACAACGAGACCTATCCGATGCAAAACATCCCTGTCATTCCTAAAGTCTACAGTAACGAATTTCACTCTTTCATCCTTGAGGAAGTTCTCAAAATCCTGGCACTCAACGTCGGCATGGCATATGTGGTAGACCAGGCAAACGTTATGTATGCAAACCTGGATCATGGTGGGCTTCTTCCTCTCTGCCTCCTTTAGAATCTTTTGTCTTTCCACGACTATGGTGTACTCAAAATCTAGCCCAGCGACCCACTCATTCGTTGAACTGTTGAACATGTGTAGGAAGCGAGCAAGCCATGCTTTCACCATCGCGGATCCACGTGTGTAGATGACGATGAACTCATCGCCGGTGATGGCTCTAACCTGGTACTCAGCGGTGACCATGGAGATTTGGGAGGCCATGGATTTTGGAGGAGGGTTAGGAGAAGTTGAACTGTTGTACCCCGCAAAAAAAACTGGGAGTGAACTAATGTGAAAGGACGGGACGACTGGGAGTGAACTGTTGTAAGGTAGAAGACGGGGACGAGTAGGGCGTGCGAACGGTGTGGGGTTGCTAGCTTGCCCGGTGGATAAACGGCTGCAAGCCCCCAAAGAATTCTCGAGAACTACGCGGGACCCATTAGATGTCATGCCTACTAGACCCATATCGTAGACCTGACGGTATAGCTTCTGCCTTTTCGCATGCCATGCCAGCGCGTGGATGTAACTTCACTTAATTCCGTCAACCGTCACGCCTCCCACGACATTGGCCTCCCTCGCGCGGTCGCGCCCTTTAAGACTTTGACCGGCTATAAATGAGCAATTTTTTTGCCTACTCCGCATGCATGATACTCCCTCTGGTCCTTTTTACTCCCGTCAACCGTTTGCAAAATGTTTGACCAAATTTATACTAAAAATATCAATATCTACAATACCGATTATAATGAGTACAAGAACTACTCCCTCCGTCCCAAAATTCTTGTCTTAAATTTGTCTAGATACGAATGCATCTAATACTAAAATGTGACTTGATACATCCGTATTTAGACAAATCTAAGACAAGAATTTTGGGACGGAGGGAGTACATTTTATAATGAGTGTAAAAATATTGATTTGACATTGTGAATGTTGATACATTTTTCTATAAGTTTGGTCAAAGTAGAGGTACATTGACTTCAGACATAAATTAAATGCACAATGCAGACTAGTTCCTCCATCCAGGTGTGTGCCATGTGATATCTTGTCATCAGAACAAGGTTAGCTATTAGAGTACTACTACCTCCCTTCTTGTTTAAAGGGCTCGATTAAAAAATTTCACCTACTATTAGCAAGAGGAGTAGAGGCGGTGGAATAGTTTTTGTAGTCTGCAGAATTACTCAACTAATGTTGTCGTTCTTCACAAAAAAATGTGTTTACCAATGCATGCATGAACACTAGTTACTCTAACCCCCCTCTCTTCTTTTGCCACATCAGCATGTTTGCTATTCCCGTGTGCATGATACCAGCTAAGATACCACCATTATGGCCATCCTTAATCATCGCATGCAATAATTTAGTGCACCTTCAAATATGAACATGTGTGGGGCGTGTATGTTTTTAATGACTTGAGACTATACCTAGCCCAGCATGCAAGATGACTTATTATGCACCGTTCTCCATACTTGTAGGAAGCCCGTTCATCTCCAAATCTTTTCCTCTCCATGTGTGGAAACAATATGCCTGCCAGACTCTCCTTCTCCCTCCGGCGGTCCCACCACTCCACCCCGTGTGGAAAAAATCTGCATGCATGACTCTCCTCCCCCACGCTCGTCCAATCCGTTATGTCCAGCAATATTTCCACCCCTTCCCTCCCCCGTAATTTACTCCAATAAATATGCCCACGTAGCTGTTGTGTTAGTCACGCAACATATCTTCCGGGATGCTGCTTCGGTTACTTAACTGCAGGTGCATTGGGTCACTGACATATGGGCCCAACAAGGGTCCGGCCCACATGTCAGTGATGCAACTGGACCTGCCGTTAAGTCAGTGCAGCTCAGTCCATATCTTACGTAGGTGTGCCATTGCTCACTATAAATACTACGCCTCCCATGGCATTCGGAAGAACACTCACGTTCATCGCTATCTCCTCCCCCTCCCTCTCACGTCGACCACCATGGCATCGCCCCTCCCAAGCCCTAGGCGCCCATCGCTGCACCGCCCGGACGGTCATGCGTCGCCATTCCGTTCCTTGCCGCCACTAGTCAAGGACAACGTGTCAGCGTTCCACTCCTCGTTGCGACGCGGCGTTCCCAATCTCGCCAGCACGCGCGTCGGAGGATGCGTCGGCTCCCCGCTACGACCAGAACGCTGCGCCGCCCGCCGAGCCCCCCAGCCTTGAGGAGCTTTGGAAAGAAATGGATGTCGCCATGTGGGAGGCTTTGACGCCGGTAGAGCACGCCAAAATAGAGGCGGACAAGAAGGCCTAGGATAAGAAGCGCGCCGCGGGGCAAGCTGCCTGGCAGGTCTATGTCACGTTCGACAGAGTCAGGCAATTGGCTCTTTGGCGGAATGCTCGTGCAAGGGCCGTGAGGGTGGCAGAGGACGCCCGTGCCAAAGCCCTGAGTGCAGTCGGGCCCAAGCGCCTCATCTACGCTTGGCGGTACGTGGACCGGGTGCACGCTTCCAGTGAGGAGGAGTACCTGCTAGCGCCGGATCACCACATTACTACGTCTTGAGCTTGCATTGGTTTTCCTTGAAGAGGAAAGGTTGATGCAGCAATAGTAGCATAAGTATTTCCCTCAGTTTTTGAGAACCAAGGTATCAATCAAGTATGAGGCTCCTCAAAAGTCCCACGCACCTACACAAACAAACAAGAACTTGCAACCAACGAAATAAAGGGGTTGTCAATCCCTTCACTGGCACTTGCGAAAGTGAGATCTGATAGAGATAATATGATAAGATAAATATTTTTGGTATTTTTATGATATAGATTGGCAAAGTAAAGATGCAAATAAAAGTAGATTGAAAGCTTATATGATAAGAGATAGACCCGGGGGCCATAGGTTTCACTAGTGGCTTCTCTCAATATAGCATAAGTATTACGGTGGGTGAATAAATTACTGTCGAGCAATTGATAGAAAAGCGAATAATTATGAGTTTATCTAGGTATGATCATGTATATAGGCATCACGTCCGTGACAAGTAGACCAAAACGATTCTACATCTACTACTATTACTCCACACCTCAACCTCTATCCAACATGCATCTATAGTATTAAGTTCATAAAGAACAGAGTAACGCATTAAGAAAGATGACATGATGTAGAGGGATAAACTCATGCAATATGATATAAACCCCATCTTTTTATCCTCGATGGCAACAATACAATACGTGCCTTGTTGCCCCTGCTGTCACTGGGAAAGGACACAACAAGATTGAACCCAAGGCTAAGCACTTCTCCCATTGCAAGAAAAATCAATCTAGTAGGCCAAACCAAACTGATAATTTGAAGAGACTTCCAAAGATAACTTAATCACACATAAAAGAATTCAGAGGAGATTCAAATATTTCTCATAGATAAACTTGATCATAAACCCACAATTCATTGAATCTCGACAAACACACCGCAAAAAGAGTTACATCGAATAGATCTCCAAGAAGATCGAGGAGAACTTTGTATTGAGATTCAAAGAGAGAGAAGAAGCCATCTAGCTAATAACTATGGACCCGAAGGTCTGTGGTAAACTACTCACAACTCATCGGAAGGGCCTTGGAGATGATGTAGAGGCCCTCCGTGATTGATTGCCCCTCTGGCGGAGCGCCGTCGAAGGCTCCAAGATGGGATCTCGCGGATATAGAAGGTTACGGCAGTGGAAATAGATTTTCGTGGTCGCTTCTGATGTTTTCGGGGTACATTGGTATATATAGGGGGAAGAAGTAGGTTAGTGGACGCTCAAGGGGCCCACGAGGGTGGGGGCGTGCCCACCAGTAGGGGGCGCGCCGGGCACCCTCGTGGCCGCCTCCCTTGTTTCTTGACTTCCACTCCAAGTCCTCTGGATCATGTTTGTTTCAAAAAGATTGCTCCCGAAGGTTTCATTCCATTTGGACTCCGTTTGATATTCCTTTTCTTCGAAACACTGAAATAGGCAAAACAAACAATAATTCTTGTTGGGCCTCCGGTTAGTAGGTTAGTCCCAAAAATGATATAAAAGTGTAAATTAAAGCCCATAAACATCCAAAATGGGTAATATAATAGCATGGAACAATAAAAAGTTATAGATATGTTGGAGACATATCAAGCATCCCCAAGCTTAATTCCTGCTCGTCCTCGAGTAGGTAAATGATAAAAACAAAATTTTTGATGTGGAATGCTACCTAGCATAATTCTCAATGTAAATTTATTTATTGTGGCATGAATGTTCAGATCCAAATGATTCAAAAAAAAACTTCATATTGACATAAGAAATAGTAATACTTCAAGCATACTAATCAAAGCAATCATGTCTTCTCAAAATAACATGGCTAAAGAAAGTTCATCCCTACAAAATCATATAGTTAGGCTATTCTTCATTTTTGTCACACAAAAATGCTCCCATCTTGCACACCCCAGATGACAAGCCAAGCAATTGTTTCGTGCTTAAATAATCTCAAACGTTTTTCAACTTTCACGCAATACATGAGCGTGAGCCATGGATATAGCACTATGGGTGGAATAGAATATGATGATGGAGGTTGTGTGGAGAAGACAAAAAAAGAGAAAGTCTCATATTGACGAGGATAATCAACGAGCTATGGAGATGCCCATCAATTGATGTCAACATGAGGAGTAGGGATTGCCATGCAACGGATGCACTAGAGCTATAACTGTATGAAAGCTCAACAAAAGAAACTAGTGGGTGTCGGTGTCAAAACCGGCGGATCTCGGGTAGGGGGTCCTGAACTGTGCGTCTAAGGCTAATGGTAACAAGAGGCAGGGGACACGATGTTTTACCCAGGTTCGGGCCCTCTCGATGGAGGTAATACCCTACTTCCTACTTGATTGATCTTGATGATATGAGTATTACAAGAGTTGATCTACCACGAGATCGTAGAGGCTAAACCCTAGAAGCTAGCCTATGATTATGATTGTTCTTATCCTACGGACTAAACCCTCCGGTTTATATAGACATCAGAGGGGGCTAGGGTTACACAGAGTCGGTTACAGACAAGGAAATCTACATATTTGAATATCCAAGCTTGCCTTCCACACAAAGGACAGTCCCATCCGGACACGGGACGAAGTCTTCAATCTTGTATCTTCATAGTCCAACAGTCCGGCCAAAGTATATAGTCTGGCTGTTCGAGGACCCCTTAATCCAGGACTCCCTTAGTAGCCCCTGAACCAGGCTTCAATGACGATGAGTCCGGCGCGCAGATTGTCTTCGACATTGCAAGGCGGGTTCCTTCTCCGAATACTCCATAGAAGATTAGTACACAAGGGTCGTGTTTGGCTCTCTAAAACAAATTCCACATACCACCGTAGAGAGCATAATATTCCACAAATCTAATCTGCTGACATCTTTTTACAGCATGACATCACGCCATGGTTCGGTCATTATTCAAACCGTTTTTCACAACAAGCTACCGCACGTAATGCGAGACGGTTTTCTTGACACATCTTGTCAAAGAAGAGATTGTGTCCCCTTATCACGGGATTCTCATCAATACGGGTATGGGTAACCCAACCGTGCCATCAATTGCGGCGCTTGGGAAATAAGCGATCCTAACGGGCAAGTGGGGAGGTGCACAGTTTCCACCGCCTTTATAAAGAGATAAGGATTCTTCTCTTTCACCCAAGCCTACTTCCTTCCTCGCTCATCCATTCTCGCATGCTCGAGCTCCAGCGCCCTAGTTCTCACCTTCTCCGCACAGCCAAACATGTCTGGAGCGGGAGGCAAGTGGGTGGCCTCCTCCGTCAAGGAGGAGGACATTACAAAGCTCCGGGCGGCCGGATACTTGGCCGCGGATATCACGCACCGGCTCCCGGACGTAGGGCAGATCATTCCGACTCCGGGACCCCACGAGAGGGTCGTGTTCCTCACCCACTTCGTCCGCGGACTGGGATTCCCCCTCCACCCATTTGTCCGTGGACTCTTGTTCTATTACGGGCTGGATTTTCATGACCTGGCCCCTAACTTCATCCTCAACATCTCGGCGTTTATCGTCGTGCGTGAGGCTTTTCTCCGCATCCGGCCCCACTTTGGCCTGTGGCTAAAGATCTTCAACGTGAAGCCAAAGATAGTGGTCGGCTAGCAGGCGGAGTGTGGTGGCGACATGGTGGGCAAGAAGCCTGGTGTCACCTGGCTCGAAGGCTCCTTTGCGGAGACCGTGAAGGGGTGGCAATCGCGGTGGTTCTACATCACCGAGCCGCGCGACGCCAACTGGGTGGCGGCCCCCGAATTCCGCTCCAGCATCGCTGTGCGGCTCACCTCCTAGAAGAAGAAGGGCCTAGCCTGGGGCGCATCCGCGGAGCTCATCGGACTCCAAAACTGTTTAAAAAACATGATAACCAAGAATATCAAATTGGTCAATGTGGTCCAGGTCATGCTATTTCGACGGATTCTCCCGTGTCAGAGACGGACATTCAACCTGTGGGAGTTCGACGCGGCCCAACACCAGACACTGCAAGAGCTCTTTGACACGACACACAAAGACGTCTGGAAGGTGTTTTTCAAGGCCCGCGAAGTTCCTCCTCCCGCCTCTGAGGACCGCGGACTCAGCACCGGGCGCTAGGCCAATGCGGTAAGCATTCTACATTTCGCAAGATGTGCCTTTCCTCGGTATATTCGTGGGAGAAACTTAGGCCACTTTGCTGATTTAACAGGAATATGTGGCGACGGCGGAGCGGGTCGACTGTACGGCTCCGTTACCCGATGACCCAGCAGACGAACTCCTGATGGAGATGCTGGTTCCGGCACCCTATGAGGTGCTGGAGAAGAAGGCCAAGAAGAAGGCCACGGGGACCAGAATAAGTTCCCTGCGCAACGTGGTGCCGGACTCATCATCCGAAGACACCGGGACGCACTCCTACAACGACAACAAGGAGGAGGAGGAGGAAAACACTCTCCCCCAAAACAAGGGGGAGAAGAAGAGGAAGGTTACCCATTTCGAGGAGGCCGAAGGGTCCAAGAAGGGATGGACCCTCCCTCCGGACCACTCCACAACGGCCGCCTATAGCAAGGAGGAGTGGCTACCCAGGGCCAAGCCCCTGGCGAAGTCGTAAGTATTCGTATGCCAGGATACTTCTTACATATTTTAGCTTCATGGCTTCTTATTATGTCATGATTTGTTTGTGCAGGCCGCCCAAATCCCATATCAACTTTCCCTCCTCGGATGGGTCCTTGAGCTTGTTGGAGATGAATAGCTATTCGCTCCCGACGGCTTCCACTCCCCGGCCCACGGATGGCACCGACGTGATATCTCGGACGATGCCGAACCAGGAGGAGGTAGTCCTGGAGACGCCTCAAGGCGAGACTCCCTATGGCGGGCTCATGGGGGGAAATATCCCCATGGATTCGGATGAGGGGGCCCGCAGCAGGCTTGGCCCACAGCCGGATACTGCACCAGAACCTCAAGTGGTTCTGGACTCAGGAAGGCAGCCACCCACCAAGGGGGGCGAGCCGTCTGTGCCAATGACCTCTGTCCATCCAGAGGCATCGGATAACCTGGTGGAAGCGCTCCAGAGCGCTTCCCTTGGTGCAGGACACTGTAGTCTTATGAGTACGGTGATTGCGAAGGTTCAGTCCGCCAAGAGCGGGTTGACCGAGACCCTCTCCAGCCTCCTGGCAGGCTTTCAGGTAAGTAATTTAACTTATGAGAAAGTATCATGGTGTAGACAGTAGCCCTTGATGCTCTGTTTGGTCTTCGGCAAGAAAAGCAGAACAGAGGATCAAATATTATTCCCAGGAGTCTAATCATATTATGTCTATGTGAATAAGCAGGCGTCGCTGCTGGCCGCTGCCGCCGCAACTGCGGAGGTCTCCGGACTGAGGCAGAGCCTGGGGCGGGCCGAAGAAGAGCTCGGCCTCGTGAAGAGGCAGCTCGAGGAAAACAAAGGTAAGCAATACCCCGTCTGGATGTTATACAAGGAAAAAAACCGTGTATGTTGATAGCATGATAAATTTTGCCAGGGGCCACGACTGAGGTGGCGGCCCTGAAGAAGGCGCTGTCCGAGGCCGAAAACAAAGGGGCCGAGGAGCGCATTGAGTGTGAAAAACAAGAGGCGCAAGTTGATGAGGTCCAGCAAGAGCTCCGGCACTTCGTCAAAAAATTCGAGTCCTTGGAGCGTGACTCCAAGACGCAAGAGTCGGAGCTTGCGAAGGCCCGTTAAAGCACACTAGACGCTAAGGCCGAAGCCCAGAAGGCCCTCCAGGAAATTGAGGCAGCCAAGAAGATCGCTGCGGGTAAGGCTTTCATTATTTAAAGTAAGCATGTGAAGGAGACTTTCCTTTTACTTACCCGAATTCGGAGCTCTCCAGGAGCATTCGCAGATCTGCCGCGCAGCATCTCTGATGCTGCCGAATTCTACCGGGCTGAAGAGGGAAGCTCGACGAAGAAGTTGTTTTGGTCCCAGTATATTGGGGCCGAACACCCGATGTCCTTGAGCAACCAGCTAAAGAAATTGGTCGAACTCCACAAGGCAGCCAAACTAGCCATGAAGGACTTCATAGTCCGGCTGTGGCCTGGCGAGCCCCTACCCGGCAACTACTTCGGTTTTATAAGGCGGATGGTGAATGCCTGTCCGCGGCTTGAAGTCGTTAAGCGGTCCATCTGTATTGAGGGTGCACGCAGGGCTTTGGCTCGTGCGAAGGTGCACTGGGGGAAGATGGACGCCGAGAAGCTGGTGACGGAGGGGTCGCCAAAGGGCAAGGAACATCGCTACCCCGAACAGTACTATGACCATGTCATTAAGGGTGCCCGCCTTGTGGCGGATGAATGTACGAAGGATGTGATATTTGAATGAATGTAATCATGACATCCTGTATTATGAAAACTAGTTCATTTGCGCTATGTAGTGCTTGTTAGTTTAAAATATTACCTTATGTGCGGTGGTTTTAAAAAATCTTGAGAGTTGGCCTGTCGCCGGCTTCCACCCCCATGTAACTAGTACTGGGGTGTTCGGGATAAATATGAACACTCTTTATCCAAGTTTTGGTCCTCTTAAGGATGTGTTCAGTGCCACAAACGAGGCAATCGGACTATACGGCTTTATCACCCTCACTTAGCCATAAAAGTCTACAATTTTAAATTTTGGCGAAGCCCCTAGTATCAGGAAAGCCGGACTCGGGGCGCTATACACGCCTAAATCGGACCAGGCCGATTCCTCGCCTGAAGTGGAAAAAATCTTTAAGGATTTGAGACGTCTCGAACAGCGACTAGCTCTCGCCTTATCATGATAGTCAGTTTTCGGCTTTCTCTACTGAGGCGCTCATTCGAAAGAATCGGGACACAATAGTAGTAGTTCTCCCTGCGCTACCTTAGCCGATATAGCGGAACGTAAGGTACCAAAACAAGGGAGCTGGGCAAACCCAACTATTGACCCAAGACATGATTCAGAGCTGATGGATATAGTGCTATAAGTTTGGGGCGCCGCATTGTCGAAAGTGTTCGGACTTGTTTTGCCGGGTTATAGGGTACTGAAGCCCCCTGGCAAACTAGTCATGCCGAAGTGCACGGGTATAATAAATAAGTTGTAAAGAAAAAGGGGCAAACAAACTTAATAGCAAGCTGACGCTGTATATTATTTTCCCTTGTTATTCAAATGTTATATCAAAGCATACATGTACAAGTAGTGCGATAAGCAGGATAGGACTGTTTGACACATCCTGGCCAGGAGCGGGCTGTATGCGGGTATGTAAAAACATGTATAACGATCGTTATCAGAGACCACCTGAGGATTCCCTCGTACGTCAAAGCTTCTTGTCCTCCTGGTGTGTCCGTCCCGCTATGTGTCCGATAGCCGGTCTTTTGGGAGAGCCTACTAAAGATACAGACCTGAAAGAAAAAGGGGTTTTCAGAATGCGCGTGTCTTGGGACGGTCGAACTCCATTGAGGCATGTGTCATGGCCGTGCCTCCGCCTATGCCCATGGTATTTTAAGTGCGTAGTTATGTACGCGCGGCACGAATGTCGTCACTTGGCTGGGACTACGGCGGAGGCTGAATTGATAGTCGAGCTCTAGTCATGCCGGACGATCCTGTAGCAGAGTACTCTGGACTCACTTGGCGGTATCCGGGTTCTTTATCGCCGAATTGGATGTTTTCCTAAGAAGGTTGTTTTGCACTTCTACCGCTAGGGCCGCAGTGTGCTCATCCGTACGAAGCGAGCTCTTTGTGTTTCCATTAACTGTAATAACCCCGCGAGGTCCCAGCATTTTGAGCTTGAGATATGCATAATGCGGTACCGCATTGAATTTGGCAAATGTGGTTCGTCCGAGTAGTGCATGATAGCAGTTGCGGAAGGGGACGACGTCGAAGATTAACTCCTCGCTCCGGAAATTGTCCGGAGATCCGAAGACCACTTCTAGTGTGATTGAGCCCGTGCAATAGGCCTCTACACTGGGTATGACACCCTTGAAAGTGGTTTTTGTGGGTTGATCCTTGAGGGGTCAATGCCCATTTTGCGCACTGTGTCACATCCCTAGTTCTGGTATGCTCAAGGCTAGCTAGTCATGTGTGCATCATGTTTAAATTCCATTTAAATTTGAAATGGGGATTTGTGAAACCCTCAGAATCATTTTTGGAAATGACCCAAATAAAAATTGTTCCAAAAAGGTCCAAGAAAATGCTCATGTTGTTCTCTGAAAATATTGGACAGAGATAAAAATCAAACCAATATTTTTAGGACCTCATAAGTATTTATTTTGGGCATTTGGAATTAATGCAGTAATTATTTGCTTGGATATATATTGTTATATGTATAAAATATTGTCCAAAAATTATGACCATTTATAAAGGAGCTCTGGAATAATATAACTAGCTTCTATAAAAATTGGCATAAGGTAATAAAATGATTTAATATTTTTATTAAATCAAACAAATGTCAGAAAATTAGAAAACAGAAATAAAAAGGGATACTTACCTGGGCCTCCTCCCTGTGCAGCCCAGCAGCAGCCAGCGCCGGCCCAGCCCACTGGCCCCTCCTTTGTCGTCTTCGTCCTCGACAAGAGGATGGGCGCATGCCCGACGCGCGCGCGCGCCGCCGCGCCACGCCACCAGCCTCCCTGCCTGCCTGCCCTCTCCCCTCCTCGTTTGGATGCCCCGGGAGACGCCACGCGCCGCCCCACACCTCTCTCCCTCTCTCTAGTGGCCTCCCCTCCTCTCTCTCGCCCTCTCCCACGCGACCGCCCGAACGCGCCGTCACCGCAGCACGCCATTGCCGTGGCCACCACCTCCCCCTCTCCCTCTCTTCGAGTCCGGTAGCTCCGCCACGTCGTCCACCACCTCTCCGTCAAGCCGTGCCTCGCCGGACGCCCTGTGGAGCCGTCACCGCCGCCTTCTTCACCTCCGGCCGCCGTGGATCCCCATCGCCGCCCCGCCGTCTCCAGTGCGTCCCCGAGCCCGCTTCGACGCCCGCTGCAACCGCGGTGAGCTCCGCCACCGTTCCCCTCTCTCCGTTTAGCTGCCCGCACGTCGTAGCCCTCCTCCCCACCAAGGCCGAAGCCTCTCGCCGCCGTCCATGTCGCCGTCGTCATCTCGGCCCGCCTCCGCCCAAACCGAGCACCCCATCGTGCTCCCGGTGCCACGAGGGTGCCGCCGAACCCCTCAGGTGGCCTCCCCGTGCCCCGCAGCCCGTTTCCGCTCGAAGCCGAACTCCGGCCGCCGCCCCGAGCTTCGCCCCGGCAAGGTCTGGCGTCCCCACGGCTTCCTGTCTGCTCCCCTGGATGCGGACGAGCCTGGGCTACGCCCCGGTGCTCTCAGATGCCGTCCCCGTGGCCTGTGGCGCGGACTCTGCCGCGTCCAGAGGTCGCCGGCGGCGAGCCCCGTCTCCTGAGCCCCGCCATGTGGGCCCGGCCGTCAGGTGATTAGCTTAGTGCTAATCACCGCTTAGTTAACCCCCTGACACTGACAGTGGGCCCCAGCGCCACTAATCTAAGTTAGATTGGAGTTAACCCCCCCTGTTAACTAACTGTGACACTGACGTGTGGACCCCACACGTCAGATTTGACCTGGTCAGCACCGTTGACCTGCTGACGCAGGCATGATGTCATGCTGACGCAATTATTTATTTTCTAGTTTAAATTTAAATCAGGAAATTCCAGAAATTAGCAAAACTTCTAAAATTCATAGTAATTCAACCGTAGCTCAGATTGAAATAATTTATATATGAAAAATTATCAGAAAAATGTAATCTATCCATCTTTACTAGTTTCATGCATGACAAACCAACTTATACATGCTGAATATGAGAAAACACATTATGCCATATTAAGAGACTTATTTTAGAGTTGCATTTGAGCTTTTGGTTCAAATGGACTTCAAACCAAATGATTACTAGTTGCATTAGCTCAAACAACATCACATCTTCATGCCATGTTCATGCATCATATTGTTGCATATGCTTGTGTATTGATTGTTGGCACCGTTCCTTCTCGATAGGTCTTCCTCCGGAGACCGTTCCAGAGTACCTGTCTGTGAAGCAGTGCCTCCTCTGTTGATCTACCAGGCAAGCAAACCCCCTTGTTCATTCCGATATAATCCTACTCTCTCGCTCCTGCTCTCTGTTATTGCATTAGGACAACAACGATTCATCTGCTACTTTGTGCTGCGGTAGTTGAACCCATTCCTCTGCATGACCTGTCATTGCCACAGTAAATAGTTGAAACCCACTAGCATGTGTAGGAGTTGATTGAAGCCACTGATGTGTTCCTACCATGCTATGCCTGCTATTGCTTAGAGTTGTGTCAGGTCTGATTCATTGGGAATGAATTGGAGTGTTACGATATGTTCTGGTGCTGAGAGTTAAGTGTGTGAACACGATTTGGTAAAGGTAGCAGTGAAAGGCCATGTAGGAGTACATGGTGGGTTGTCTCACTGGAACCGTCTTTAAGCACCGAGTTCTATGTATGTTGTCCAATGACTCGATACTACCACACATTGGGCTCCGGGCGCTCCAAGCCCTCTCGACTTATTAACCGACTTGATCTCTGTCCAGGAGTCGCAACTAGTTTCTGGTGTTTGTAGGTAGTGCTATTTTTCTACCGAGTGGCACCCGGCAGGGTGGGCTTGGGACAGACTAGGCACGGGTGGCACGGTGTACCATGTGGCACCCGGATGGTGGGCTTGGGAACCCTGCTCACATCGTTTGGGGCCATGAGCGACACCCCGGCCGGATCTCCTTGCGGATGGAACCCGAATAGGCGATAAACCTGGATTAGGGTCTTGTGTGGTTAGTCAGGTCGTGGCCGACACCCTCGCCAGGCTTCCACTTGAAGGTTGCCGAGATACATGACGTGTATATGGCGGTAAGTGGCGAGAGCGTGTGTGAAGAAGTACACCCCTGCAGGGTTAACATGATCTATTCGAATAGCCGGGTCCGCGGTTATGGACTTCTTGGATGCTTACATGGTACATAGACAACTTGAAGTGTATGCTCTAAAAGCTCAAGACAAGGGTGAGTGCTATGGATGGCCTTCTCGTAGGGAGACGGGGATGAATCCATAGTAGTGTATTGTGTGGTGATTAGTAGACTCGTGTGCGCCATATCACCTCAAGAGTTTCTGGTAGTCGTAGAACAGGATAGCCACTAAGTCAAAGCTGGCTTGCTACAACTAAACCCCACATTACCTTATTGATACACATGCATGTATGATAGGATCTGATGTAAGTCTTGCTGAATACCTTTGTACTCATGTTGCTTTATTTATGTTTTTGCAGCAGAGACTTCAGTCTTATTAGTGTTCTCGTGGACTTCGACAAGTAGCTTGTACCTCAGCTACAATCTTGATCGGACGTTGTAGATAGTCAGGCTCTTCAGCCTTTTTCATTTGTAGATGTCTGTACTCAGACATGTAATGCTTCCGCTTGTTGCTTGATTGCTCTGAATGTTGGGTTAGGTGACCCCTGTTTGTAATAATGCTATGATGGCTCTTTGAGCTTTATCTATGTGAGTTATTGAGTTATGCTGTGATGCCATGTTGTACAACACATACTTGCATGTTATGCGTACGTGTAACGTGTATTGCTATGTGTGGGATCTGACTATCTAGTTGTTTATCCTTAGTAGCCTCTCTTATCGGGAAATGTCTCCTAGTGTTTCCACTGAGCCATGGTAGCGTGCTACTGCTCCGGAACACTTAGGCTGGCCGGCATGTGTCCTTCTTTGTTCCTGTGTCTGTCCCTTCGAGGAAATGTCACGCGATGAATACCGGAGTCCTGTTAGCCCGCTACAGCCCGGTTTACCGGAGTCCTGTTAGCCCAGTTGCTACAGCCCGGATTCACTCGCTGATGACCGACACGTTCGATGCTGGGTCATGTATGCCTGTCCCTGTAAGTTAGTGCCACTTTGGGTTCACGACTAGCCATGTCAGCCCGGGTTCTCTGTCATATGGATGCTAGCGACACTATCATATACGTGTGCCAAAAGGCACAAACGGTCCCGGGCATGGTAAGGCGACACCTGTGGGAATACCGTGCGTGAGGCCGCAAAGTGATATGAGGTGTTACATGCTAGATCGATGTGACTTAGGATCGGGGTCCTAACAGCCTTGGTATCAGAGCCTGACTGCCTGTAGGATTACCAAGCCAAACTGGTCGAAGTTGAGTCTAGAAATTCTTTAGCTATGTAAGGGAATTGATTGTGGAAAGGAACGTAAGGCTCCTTTTACTCCTTTACCTCATGGCCTTCTGATCTGAGTCGTCCTATCTTTCCTACGGGGTTAAGGAACTAGGCTTTCTCTTCTGTCTATTAGGATCACGTGTTACTACTCCGTAGTCCCATAGGATTGGTTGATCAGAGTCATACCCCAATTTTGAGTATTTCCGGTGTAGTCTGTTTAGTATGATCTCAGAACCTTGAGTAATGCTGATGAGTATGTTACCACCCCATTTTTAGTAGGATGTCTCATTCTGAGCATTTTACTGCCGTTATGCTGCCGGAATTTCCCTAGGAGTTCGAGAGATACTAATTCCTTGTCCTACATTCTACAGTCTATAGTTGATGCTGACTCCGTCCCTGGTTTCGTTTCTCAGGATGTCATCAAGTTCTATTGTTCGTAGACAGAACCATGGAGATGGTAGGGATGAGGATCCTCCCGACCCGCCTTCGTTGACAGAGTTCATGTTAGAAATGGAGAGGAACAAGCGTGAGTCTAACCGTTTGTTGGCACGTATCGAGGAGAACACCGCACATCAGTCCAATAAGTCTGCGACCATTCATGACTTCATTCGCTTGCACCCACCTACCTTTCATCATTCCATCGAGCCACTCGATGCAGATGACTGGCTCCGTAGCATCACTCATAAGCTGCGTTCCGCGAGCGTAGCTGAAGATGACAAGGTCATTTATGCCACATACCACCTGGAAGGTCCTGCTAGTCTTTGGTGGCAGAACTATGAGGCTATGCTTCCAGCTGACCAGACTCCCACCTGGAGGGATTTCATTGAGGCTTTTCGCGAGCATCACATTCCTGAAGCCCTCATCGATCGCAAGAGAGAAGAGTTCTGTAGTTTCACCCAGAGTAAGATGGCTGTTGATGCTTATAGTAGAGAGTTTGAGAACCTCGCCCGTTATGCCACAGAAGAGGTGTCCACGGACGCCAAGAAGCAGGCTAGGTTCCGGAAGGGTCTCAATCCCAAGTTGCATCATGATCTGCACCTGCATCATTGTGATAGATTCCAAGCCCTTGTGAACAAAGCCATCAATGCAGAGACAGCTCAGCTCACCTACGAGGAGTCTCGTAAGCACGCCCGTGATTTGGGATCTTCTTCCGGTTCTAGTTCTCAAAAGCGCCGGATTTGGGTTCCAAACTCCGCTCTTCCTTCCGGATATGCACCGAGGCCATCCCATGTGGTGCCTCCCCCAGCTCAGTCATATGTTCCACCCAGGCCTACTGGTAGACCGCTTGTCAGTGCGGGTCCACGTCCAACCTCAGGGACTTGCTTCACATGCGGGAAGCCAGGACACTATGCACGTGACTGCTCTCAGATCAGAGTTGCTCCACCTCAGTCCGAGAAGTCTGTTGGCCGTGGTAAGCCATCACGCAAGATGATCAGTGCCAAGTCAGCTCCCATTAAACATGGACGTGTGCATCACGTCTCAGCTAAAGACGCTCATGATGATCCAGATGTCGTTCTTGGTACATTCCTTGTTAACTGTCATCCAGCATCGGTTCTGTTTGATACTGGAGCGTCTCATTCCTTCATTTCTGAAAGCTATGCCCGCTTGCACGACATGTCATTTTGTGATATGCCCTCCCCGCTACTTATTCAAACTCCTGGATCCAAATGGCAAACTTCTAGGATAAGTTATGGCAATGAAATCCTTGTTGACAGACTTGTATTCCTTGCATCACTTGTAGCTCTCAAGTCCTCAGATATTAATATCATCTTGGGTATGGACTGGATGACAGCTCATCATGCCAAGATTGATGGTTACACAAGATCTGTTCAACTTACACACCCATCTGGCATGATAGTCACTGTCTCCACTAGAGTTGCAAAGCGTCAGCTCTATTCTCTTAATGCCAGCCCTCTTCCAGACCTTGAAGATATCCCGGTAGTCCGTGACTTTCCGGATGTCTTTCCAGAGGAACTTCCAGGTGTTCCGCCTGACAGAGATGTAGAGTTCGTCATAGATCTTATCCCAGGAACTGCTCCAATCTCTAGGAGACCCTACAAGATGGCACCCTTAGAACTAGCCGAGCTTAAGAAACAACTTGATGAGTCCTTGCAAAAGGGTTTCATCCGTCCCAGTTCTTCTCCTTGGGCTTGCCCCGTCCTCTTCGTCAAGAAGAAGGATGGTACGGACCGGATGGTTGTAGATTATCATCCCGTTAATTTGGTCACGATAAAGAACAAATATCCGCTCCCCAGGATCAACGATCTGTATGATCAGCTCGCTGGATCCTTAGTCTTTTCCAAGATGGATTTGAGGTTAGGTTACCACCAAATCAAAATCAGAAACGGGGACATTCCCAAGACAGCTTTTGTCACTCGTTATGGCCAGTACAACTACACCGTCATGTCCTTTGGCCTAACCAACGCCCCAGCCACATTCTCCCGCTTGATGAACTCGATCTTCATGGAGTACTTAGATAAGTTCGTCGTGGTTTACCTCAATGATATTCTTGTTAACTCGAAGAACGAGGAAGAGCATGCCAAACATCTTAGACTTGTGTTAGAAAAACTCAGAGAGCACCGTCTTTACGCCAAGTTCTCCAAGTGCGAATTTTGGTTGCCAGAAGTGACCTATCTAGGCCACGTGATCACTCGTAAGGGCATTGCTGTCAATCCCGAGAGAGTCAAGGCCGTTCTCGATTGGACTCCACCTGAGACCGTTAAACAAGTTAGGATTTTCCTTGGTCTAGCCAACTATTGTCGCCGCTTTGTTGAAAATTTCTCCAAAGTAGCCAAACCCCTCACGGAACTTCTCAAGAAAGATAAAAAGTTTGAGTGGTCCCCACAGTGTGAATACAGTTTTCAGGAACTGAAAAGACGCCTGACTTCTGCTCCATACTTGTGCCACCGGATTTCCCTAAAGATTTTATTATCTACTGCGACGCCTCACGACAGGGACTAGGTTGCATTCTTATGCATGATCGTCATGTGATTGCCTATGCATCTCGAGAGTTGCATCCACATGAGGAGAATTATCCTACACATGATCTAGAGCTTGCAGCCGTAGTCTATGCACTCAAGACCTGGCGACATTACCTTCTTGGTAAACGTTGCGAGATCTACACCGATCACCAGAGTCTCAGGTATATCTTCACCCAACCGGATCTGAACCTTAGGCAAAGACGTTGGTTGGAGTTGATCACAGATTATGATCTAGGGATTACCTACACCCCAGGCAAAGCCAATGTCATGGCTGATGCTCTAAGCCGTAAATCCTATTGCAACAATCTCATGTTGCAGCAAGGCCAACCACTTCTCCATGAGGAATTATGTAAGCTTAATCTTCACATTGCTCCTCATGGATTCCTTTCTACCTCGGTGGCGAAACCTGATCTTGAAGATCGAATTGTCGCTGCTCAAAAGCAAGACACAGGAATTTCTCGGATCAAGAGAAACATTAAGAAGGGAGTTGGTGGATGGTTCTCTATGGATGATCGTGGTGTTGTTTTCTTTGAGAATCGCTTGGTGGTTCCCAAGAATCAACATCTGCGACAATTGATTCTTAAGGAGGCGCATGAATCTCCTCTCACGATTCATCCCGATAGTACTAAGATGTATCAGGACCTACGCCAGAGGTTCTGGTGGACTAGGATGAAGAGAGAAATCGCTGAGTTCATTGCTAAATGTGACGTTTGTCGTCGCGTTAAGGCAGAGCATCAAAGGCCTGCTGGCACTCTTCAGCCTTTAGCTATTCCTGAATGGAAATGGGATAAAGTTGGTATGGACTTCATCACCGGCTTTCCCAGGACCAAGAGAGGGAATAACGCTATCTTCATAGTCATTGATCGTCTTTCCAAAGTGGCTCACTTCCTTCCTGTTCGAGAGAGTATCACTGCTAGTCAGCTTGCTGACTTATACATTTCTTGAATAGTGTCACTTCATGGTGTTCCACTAGAGATCAATTCAGACCGGGGCAGTCTTTTCACTTCTCATTTCTGGAATAGTTTCCAAACTGCCATGGGAACCCATCTTTCTTTCAGTACCGCTTTCCACCCTCAGTCGAGTGGTCAGGTGGAACGGGTCAACCAAATTCTCGAAGACATGCCTAGAGCTTGCGTTATCTCATTCGCTATGGATTGGGAGAAATGTCTTCCTTTTGCCGAGTTTGCTTATAACAATAGCTATCAATCCAGCCTCAAGAAAGCTCCTTTTGAGGTTCTCTATGGATGAAGATGTCGAACACCTTTGAACTGGTCAGAAACCGGTGAAAGACAATTCTTTGGACCGGACATGATCCAGGAGGTAGAAGAGCAAGTTCGCATCATTCGTGAGAACTTGAAAACAGCCCAGTCTCGTTAAAAGAGTCAGTATGATCGTCATCATAAGGATATGACTTATGAAGTTGACGAAAAGGCTTACGTTCGGGTTACTCCCTTGAAGGGTACCCATCATTTCGGTATCAAGGGCAAGTTGGCTCCTCGTTACATTGGTCCCTTTCGCATTCTCGCTAAACAAGGAGAGGTTGCCTACTAGTTGGAACTACCCCCACATCTTTCTCGAGTTCATGATGTCTTCCACGTCTCTCAACTCAGGCGTTGCTTCACGGATCCCATCCGCGGAGTGGACCACGAAACGCTTGATCTCCAAGATAACCTCACATACCGAGAGTACCCGGTTCGCATTCTTGATCAAGCAGAGCGTGTCACTCGACATCAGAACATCAAGTTTCTCAAGGTTCAGTGGTCTCATCATTCCGAGAGAGAAGCTACTTGGGAGCGAGAAGATCGTCTTCGACTGGAGTACCCCGTTTTCTATCCGTCGACTCCTGAATCTAGGGACGAGATTCTTTCAAGTGGGGGCGAGTTGTCACATCCCTAGTTCTGGTATGCTCAAGGCTAGCTAGTCATGTGTGCATCATGTTTAAATTCCATTTAAATTTGAAATGGGGATTTGTGAAACCCTCAGAATCATTTTTGGAAATGACCCAAATAAAAATTGTTCCAAAAAGGTCCAAGAAAATGCTCATGTTGTCCTCTGAAAATATTGGACAGAGATAAAAATCAAACCAATATTTTTAGGACCTCATAAGTATTTATTTTGGGCATTTGGAATTAATGCAGTAATTATTTGCTTGGATATATATTGTTATATGTATAAAATATTGTCCAAAAATTATGACCATTTATAAAGGAGCTCTGGAATAATATAACTAGCTTCTATAAAAATTGGCATAAGGTAATAAAATGATTTAATATTTTTATAAATCAAACAGATGTCAGAAAATTAGAAATCAGAAATAAAAAGGGATACTTACCTGTGCCTCCTCCCTGTGCAGCCCAGCAGCAGCCAGCGCCGGCCCAGCCCACTGGCCCCTCCTCTGTCGTCTTCGTCCTCGACAGGAGGATGGGCGCGTGCCCGACGCGCGCGCGCGCCGCCGCGCCACGCCACCAGCCTCCCTGCCTGCCTGCCCTCTCCCCTCCTCGTCTGGATGCCCCGGGAGAAGCCACGCGCCGCCCCGCACCTCTCTCCCTCTCTCCAGTGGCCTCCCCTCCTCTCTCTTGCCCTCTCCCACGTGACCGCCCGAACGCGCCGTCGCCGCCGCACGCCATTGCCGTGGCCACCACCTCCCCCTCTCACTCTCTTCGAGTCCGGTAGCTCCGCCACGTCGTCCACCACCTCTCCGTCAAGCCGTGCCTCGCCGGATGCCCCGTGGAGCCGTCGCCGTCGCCTTCTTCACCTCCGGCCGCCGTGGATCCCCATCGCCGCCCCGCCGTCTCAAGTGCGTCCCCGAGCCCGCTTCGACGCCCGCTGCAACTGTCAGGACCCCGACTCGATGACACATCGATCTAGCCTGTAACACCTCATATCACTTTGCGGCCTCACGCACGGTATACCCATGGGTGTCGCCTTACCTTTGCCCGGGACCGTTTGCGCCTTTTGGCTCACGTATATGATAGTGTCGCTAGCATCCATATGTTAAGTAGCCCGGGCTGACATGACTAGTTGTAAACCCAAAGTGGCACAGACTTACAGGGACAGGCATCCATGACCCAGCAACGAACGTGTCGGTCATCAGCAAGTGGGTCCGGGCTGTAGCACTGGGCTAGCAGGACTCCGGTAAACCGGGCTGTAGCGGGCTAACAGGACTCCGGTACTCAATGCGTGACATTTCCCCGAAGGGACAGACACCAGAACGAAGAAGGACACATGCCGGCCAGCCTAAGTGTTCCAGAGCAGTAGCAAGCTACCATGGCTCAGCGGTAACACTAGGAGACATTTCCCGGTAAGAGAGGCTACTAAGGATAAACAACTAGATAGTCAGATCCCACACATACCAAGCATTTCAATCATACACACAGTATGCTCGATATGTGCAAATACAACAAGGCATCACAACATGACTCTATGACACAAGTACTTTATTTAAGGCTCAGAGAGCCATACATAACATACACAAAGGTACGGGTCACACGACCCAGCATTCAAGTCATACAGTCATACAAACCAGCAGCGGAAGTAACTTGTCTGAGTACAGACAACTAGAAAAATAAAAGAGGCTTGGAAAGCCTAGCTATACTACGTGGTCCTTCACAAGCTCAGGATCACCACCTGGGCCTTAGCCTACTCATTGATGTCAACGTCTACGTAGAACCCATCAGAAGGGGTTGCAGCGTCTTCTGTAAAAATGTAAATTATAGCAACATGAGTACAAAGGTACTCAGCAAGACTTACATCAGATCCTACATACATGCATATTATCAAGAAGGGTTGGTGGAGTTATTGCAGCAAGCCAGCTTTGACTCTTGGCTAGGCTAACCTACGAGACTCCAACTTGAAATGGTTTTGCGCACACGAGTCCGCTACTCACCACTTCAATACACTACCGAGGATTCACCTCCGTCTTCCTGCGGAAGAGCCCTCCTCGGCACTCACACTTATCTTGAGGCTTTTAGTAGTTTCCATTTACTTGTCTATGAACTGTATAGGGAACCAAGTAGTCCTTTACCGCGGACGCGGCTATTCGAATAGATCATGATAACCCTGCAGGGGTGTACTTCTTCATACACGCTCTCACCACTTACCGTTGTTTACACGACATGTACTCGGCAACCTTCAAGCGGAAGCCCAACGTGGGTGTCGGCCACGACCTACCTAGTCACTTAAGCCTCCACAGGTTTATCGCCTATCCAGGTTCCATCCGTAGGGAGTCCGGCCGAGGTTTCCCGTACGGCCCCGAACGATGTGAACAGGGTTCCCGAGATACCTAATGGGTATTCGGTACACCCGGCCACGTACCTACCGCATCACAGCCCACCCCTACGGTCAGCGCTGTCCACGGCCTCCAGTAGGCTACAAACACCAGAAACTACTTGCAACTCCTGGACGGAGAACTAGGGTGAATAAGAAGCCGAGAGGGTCCATTGGTTTCGGGCCCAATGCATGGTAGTAGCTGATTCTTAAATCACACATACAGATCTCAGTGCTTAAGGTCGGCTTCAATGAAACAACCCACCATGTACTCCTACATGGCCTCTCATCGATACCTTTACCAAATCGTGTTCACCACACCACTCTCATTACCAACATAATCATTTCACTCTAGCCCATCACCCAGATGAACCAGACCTGACACGACTCTAAGCATAGCAGGCATAGCAAGGTAGGAACAACACATACATATGGCTCAATCAACTCCTACACATGCTAGTGGGTTTCATCTAGTTACTGTGGCAATGACAGGTCATGCAGAGGAAGTGGGTTCAACTACCGTGGCACACAGCAGTTTGAAACGCGTTGTCTTAATGCAGTAAAAGAGAGCAGGAGCGAGAACATGGGATTGTATCGATGTGATCAAATGGTTGGTTGCTTGCCTGATGGTTCGATGCACTGATACGGTTCTTCGTTAGGGTAATCACGGTACTCCTCGGAGGCAGAACCTGCCGCAAAGAACATCGATACACGACCGTCACCAAACAATGTGCAACAATATGATGCATGCATGAAACATAGCAATATGAGTGTGTTGGGCTAATGCAACTAAGACCAGAAGGGTTTGAACCAATTTGAATCAAAGATTCAAATTTCAAACTCAAACATGGCCCTTTAAAGTGTTTTTTCTTGTTCTGTATTAAACATCAGGTTAACTTGTTTAATCATGCATGAAAATAGTACAGATGGATAGATTGGATTTTTCTGATCATTTTTCATATATAATTTGTCTGATTTGGAGTTACAGAATAAAAGTTATGAATTTTTGAAGTTTAAACTATATTCTGGATTAATTCCAGAAAATCAATTATTGCGTCAGCCTGACGTCAGTGTGACGTCAGCAGGTCAACGGAACATGTCCAGGTCAAACCTGACAGTGGGTCCCGCGTGTCAGTGTGATTAGATTAATTAAAGTTTTAATTAAAACTAAACCCATTTAATTAACAGGGCTGGGCCCCACCTGTCATTGACTCAGGGGAGTCAACCAGGGCGCACCCGTGGTCAAACCCGGGTCGGCTGCACCGGCGTTTAGCCGCCGGCGAGTCCGACGCGGCGGCGGAAGTGGTTTTGGCTGTTTCGGCCACCAAATGGGTCGCGGAGACCACCGGAGTGGAGCTGAGGACGAGCCGCAGCTCTTGGTGGAGTCCGTTGGGGTCGGGGTGGCCGGAGTTGGCGCCGGCGACGACTTTGGCGGCCACCGGGGTTCGGCCGAAGACGAACTTGACGCTAGAGGGGTCAGTGAGGTGCGGGGAGTGGCTAGCTAGGTGCTACGTGACACGGTGAGTATGATGGACACCGTGGAGTGGTCGGAGGGTGACCGGGAGCACGTCGGCGACGAGCTCCACGGCGGTGGGTGCGGTTGAGCTCCGGGAGGTCGCTACACAGCTCGGGAGCAAGAGAAGGAGGGGGGAAAGATGGGTAAGCTCACAGTGAGTGCGACGAAGCCCTTGGTGCGGCCGGAGATGGACCGGAGCGACGACGGCGTTGAAGGGGATCTCCGGCGACGGCGGTTCGGGCGAGGTCGTTGCGGTGGACTCGGGCGTTGCGAGCGCTCGGGGCTCGGCTTGCTCGATGGAGTGGACAGCGGCGGAGCTCCTGGACACGATGAGAGGACGCACGGGTGGCGGGGAGCACGGCTACGACGAAGGCACGGCGATGGTGGCGTCGGTCATGGCGGGGGAGCGCGAGGGGCA
>NC_041393.1:280017984-280048404 GCF_002162155.2 Triticum dicoccoides | reverse complement strand
TCGATGGAGTGGACAGCGGCGGAGCTCCTGGACACGATGAGAGGACGCACGGGTGGCGGGGAGCACGGCTACGACGAAGGCACGGCGGTGGTAGCGTCGGTCATGGCAGGGGAGCGCGAGGGGGAGGAGCTGGAGAGGAGAGGGGGTGTCTGGGGGTTCGGGGGAGCGAGGGAGGCTGATCCACGACGTCACCGGGCGCGGGGAGCGGCGAGGCGGCGAGCAGGTGCGTGGCGCGCGCTGTGGTCGCCGTCGGGCACCTGCCTGCCTGCCTGGCCGGCAAGCAGCTCGCTGGAGCGGCGCTGGGCTGGGCCGGCAGGTGGGCCGGGAGCAGGCGTCAGGTAAGTTTTTCCATTTTCTTTCTGTTTTCTGTTTTTTTAATACTTCTACAACTTTGTTGAATTAAATAAAATACTTAGGCAACTCCTAAAATCACCAAACTACTCCTGGTCCATAGTTGGATTATTTCCAACATGAAACATTTTAGTTTGGAGATATTTGAGCATTTAAATATTTTATATAATTTTAAATGCCCAAATTCAAATATTTATGATTTAATTCCAAAAACCCTAAGATGGCCTAGGAAAATGTGCATCACTTTTGGCAGAGGTTCTGAACCAAGACAAAAATGATGGGCATTTTAGAAGGGCATTTCAGGTTCATTGAAAAAGTTTTTAGTAAACCCTAATTGGTTTCAGAGGGGACTGGGGGTTCTGTCATCCCCATTTCAGGTTTCTGATGAAAGAGTAAACATGATGCAACACTCTAATGCATGGCTAACTAGGATGTGACAACTCACCCGCACTCAAAAGAATCTCGTCCTGAGATTTGGGTTCCTCCGGAAAGAAGGCGGGATACTCAAGCCGAAGACGATCCTCCCTTTCCCAAGTTGCTTCATCCTCAGAATGGTGCGACCATTGTACTTTGAGAAACTTGATATTATGACGTTGAGTGGTACGCTCGGCCTGATCGAGGATACGAATGGGGTACTCTCGATATGTAAGATTATCTTGGAGATCAAGCGTTTCGTAGTCCACTCCACGGATAGGATCTGAGAAGCAACGCCCGAGTTGAGAAACGTGGAAGACATCGTGGACTCTGGAGAGGTGCGGAGGTAGTTCCAACTGGTAGGCAACTTCTCCTCGTTTAGCGAGAATGCAAAAAGGTCCAATGTAACGAGGAGCCAATTTGCCTTTGATGCCGAAACGATGGGTTCCCTTCAGAGGGGTAACCCGAAGGTAAGCCTTCTCATCAACCTCGAAAGTCATAGCCTTAAGTTTTCGGTCATATTGACTCTTTTGACGAGATTGGGCTGTTTTCAACTTTTCACGAACGATGCGAACTTGCTCTTCTGCTTCCTGAATCATATTCGGGCCAAAGAATTGTCTTTCCCCGGTCTCTGACCAGTTAAGGGGTGTTCGACACCGTCGTCCATAGAGAACTTCAAAAGGGGCTTTACCCAAGCTAGATTGATAGCTGTTATTGTAAGCGAATTCGGCAAATGGAAGGCACTTCTCCCAATCCATTCCGAATGAGATAACAGAGGCTCGAAGCATGTCTTCTAGGATCTGGTTGACACGTTCCACTTGGCCACTCGATTGAGGGTGAAAAGCGGTGCTAAAGGAAAGGCGGGTTCCCATGGCGTTTTGGAAACTTTCCCAAAATCGAGAGGTGAAAAGACTTCCTCTATCCGAGTTAATTTCCAAGGGAACACCATGGAGAGACACTATTCGGGAGATGTATAAGTCTGCTAGCTGACTAGCGGTTATACTCTCGCGAACAGGTAAGAAGTGGGCCACTTTGGAAAGACGATCAACAACGACGAAGATAGCATTATTCCCTCTTTTGGTCCTGGGAAAACCGGTAATGAAGTCCATACCAATTTTATCCCATTTCCATTCAGGAATAGCTAAGGGTTGAAGGGTGCCAGCAGGCCGTTGATGCTCTGCTTTTACACGACGGCAGACGTCGCAGCTAGCAATATACTGAGCAATTTCTCTCTTCATCCTAGTCCACCAGAACCTCTGGCGTAGGTCCTGATACATCTTAGTACTACCGGGATGAATGGTGAGAGGAGATTCATGAGCCTCCTTAAGGATCAATCGCCTCAGGTTTCGCACTTTGGGAACCACTAGTCGATTCCCGAAGTATACGACCCCTTGATCATTAATGGAGAAACAATTTTCAACTCCTTTCTTGATGTTTCTCTTGATGCGGGAAATTCCCGGATCTACCTTCTGTGCTTTGATGATCTGGTCCGTAAGGGTAGGTTTCGCCACCAAGGTGGAGAGAAAACCTTGAGGAACAATGTGAAGGTTAAGCTTCCGAAATTCCTCATGGAGAAGCGGTTGACTTTGTTGTAGCATTAGGTTGTTACAATAAGATTTACGACTTAGCGCATCAGCCATGACATTGGCTTTCCCTGGGGTGTAAGTTATTCCTAAGTCGAAATCTATGATCAACTCAACCCAACGTCTTTGCCTGAGATTCAAATCCGGTTGGGTGAAAATGTACTTCAGACTTTGGTGATCAGTGAATATTTCGCAACGGTTACCGAGGAGGTAATGTCGCCAGGTCTTAAGTGCATAGACTACGGCTGCAAGCTCTAGATCATGAGTAGGATAATTCTCCTCATGTGGGTGCAATTGCCGTGAAGCGTAAGCAATTACATGTCGATCTTGCATGAGAATGCAACCTAATCCTTGTCGCGAGGCGTCGCAGTAGATAACAAAGTCCTTAGAGAAGTCTGGCGGTACCAGTACGGGAGCAGAAGTCAGGCGTCTTTTCAGTTCCTGAAAGCTGTGCTCACATTGTGGAGTCCATTCGAACTTTTTATCTTTCTTGAGGAGTTCGGTTAGAGGTTTAGCAACTTTGGAGAAGTTTTCGACAAAGCGACGGCAATAGCTCCCTAAGCCTAGAAAACTCCGAACTTGCTTGACCGATTCAGGTGGAGTCCAATTAAGGACGGCTTGAACTCGCTCAGGGTTAACAGCAATACCTTTACCAGATATTACATGACCCAGATAGGTCACTTCCGATAACCAGAATTCACATTTAGAAAATTTGGCATAAAGGCGATGCTCTCGAAGTTTCTTCAACACTAGCCTTAGATGTTCGGCATGTTCCTCCTCGTTCTTGGAGTAGATGAGTATATCATCGAGATAAACTACGACGAATTTATCCAAATACTCCATGAAGATTGAGTTCATTAACCGAGAAAAGGTGGCTGGAGCGTTGGTTAAACCGAAGGACATGACGGTGTACTCGTATTGGCCATAACGAGTAACAAAGGCCGTTTTAGGAATGTCCCTGTTTCTGATTTTGATTTGATGGTAGCCCAACCTCAAATCCATCTTGGAGAAGACTGAGGATCCAGCGAGCTGATCATACAGGTCGTTGATCCTGGGGAGCGGATATTTGTTCTTGATTGTGACCAAATTGACAGGTCGATAATCTACAACCATCCGGTCCGTACCATCCTTCTTCTTGACGAATAGGACGGGGCAAGCCCATGGAGATGAACTAGGTCGGATGAAACCCTTTTTCATGGACTCATCGAGTTGTTTCTTAAGCTCGGCTAGTTCTAGGGGTGCCATCTTATAAGGTCTTCTAGCAATTGGAACGGTTCCTGGGATGAGGTCTATTACGAACTCAACATCCCTGTCAGGTGGAACACCTGGCAATTCCTCTAGGAAGACATCCGGGAAGTCACGGACTACCGGAACGTCCTCAAGGTCTGGCAAAGGGCTGGCGTTAAGAGAATATAATTGTCGCTCGGCTAACCGGGTCAAGACATTGACTATCTTGCCCGAAGGATGAGTGAGTTGGACAGTCCTAGAGAAGCAATCAATTTTGGCATGATGAGCTGACATCCAGTCCATACCCAAAATGATATTAATATCTGAAAATTTGAGAGCTATCAAAGATGCAAGGAAACAAGTCTGTCGACTAGGATTTCATTTCCATAACTTACCCTAGAGGTCTGCCATCTAGAACCGGGAGTAGAAATTTCCATAGTGGATGGCATGTCACAGAATGCGGTGTTATGCAAACGAGCATAGTTCTCGGATATAAATGAATGAGAGGCTCCTGTATCGAAAAGAACAGATGCCGGGTGGCAATTAACAAGGAGCGTACCGAGAACGACGTTGGGATCCTCTTGAGCTTCTTCGGCAGAGATACAGTTGACATGGCCACGTGTAGCGGTGGCCGGCTTGGCGTGGAACACTTTCCCTGTCGGCTTGCCACCGCCAACAGCTTTAGCAGATTGGTTGGGGTTGGTCTGGGGACACTCACGCATATAGTGGCCAGATTCCCCACACTTGAAACAAGTCACGGAACTGGTGCATGGAGGAGCATTGTTGGTTGGACCCCCATAGGGCTTGGCTGGTGCAGACTGTTGAACGGGGCGAGGCACCTGGAAGGATGGCCTCGGTGTGAACCTAGGTGGCAGGGCAGTGTTGGGCACCCACACGCGGCGCTTCTGAGGAGCCGCACCGGATGAGGAACCCATGTCACGGCCATGCTTGCGTGTTGCGTCATAATCAGTCTGACCAGTCTCAGCACTGATGGCCTTGTTAACAAGTTTCTGAAAAGATGTGCACTCATGCAGACGGAGGTCGCGGCGAAGCTCAGGACTAAGTCCCTTACTGAACCTTGCTTGCTTCTTGGCATCAGTAGAAACTTCCTCAGTTGCATATCGTGCGAGGTTACCGAACTCCCTGTTGTAAGCATCCACAGAGAGTCGGCCCTGAGTGAAACTGCAAAATTCCTCACGTTTACGGTCCATGAGACCCTCCGGAATGTGATGTTCATGGAAAGCCTCGCTGAATTCAGCCCAAGTAGTGACATGGCCCGCTGGGCGCAAAGCTCCATAATTCTCCCACCATAGACTGGCGGGGCCTTCAAGATGATATGCAGCAAAGGTGACCTTGTCAGCCTCAGCTACTAGCGCGAAACGCAGCTTGTGAGAGATACTGCGAAGCCAGTCATCAGCGTCGAGAGGCTCGACGGAGTGGTGGAACGTGGGTGGATGTAACTTGATAAAATCACTGAGTGACACCACATTAGTCCTCTGATGGTGTGCTGTGTTCTGTTCAATACGCTCCAACAAACGGTTGGTCTCCCGCTTGTTTCTTTCGGCTTCCATCATAACCTCGGCTAGGGAAGGAGGATGAGGCAGATTTGCATTCCTGACTTCACTGCCTTCGGCCTGCTCTTGAGGAGCAGGGTTAGTGCGCGTGTTGACCATCCTAGGTAAACAAGACAATGATTCAGTCAGAATGATAAAATTCCGACATAGGATACAGAATGTAAGGAATAACTCGGAATGCAAGATGATCATCCGTATGACATGGTAGATACAGAAACTGCTTCTTTATTCCATCGTCATACACACCATACAGGGTTTAGTACAAGACCAAACAAGGTACTATTACGGTGAAAAGAGGATTACATCTCATCGGAGGCATTCCCAGCTCCTATACATTATTTTTCTACACCTCCGGAAGGCGATACAGCTAGGTCATATCCCACGAGTCATGCAGGACGATAGACGACACAGCTAACACGAACTAGTGATACTACCACTAACTCAGACCGATCCGTAGTAGTCCTCGTAGAAGTCACCTCCATAGCCTGGAAGCTCAACATGATCATCCAGAAACAGACGATCTCACGGAGCTTGTGGACCATAGGGGCTAGGATGAGGTCTTGGACCAACAGACGGTGGCCTGCGGGGACCGCGAGGTGGGGTGATGCCTCCTACATCACGCCAACCCATCACGTCTGGCAGAGCAGATCTCACAGGATAGAGATCGCGCATATCCGAATATCCAGCTTGCACCGCCGGTGCAAACCGAGTCAATGTGGCCCAGTGGTCAGCATGGGTATTGAAGAGCTCTAACCTCAAGGCCCGATTTTCACAGTCCTTATCCTCGAGCATCTCAGCAATGGTGCGAGTCCGTGAATCCTCCTGGGTGGGGTCAGCATAGATAGCCAGGAGATACCTTTGTGCTCCCGGAAGTGATCCTGGCATATACCGGAAATCAGAGTCCCGAAATAGGCCAGACCTGACTCGCATGATGGTCATCATAGAGTAGGCGGCGTCCTGCACAGCCATCTCAATAGTAACCCCGAGTCCATAGGAGCAGTGAAGGGGCTCGGTGGACCCAGGATAAGATGGAAATATCCTGACAGTGCAGAGATACTGGCTTTGATTAAAGTCTCGGAATTGCTCTTCGACCGTGTACTCAGGATACCAACGGTATCCAGCCTCAGTCATTACCCTGACCAACATGGCAGTATGGCCGGGTACATCTAGGCATCGAGTCAGGCGAACCACTTGATTGAGGTCGCGAGTGGCCATCTGAAAACACAATCATAATGCAAAGGCATTAGAATTTCTAGCAAAATTTCGGCAGCATAACAGCTGTAAATGCTCAAGAAGGATTTTGAGACATTTGACAAAGGATTTCATACACACTCAACATCATCATATCAAAGTTCTGAGTCCATCCTAACAACATAACGTGGTAGTAGAACTGAACTAGGCTTGTATCCATCAACCCTATAAGGTACTACTGATTAGTAACACGTGATCCTGATAGAGAGAATAGATCCTAATTCCTTAACCCCCGGTGGAAGAATAGACTGACTCAGATCAGAATGTCATAAGATAAAGGAATAAAAAGAGCCTTACGTTCCAACCCACAAACAATTCCCCTACATATAACTAAAGAATTTCTAGACTCAACATCGACCAGTTTGGCTTGGAGAACCTACAGGCAGTCCGGCTCTGATGCCAACGCTGTCAGGACCCCGACTCGATGACACATCGATCTAGCCTGTAACACCTCATATCACTTTGCGGCCTCACGCACGGTATCCCCACGGGTGTCGCCTTACCTTTGCCCGGGACCGTTTGCGCCTTTTGGCTCACGTATATGATAGTGTCGCTAGCATCCATATGTTAAGGAGCCTGGGCTGACATGACTAGTTGTAAACCCAAAGTGGCACAGACTTACAGGGACAGGCATCCATGACCCAGCAACGAACGTGTCGGTCATCAGCAAGTGGGTCCGGGCTGTAGCACTGGGCTAGCAGGACTCCGGTAAACCGGGCTGTAGCGGGCTAACAGGACTCCGGTACTCAATGCGTGACATTTCCCCGAAGGGACAGACACCGGAACGAAGAAGGACACATGCCGGCCAGCCTAAGTGTTCCAGAGCAGTAGCAAGCTACCATGGCTCAGCGGTAACACTAGGAGACATTTCCCGGTAAGAGAGGCTACTAAGGATAAACAACTAGATAGTTAGATCCCACACATACCAAGCATTTCAATCATACACACAGTATGCTCGATATGTGCAAATACAACAAGGCATCACAACATGACTCTATGACACAAGTACTTTATTTAAGGCTCAGAGAGCTATACATAACATACACAAAGGTACGGGTCACACGACCCAGCATTCAAGTCATACAGTCATACAAACCAGTAGCGGAAGTAACTTGTCTGAGTACAGACAACTAGAAAAATAAAAGAGGCTTGGAAAGCCTAGCTATACTACGTGGTCCTTCACAAGCTCAGGATCACCACCTGGGCCTTAGCCTACTCATTGATGTCAACGTCTATGTAGAACCCATCAGAAGGGGTTGCAGCGTCTTCTGTAAAAATGTAAATTATAGCAACATGAGTACAAAGGTACTCAGCAAGACTTACATCAGATCCTACATACATGCATATTATCAAGAAGGGTTGGTGGAGTTATTGCAGCAAGCCAGCTTTGACTCTTGGCTAGGCTAACCTACGAGACTCCAAATTGAAATGGTTTTGCGCACACGAGTCCGCTACTCACCACTTCAATACACTACCGAGGATTCACCTCCGTCTTCCTGCGGAAGAGCCCTCCTCGGCACTCACACTTATCTTGAGGCTTTTAGTAGTTTCCATTTACTTGTCTATGAACTGTATAGGCAACCAAGTAGTCCTTTACCTCGGACGCGGCTATTCGAATAGATCATGATAACCCTGCAGGGGTGTACTTCTTCATACACGCTCTCACCACTTACCGTCGTTTACACGACATGTACTCGGCAACCTTCAAGCGGAAGCCCAACGTGGGTGTCGGCCACGACCTACCTAATCACTTAAGCCTCCAGTCCAGGTTTATCGCCTATCCAGGTTCCATCCGTAGGGAGTCCGGCCGAGGTTTCCCATACGGCCCCGAACAATGTGAACAGGGTTCCCGAGATACCTAACGGGTATTCGGTACACCCGGCCACGTACCTACCGCATCACAGCCCACCCCTACGGTCAGCGCTGTCCACGGCCTCCAGTAGGCTACAAACACCAGAAACTACTTGCAACTCCTGGACGGAGAACTAGGGTGAATAAGAAGCCGAGAGGGTCCATTGGTTTCGGGCCCAATGCATGGTAGTAGCTGATTCTTAAATCACACATACAGATCTCAGTGCTTAAGGTCGGCTTCAATGAAACAACCCACCATGTACTCCTACATGGCCTCTCATTGATACCTTTACCAAATCGTGTTCACCACACCACTCTCATAACCGACATAATCATTTCACTCTAGCCCATCACCCAGATGAACCAGACCTGACACGACTCTAAGCATAACAGGCATAGCAAGGTAGGAACAACACATACATATGGCTCAATCAACTCCTACACATGCTAGTGGGTTTCATCTAGTTACCGTGGCAATGAAAGGTCATGCAGAGGAAGTGGGTTCAACTACCGTGGCACACAGCAGTTTGAAACGCCTTGTCTTAATGCAGTAAAAGAGAGCAAGAGCGAGAACATGGGATTGTATCGATATGATCAAATGGTTGGTTGCTTGCCTGATGGTTCGATGCACTGATACGGTTCTTCGTTAGGGTAATCACGGTACTCCTCGGAGGCAGAACCTGCCGCAAAGAACATCGATACACGACCATCACCAAACAATGTGCAACAATATGATGCATGCATGAAACATAGCAATATGAGTGTGTTGGGCTAATGCAACTAAGACCAGAAGGGTTTGAACCAATTTGAATCAAAGATTCAAATTTCAAACTCAAACATGGCCCTTTAAAGTGTTTTTTCTTGTTCTGTATTGAACATCAGGTTAACTTGTTTAATCATGCATGAAAATAGTACAGATGGATAGATTGGATTTTTCTGATCATTTTTCATATATAATTTGTCTGATTTGGAGTTACAGAATAAAAGTTATGAATTTTTGAAGTTTAAACTATATTCTGGAATTTCCTATATTAGATTAATTCCAGAAAATCAATTATTGCGTCAGCCTGACGTCAGTGTGACGTCAGCAGGTCAACGAAACATGTCCAGGTCAAACCTGACAGTGGGTCCCACGTGTCAGTGTGATTAGATTAATTAAAGTTTTAATTAAAACTAAACCTATTTAATTAACAAGGCTGGGCCCCACCTGTCATTGACTCAGGGGAGTCAACCAGGGCCCACCCGTGGTCAAACCCGGGTCGGCTGCACCGGTGTTTAGCCGCCGGCGAGTCCGACGCGGCGGCGGAAGTGGTTTTGGCTGTTTCGGCCACCAAATGGGTCGCGGAGACCACCGGAGTGGAGCTGAGGACGAGCCGCAGCTCTTGGTGGAGTCCGTTGGGGTCGGGGTGGCCGGAGTTGGCGCCGGCGACGACTTTGGCGGCCACCGGGGTTCGGCCGAAGACGAACTTGACGCTAGAGGGGTCAGTGAGGCGCGGGGAGTGGCTAGCTAGGTGCTACGTGACACGGTGAGTATGATGGACACCGTGGAGTGGTCGGAGGGTGACCGGGAGCACGTCGGCGATGAGCTCCACGGCGGTGGGTGCGGTTGAGCTCCGGGAGGTCGCTACACAGCTCGGGAGCAAGAGAAGGAGGGGGGGAAAGATGGCTAAGCTCACAGTGAGTGCGACGAAGCCCTTGGTGCGGCCGGAGATGGACCGGAGCGACGACGGCGTTGAAGGGGATCTCCGGCGACGGCGGTTCGGGCGAGGTCGTTGCGGTGGACTCGGGCGTTGCGAGCGCTCGGGGCTCGGCTTGCTCGATGGAGTGGACAGCGGCGGAGCTCCTGGACACGATGAGAGGATGCACGGGTGGCGGGGAGCACGGCTACGACGAAGGCACGGCGGTGGTGGCGTCGGTCATGGCGGGGGAGCGCGAGGGGGAGGAGCTGGAGAGGAGAGGGGGTGTCTGGGGGGTTCGGGGGAGCGAGGGAGGCTGATCCACGATGTCACCGGGCGCGGGGAGCGGTGAGGCGGCGAGCAGGTGCGTGGTGCGCGCTGTGGTCGCCGTCGGGCACCTGCCTGCCTGCCTGGCCGGCAAGCAGCTCGCTGGAGCGGCGCTGGGCTGGGCCGGCAGGTGGGCCGGGAGCAGGCGTCAGGTAAGTTTTTCCATTTTCTCTCTGTTTTCTGTTTTTTAATACTTCTGCAACTTTGTTGAATTAAATAAAATACTTAGGCAACTCCTAAAATCACCAAACTACTCCTGGTCCATAGTTGGATTATTTCCAACATGAAACATTTTAGTTTGGAGATATTTGAGCATTTAAATATTTTATATAATTTTAAATGCCCAAATTCAAATATTTATGATTTAATTCCAAAAACCCTAAGATGGCCTAGGAAAATGTGCATCACTTTTGGCAAAGGTTCTGAACCAAGACAAAAATGATGGGCATTTTAGAAGGGCATTTCAGGTTCATTGAAAAAGTTTTTAGTAAACCCTAATTGGTTTCAGAGGGGACTGGGGGTTCTGTCATCCCCATTTCAGGTTTCTGATGAAAGAGTAAACATGATGCAACACTCTAATGCATGGCTAACTAGGATGTGACAGCAACCGTGGTGAGCTCCGCCACCGTTCCCCTCTCTCCGTTTAGCTGCCCGCACGCCGTAGCCCTCCTCCCCACCACGGCCGAAGCCTCTCGCCGCCGTCCATGTCGCCGTCGTCGTCTCGGCCCGCCTCCGCCCAAACCGAGCACCCCATCGTGCTCCCGGTGCCACGAGGGTGCCGCCGAGCCCCTCAGGTGGCCTCCTCGTGCCCCGCAGCCCATTTCCGCTCGAAGCCAAACTCCGGCCGCCGCCCCGAGCTTCGGCCCGGCGAGCTCCGGCGTCCCCGCGGCTTCCCGTCTGCTCCCCTGGATGCGGACGAGCCTGGGCTACGCCCCGGTGCTCTCAGACGCCGTCCCCGTGGCCTGTGGCGCGGACTCCGCCGCGTCCAGAGGTCGCCGGCGGCGAGCCCCGTCGCCTGAGCCCCGCCATGTGGGCCCGGCCGTCAGGTGATTAGCTTAGTGGTAATCACCGCTTAGTTAACCCCCTGACACTAACAGTGGGCCCCAGCGCCACTAATCTAAGTTAGATTAGAGTTAACCCCCCCTGTTAACTAACTGTGACACTGACGTGTGGACCCCACACGTCAGATTTGACCTGGTCAGCACCGTTGACCTGCTGACGCAGGCATGACGTCATGCTGACGCAATTATTTATTTTCTGGTTTAAATTTAAATCAGGAAATTCCAGAAATTAGCAAAACTTCTAAAATTCATAGAAATTCAACCGTAGCTCAGATTGAAATAATTTATATATGAAAAATTATCAGAAAAATGTAATCTATCCATCTGTAATAGTTTCATGCATGACAAACCAACTTCTACATGCTGAATATGAGAAAACACATTATGGCATATTAAGAGACTTATTTTAGAGTTGCATTTGAGCTTTTGGTTCAAATGGACTTCAAACCAAATGATTACTAGTTGCATTAGCTCAAACAACATCACATCTTCATGCCATGTTCATGCATCATATTGTTGCATATGCTTGTGTATTGATTGTTGGCACCGTTCCTTCTCGATAGGTCTTGCTCCGGAGACCGTTCCAGAGTACCTGTCTGTGAAGCAGTGCCTCCTCTGTTGATCTACCAGGCAAGCAAACCCCCTTGTTCATTCCGATATAATCCTACTCTCTCGCTCCTGCTCTTTGTTATTGCATTAGGACAACAACGATTCATCTGCTACTTTGTGCTGCGGTAGTTGAACCCATTCCTCTGCATGACCTGTCATTGCCACAGTAAATAGTTGAAACCCACTAGCATGTGTAGGAGTTGATTGAAGCCACTGATGTGTTCCTACCATGCTATGCCTGCTATTGCTTGGAGTTGTGTCAGGTCTGATTCATTGGGAAGGAATTGGAGTGTTACGATATGTTCTGGTGCTGAGAGTTAAGTGTGTGAACACGATTTGGTAAAGGTAGCTGTGAGAGGCCATGTAGGAGTACATGGTGGGTTGTCTCACTGGAACCGTCTTTAAGCACCGAGTTCTATGTATTTTGTCCAATGACTCGATACTACCACACATTGGGCTCCGGGCGCTCCAAGCCCTCTTGACTTATTAACCGACTTGATCTCTGTCCAGGAGTCTCAACTAGTTTCTGGTGTTTGTAGGTAGTGCTATTTTTCTACCGAGTGGCACCCGGCAGGGTGGGCTTGGGACAGACTAGGCACAGGTGGCACGGTGTACCAAGTGTCACCCGGATGGTGGGCTTGGGAACCCTGCTCACATCGTTTGGGGCCATGAGTGACACCCCGGCCGGATCTCCTTGCGGATGGAACCCGAATAGGCGATAAACCTTGATTAGAGTCTTGTGTGGTTAGTCTTGTCGTGGCCGACACCCTCGCCAGGCTTCCGCTTGAAGGTTGCCGAGATACATGATGTGTATATGGCGGTAAGTGGAGAGAGCGTGTGTGAAGAAGTACACCCCTGCAGGGTTAACATGATCTATTCGAATAGCCGGGTCCGCGGTTATGGACTTCTTGGATGCTTACATGGTACATAGACAACTTGAAGTGTATAGTCTAAAAGCTCAAGACAAGTGTGAGTGCTATGGATGGCCTTCTCGTAGGGAGACGGGGATGAATCCATAGTAGTGTATTGTGTGGTGATTAGTGGACTCGTGTGCGCCATATCACCTCAAGAGTTTCTGGTAGTCGTAGAACAGGATAGCCACTGAGTCAAAGCTGGCTTGCTGCAATTAAACCCCACATTACCTTCTTGATACACATGCATGTATGATAGGATCTGATGTAAGTCTTGCTGAGTACCTTTGTACTCATGTTGCTTTATTTATGTTTTTGCAGCGGAGACTTCGGTCTTATTAGTGTTCTCGTGGACTTCAACAAGTAGCTTGTACCTCAACTACGATCTTGATCGGACGTTGTAGATAGTCAGGCTCTTCAACCTTTTTCATTTGTAGATGTCTGTACTCATACATGTAATGCTTCCGCTTGTTGCTTGATTGCTCTGAATGTTGGGTTAGGTGACCCCTGTTTGTAATAATGCTATGATGGCTCTTTGAGCTTTATCTATGTGAGTTATTGAGTTATGCTGTGATGCCATGTTGTACAACACATACTTGCATGTTATGCGTACGTGTAACGTGTATTGCTATGTGTGGGATCTGACTATCTAGTTGTTTATCCTTAGTAGCCTCTCTTACCGGGAAATGTCTCCTAGTGTTTCCACTGAGCCATGGTAGCGTGCTACTGCTCCGGAACACTTAGGCTGGCCGGCATGTGTCCTTCTTCGTTCCTGTGTCTGTCCCTTCGAGGAAATGTCACGCGATGAATACCGGAGTCCTGTTAGCCCGCTACAGCCCGGTTTACCGGAGTCCTGTTAGCCCAATTGCTACAGCCCGGATTCACTCGCTGATGACCGACACGTTCGATGCTGGGTCATGTATGCCTGTCCCTGTACGTTAGTGCCACTTTGGGTTCACGACTAGCCATGTCAGCCCGGGTTCTCTGTCATATGGATGCTAGCGACACTATCATATACGTGTGCCAAAAGGCGCAAACGGTCCCGGGCATGGTAAGGCGACACCCGTGGGAATACCGTGCGTGACGCCGCAAAGTGATATGAGGTGTTACATGCTAGATCGATGTGACTTAGGATCGGGGTCCTGACACACTGTGTCCTGATAGAGCAGGTTCAGGATGCTGCCGCCGTCCATGAGGACTCGTGTGAGATGGAATCCGTTGATGATGGGGTCAAGGACCAATGCGGCCGAACCACCATGACGGATACTGGTAGGATGGTCCCTGCGATCGAAAGTGATGGGACAAGAGGACCATGGGTTAAATTTTGGGGCGACTAGCTCCGTCGCGTAGACGTCCCTTAGTGCATGCTTCCATTACCGCTTGGGCATATGGGTTGCGTATATCATATTCACTGTTTTCACCTGGGGAGGGAATTTCTTTTGTCCTCCCGTGTTCGGCGGTCGGGGCTCCTCGTCGTCATCGCTATGTAGCCCCTTTTCCTTGTTCTCGACATTCAACTTGCTGGCCTGTTTAAACACCTAGCATTCCCTGTTGGTATGGTTGGCTGGTTTATCAGGGGTGCCGTGAATTTGACATGAGCGATCGAGTATGCGGTCCAAACTGGACGAGCCCAGACTGTTTCTCTTGATTGGCTTTTTCCGCTGTTCGTATTTAAAGCCTCTGAATCCGGCATTGACTGTCGTGTCTTCCGCGTTGTCGCCATTATTGCGACGTTTGTGTCTATTCTGTCACGGCTTGCCGTTGCTATCCCTGGCGTATGAATCGCCTGAGTTTTTGGCTCTGACGTTGCTGCGAGCCAGCCAGCTGTCCTCACCCGCGCAGAAGCGGGTCATGAGTGTCCTGAGGGTTGCCATGGACTTTGGCTTCTCTTGGCCAAGGTGTCGGGCGAGCCATTTGTCTTGGATGTTATGCTTGAAGGCCGCTGAGGCTTCGGCATCCGGATAGACGACAATTTGGTTCTTTTTAGTTACGAACCGAGTCCAGAATTTCCTGGCTGACTCTCCGGGCTGTTCGGTTATGTGACTTAAGTCATCAGCATCCGGTGGTCGCACGTAAGTGCCCTGGAATTTATTGAGGAATGTGTCTTCCAGATCCTCCCAACTGCCAATGGAGCTTGCTGGAAGGCTATTAAGCCAATGCCTAGCCGGTCCTTTGAGCTTAAGTGGCAGGTACTTTATGGCATGTAAGTCATCGTTGCGGGCCATGTGGATGTCGAGAAGAAAGTCTTCGATCCATACCACGGGGTCTGTTGTGACATCGTATGATTCAATATTTACGGGTTTAAACCCTTCTGGGAATTCGTGATCCATAACTTCATCGGTGAAGCATAGGGGGTGTGCGGCGCCTCTATGCCGGTCTACATCCCGGCGTAGTTCAAATGAGTCCGGTCTATTGTATTTGGCCCGGCAGGACTTTAGATTACTGTATCCGGCATGACGGTCATCATCACGTCTTGTGGCGCGCCCCGTGATCCGTAGATCGATCTTGACTGTCCTGCTTTGTTTTCCAATAGTTCTCGCAGGTCCTTCATGTAGCCCCGGGCCTTGGTGTTATAGTTTGATTGGCAGCGTGGTGCGGTCTGGACTTCGGGCTGGTACGCCGTTTTGTCGTGACCGCGGGGCAGCCGGTCAGCCGCATCATGCGCTGGTAGTGTGGGCTTTAAAGCCTCCTCCTCAAGTTGAGGTAGCAGCCTACACTTTGGGTAGCTTTTGCTAGGGTGTTCGAGTCCATATTCCTCGGCGGCCAGGACATCAGTCCATCTTTCAGTTAGCAGGTCTTGATCAGCTTGAAGCTGTTGCTGCTTCTTCTTCACGCTTTTTGCAGTGGCTATAAGCCGGCGTTTGAAGAGCTCCTGCTCGACGGGATCCTCCGGCACGATGAATTCTTTGCCGCCAAGGCTCACTTCGTCTTCAGAGAGAGGCATGTAATTATCATCCTCCGATTCTCCATCTATTGCCTGTTCTTTAGGGCTAGCTTGCCCATCCTCTTGCTCGGCCTGCTCGAAGCCTGTCTGGGCAGGATTGTCTTCATCTTCGGCACCATCCAGATTATTATCTCTTGTGCCAGTATCATTGTTTTTGCTGTGGCAGGGCTTGGAGCGGCGCCGATGACGCCGGTGTCTGAATTGCTTCCCCAAGGGGTTATCTTCCGTTGCCTCATCGCCATTGTTTTCTTTAGGGGTGTCCACCATATATATATCATATGATGAGGTGGCGGTCCAGCGCCCTATAGGCGGTGGTTCCCGTTCTTCTCCTGCATCGTCGCCCATGCCGTCGATGTCTTCGGAGTCGAAGTCAAGCATGTCGGTTAAATCATCGATAGTGGATATAAAGTGGGCGGTGGGTGGGGGACGAATTTCTTCATCGTCCGCTCCCCACTCGAGCCAGACATAGTTCGTCCAAGAATCTCCTGACAAGGACAGAGACCTTAATGTGTTCAGCACGTCACCCAGGGGTGAGTGGTGAAAGATATCTGCGGCAGTGAACTCCATGATGGGTGCCCACTATGATTTGATAGGCACGGACGCAGGCGGTTCAGATCCTGCAGCCGGAGACAAGTCCGGGGGTCCGATAACACCACTCTCACAGGAGGTGGGATCAGTGTTCGGCTCTGACACCGATGAGTGTGCGGCCTCCGTGGTGGGGTCCATCCACCCGTCCTCGGAAGGCATGATCTCCTCCGGATTGATTCCTGGCGCCAAAGCAAGTGCGATCTCCCGAATTCTGTCCGACGACAAATCAAAGTCATGCCCGTCATGACTGTTTGGTGCACCTATCATGGGCTCGAATCCGTCGAAGATCAAGTCTCCGCGGATGTCGGAAGTATAGTTTAAGCTTCCAAACCTAACCTGATGGCCAGGGGCGTAGCTGTTGATCTGCTCCAGATGGCCAAACGAGTTGGCCCGCAGTACGAAGCCGCCGAATACGAAGATCTGTCCGGGAAGGAAAACCTCCCCCTGGACCGCATTGTTGAAGATGATCGAGGGAGCCATCAAGCCTTATCGTGACGACACAGTGGAACTCTCAATGAAAGAACCAATGTCGGTGTCAAAACCGGCAGATCTCGGGTAGGGGGTCCCGAACTGTGCGTCTAAGACTAATGGTAATAGGAGGCAGCGGACACGATGTTTTACCCAGGTTCGGGCCACTCATAAGGATGAGAGATTAACAATTTCTACACCTCTTGTTTCAAATTTGTTACACAACTTTTACCATACGTGCATGCTACGGGACTTGCCAACTTCAACACAAACATTCTTTAAATTCATAATTACCCAACTAGCATGACTCTAATATCACCACCTCCATGTCTCAAAACAATTATCAAGATCAAATTGATCATAGCATCCAATTCACTTCCTATGATTGTTTTTATTATACCCAACTTGGATGCCCATCATTCTAGGACCAATTTTATAACCATAGCAAATACCATGCTGTTCTAAAAGACTCTCAAAATTATATAAGTGAAGCATGAGAGATTAACAATTTCTACAAAATAAAGCCACCGTCGTGCTCTAAAAGATATAAGTGAAGCACTAGAGCAAAAACTATCTAGCTCAAAAGATATAAGTGAAGCACATAGAGTATTCTAATAAATTCCAATCAAGTGGGTTTCTTCCAAAAGGTGTGTGTCGGTGTACTAGAGTAGGGGTACCCTAGTATCCCGAACCTGTGCACGGGCAGTTGCAGCGCCCCGCGGCAAGCCTTGCCGGGTGACCGCCAAGGTCCTCCGTGGTTCCTTTGGAGCCATTCAAGAACAAAGTATTTAAACCAAGGAGACAAGCCCCGGCAAGAGGAGCTTGCCGGGAAGACCAACAAAGGCATCTCAAGGAACTTGCCGCGACGCGCCGCGCGTCCCGGCAAGGCCCGGTGAGCGACAAGCTTCCTGGCGCGGCAAGACAACGGCCGCGGCAAGGCGCTTGCCGCGGCAGGCAACCACTCTGTACCCGCGCTCCAGCACATCCACCAACGTGTCGCCCTGGGGGCCTTTCCAGGCGCGCGTGGCGAGAGGCTGTGGAGCCAGCGGTGCGCGGTGGCATGCGACGCTGACAAGATTGCCATCGTGGCGAGCGGTGGCGTCCCTGACGGTCCTTTTTTGCACTGTTTGGGCGACGCAGACGGGCATTTAATGCCTTTGTCCCCTGCCGTCAGGGTTATGTAGGATACACTGTTCGGGTAGCTGTACCAACCACCCCTCTTTTTCCATTTTTACCCTTGTCTACGTTGCCACCTGTCAGTAACCCCTTGTGCGGATAAAAGGAGGCCCATGCGCAATGTAGAAGGGGGTTGGTTCGGGGGGTTCGAAGCCAGAAAATACTCATGCTCGGTCTCGTTAGCGGCTCGAGTGTACTGTAGCACTCAGCGCTCCCGAACAAGAAATCAATACAATCAGACAAGCAGCAGTAGGAGTATTATCTCTCCGGAGAGCTCCGAAGCTGGGTAAACTGCTCGTGTGCTTCGCCTCGATCCGCTCTTCGTGCGATCTCCGCCCCCCGCCGAACCGAAAGGGGCTCGGTCCGCCGGTCCCATAGGTGTTCGTGGATCAGCTTCCCCGACATCTTTGGCGCGCCAGGTAGGGGGCGTCAAGGTTGTGTGAACCTGATCCGGCGTGCACACGAGCCAGATCTTCATCTTCTTCATCGACATGCCACCGAAGAAGAAGACTTCGGCGGCAGCTGTTCCGTCCATGTCGATCCCACCATCACCGGAGCAATCGGGTGGTGGGGTAGACGCCGGCGGAAGAACGGACATCGACGAGGGAGCTCACGACGCTGCCAGGTCCAAGGACAAGGTTGCGCAGACCTCGGCGTCCGCGCATCTTGCACGCCCATCTCAAGAGGCGCAGGACCGACAGCGTCATGGTACTCGCAGTACCATCCGTCTGTTGGGCCAAGATCGAGTTGGTGGATCTCGGTGTGCTCAAGACCAGCATGCACGCCAACATGCTGGCACGAGCGAGGCACGGTCGCCTTGGCGGGATACTGCTCCCTCTAACATAGTTAGAAGTCCGAGCATATCCCGCTCCTCGCATCATTCACCACTGCCTCCCACCACTCCAGCAAAAGCTTTGGCGCGAGCTCAACTGCTCCTGGATTACCCTCCAACGGAAGACAAGATCGACGGATGGAGGGCCACCATTCAGAGTCTCATCGGCTTCGCCAACGGCGACACTCCGCGGCAGCCGAGTACATCGCTGCCGCGGCAGGACCGCCAGGCATGAACCGACGGCGATGAAACTGGTGGGGGTGCAACCACCATGCGCTCTCCACTTCGAAGGCCAAGATCGCTGACTCGCCGGATCCACCTCGACAGCAACTCCACTGCATCATCAGATCCACGAGCTCGTCGCGATCAGCGCCAAGTTCTTCAGGAATGACAACAAGGAGACGCTCGTACTCGCATCAAGCGCCAAAGAGAAGCGCAGTGTCAATCAAACCAGCGCGCTGGGCCCTCTGTCGACATGCATGCGCCAGGGGAACCAGGCGACTTGCCGTACGCGGTAGGTTGCCCTGCGTTCACTCGTGAGCTGCGGCAAGTCCAGTGGCCCAGCACGAAGAATTTCAAACCAGACGTGCCAGAGAAGTACGACGGCAAGTCGCATCCGTCAGAGTTCCTCAGCATCTACACAATCGCGGTACAAGCCGCCGGGGGACGAGACGACAAGATCCTTGCCAACTACTTCCCATTGGTGCTCAAACCCAAACGTCAGATCCTAGCTCATGCACTTGCCGGACAACTCCATATCCTCTTGGGCAGATCTATGCCATCAGTTTGTCGGCGCCTTTACAGGCGGCCACAAACCTCATGGCCAAGAAAGTGACCTTCATCTGCTCGCCTAGAAGGAAGGAGAGCCTCTGCGCAAATACATCCAGAGATTCAGCCGTGTACAGCACAACATCCCAGATGTCCACCCTGCCGCGGTAATCAGCGCGTTCCATCAGAACGTGCGCAACCGCAGGATGCGGGAGGAGATGGCGATGTGCAAGATCAGAGACGTCAGTGAGCTATATGCCCTGGTCGACAAGTGTGCACACGCTGAGGAAGGGAGGAAACTCCCCGGAGAGAATGTAGGAGCAGGAGGATCTGATAGTGAGGAGACTGCCCCGGCAAAGAAAAATCGGCGGCGGAACAACAGGAAGAAGAAAGGCAAAGAGGTGCTAGTCGTTGAGCAGTCCGGCAAGAAAGCCAAAGTTGGTAGCTCCGGCAAGGAGATTGCCGCGTGCACCAACCACCAGGCTGTGGCGGTCACCGACAAGCAGGACGGCACCAACAAGCAGTACTGCAAGATCCACCGCACCAAGGGCCATGACCTCCAGAGCTGCAAGAAGGTCGAGCAGCTTGTCGAACAGCAAAAGGCTGAATACGAGTGACGCGACAAGGAGAAGGCCCAGGAAGGCGCTGGAGGAGCCAGCAAGAAACTTCCCGGCTGAGGAGGACGCCGCGGCAAGGCCAAGTAGCGGCAAGGAGACAGACCTCCCCGCGGCCGCGACAAGGATGAAGACGATGACGACGATGAAGATATGGATGATGACCGATGAGTAGGAGTTCGAGAAAGCCACAGAGGTCCTGTGCGTTGACGGTGGTGCTTCTCTGCATACTTCACACCGCCAGCTCAAGTAGTGGGTGCGGGAAGTCAATGCAGCAGAACCACCCATCGAGTCACGCAAGCCTCTGAAATGGTCCAGCACGCCTATCATCTTTGATGTTGAGGACCACCCTGATCGCATAACTGCGGTCGGGTGCTTGCTGATGTTGGTCTCACCAACTATCCGCAACCTCAAGGTCACTAAGATGTTAGTTGAGGGCGGGGCCGGCTTGAACTTGATCTCCTCCATGGTACTCCAGAAACTCCAGATCCCTAATAGCGAGCTCGAAGAGACCGGCACTTTCCAAGGAATCAATCCGGGAAGGAGCAAGCCGAAGGGAAAGATTATGTTGCCGGTGACGTTTGGCAGCGAGTTGAACTTCGGGACTGAGAGGGTCACTTTTGACGTTGCTGATTTTCCATTACCCTACAATGGGATACTCGGCCGTCCAACACTCGCCAAATTCATGGCAGCCTCTCACCATGCATACAACATGTTGAAGATGCCAGGCCCGATAAGTGTCATCTCTGTCCCTGGCGACAAGAAGGATGCTCTTATCTGTGCCGACAAGATCTACCGGGAAGCAGCAGCCGCTACGGATCGCAAGTCACTTGCCGTTGAAGCTCCCTGGGCGAAGAAGAAGGCCAAGTCCGGCAAGAGTTCTGATGCCCACTCCGGCAAGCGCACCTCTTCGGAGTGCTGCGCTACCGTCGAGGACGCACCATCGAGCTCCACCGGCAAGTGTAAGAAGACAATGGCAGCTCCACCAGAGACCAAGAAGGTGTCCGCCAAGGCGGATGGCACTGGTGGTACCTTCACCATCAGTGCCACTCTCGACCCTAAATAGGAAGGCGCGCTCGTTGCTTTCCTGCGGGCGAATGTCGACGTATTTGCGTGGCAACCGTCTGACATCCCCGGTGTTCCCAGGAAAGTAATCAAGCACCATCTTGCCGTCTGTCCTCATGCGCGGCCCGTCAAGCAGAAAGTCAGGAAACAGGCAGTGGAGCGCCAAGAATTCATTGCAGAAGAAATCAAGAAATTGGAAGCAGCAGGCCTTGTCAGAGGAGTGCTCCATCCTATGTGGTTCGCCAATCCTGTAGTCGTGCGCAAGGCAAACGGGAAATGGAGGCTTTGTATCGACTTTACCCGATGTTAATAAAGCTTGTCCCAAAGACCCATTTCCCTTGTCGCGCATCGACCAGATTGTTGACTCCACGGCCGGATGTGACTTGCTTTCGTTTCTTGATGCATACTCAGGATACCATCAGATCTTCATGGCAGAAGAGGATGAGGAGAAGACCGCATTCATCACCCCATGTGGCACTTACTATTTCGTACGGATGCCTTTCGGTTTAAAGAATGCTGGTTCAACATTTGCAAGGGTTGTCCACGTCGCTTTTGAGCCGCAAATGCACAGAAATGTGGAAGCCTACATGGATGACATAGTGGTCAAGAGCAAGGACAAGGCAACTCTGATTCAAGATTTAGACGAAACCTTTGCGAATCTGCGCAAGATCAACCTCAAGCTTAACCCCGAGAAGTGTGTGTTTGGAGTCCCTTCCGGCAAGCTTCTCGGGTTCTTTGTGTCTCGGCGGGGAATTGAAGCCAATCCCGACAAGATCAAGGCCATTGAGTAGATTGAAACACCAAAGTGTGTCAAGGATGTAAGAAGACTTGCCGGTTGGGTGGCTGCTCTCAGCAGGTTTATCTCTAGGTCTGCTGAGCGCACCCTGTCGTTTTTCAAAATATTGAAAAAGGCAGGTCCAATGAAATGGACTCCGGAAGCGGAGGCTGCGCTGCAGGACTTAAAGAGATAGCTGTCCTCCACTCCAACACTTGTCGCACCTAACCACAAGAGAAGTTGCTGCTGTATATAGTGGCAACCAATCAAGTGGTTAGTGCTGCGTTAGTAGCGGAAAGGGACGCGGATGATGAGCTAGCAACCACGGCAGATGCATCCAGTGACAAGCAGGGGACATCATCGGCAAGCTCTGGTCCCGGCAAGAACAGATCTGCGCAGGAGCATGAGAAGATGCAGAAGAGAATGGTGCAGCACCCAGTTTACTTTGTCAGTTCCCTTATGCAGGGGGCTAGGTCGAGGTACCCTGGTGTGCAGAAAATGCTATTCGGCCTTCTCATGGCCTCGAGAAAGCTGCGCCATTACTTCCAAGCACATGAGATCACAGTCGTCACTCATTTTCTGCTGAAGAGGATACTGCAAAATCCCGAAGCAACAGGCAGGATTGTTGAGTGGGCGCTGGAACTGTCAAGCTTTGGCCTCAAGTTTGAGAGCACTTCAACTATCCAAAGCAGAGCATTGGCAGAGTTCATAGCAGAATGGACGCCAACGCGAGATGAAGAAGTTCCAGAGACGAGCATCCACGTCAAGGAAGCAAGCAAAGAGTGGCTGATGTACTTTGATGGTGCCTTCTCACTACAAGGCGTCGGTGCGGGCGTGCTACTTGTCACACCCACCGGAGAACACCTCAAGTACGTAGTCCAGATGCACTTTCCCAAGGAGCAAGCAACGAACTATACTGCAGAGTATGAAGGATTTCTTGCCGGTCTCAGGATCGCAGCAGACCTTGGGATCAAGAAGCTCATTGTCAGGGGTGACTCATAGCTTGTCGTCCGCCAAGTGAACAAGAATTATCAGAGTCCGTTGATGGAAGCTTATGTTGACGAAGTGAGAAAGCTAGAAGAGCACTTTCACGGCCTACAGATGGAACATGTTCCGAGAGCTCAGAACGACATTGCCGATGGCCTGTCAAAGTGCGCCGCGCTTAAGTTACCTGTGGAACCAGGGATCTTTGTGCTCAAGCTGACCCAACCATCCGTAACGCCATCAAGTGGACAGAGCAAGAAGAGGAAGTTGATTTCTGGTGATTATTTTCCGGCAGAGCTCCCCGAAGCCGCCGCCAAGAAAGTCCTCAAGATCAACACCAAGAGTGCTGAGGAGCAGTCTGCTCCGGCAAGCCTTAGGGTTTGTTCCGTTGAAGCAGACGCTCCCGACAAGTTTTGCTCCGGCAAGCTTGCCGAGGAACATCAAGCTCCGGCTGAGCCGCAGGTTCTCGTCGTAGAAGCGGATGTTCCCGCAGCAGCAGATGTGCCTTTAGACCTTGTTGTCGAGCCGCAAGCTCCAGCATGGGCATAGCAGATTGTTCATTCCTTCAGACAGGAGAACTTCCCGAAGAGCAAGAAGAAGCGGAAAGAGTAGCCCGGCAGTCAAGTATGTACCAGTTTGTCGACAACACACTATACAGAAGAAGACTCAACGGCGTGAAATTGAAGTGTATTCACCGGGAAGACGGACAAAAGCTATTGGCAGAGATACATGGAGGCATATGTGGTCACCACATTGGCGCAAGAGCACTTGCCGGCAAAGCGTTCCGGCAAGGTTTCTTTTGGCCGACAGCCCTCCAGGATGCAACTGCACAAGTAACCATGTGTGAAGCGTGCCAGTTCCATTCCAAGCAGATACACCAGCCAGCTCAAGCTCTCCAGACGATCCCTTTATCCTGGCCATTTTTGGTCTGGGGGCTCGACATCCTCGGCCCCTTTCCCCGAGCTGTCGGGGGCTTTGAGTACTTGTACGTTGCAATTGACAAGTTCACAAAGTGGTCGGAAGTGGAACCAGTGAGGAAGGTGACAGCACAGTCAGCAGTCAAGTTCTTCAGGTCGATTGTTTGCCGTTTCGGGATCCCTAACAGGATCATCACCGACAACGGCACGCAATTCACGAGCCGCACCTTCATGCAGTACGTCCAAGATCTTGGCGCCAAAGTCTTCTTCACTTCTGTTGCTCATCCAAGAAGCAACGGTCAAGCGGAGAGGGCCAATGCTGAAGTGCTACGGGTCACCTCGAGTGCTCGCTTATGATGAGCTTGAGCAAGAGCATATGCGGCAAGATGACGCGCTGCTCCTTGAGGAGGACCGTCTTCAGGCTGCTGTACGAGCTGCTCGATACCAGCAAGCTTTGCGCCGCTACCATAGCCGCAAACTTAATGCCAGAAGTTTCAAGGAAGGCGACCTTGTTCTTCGGCGCATTCAGTCCGCCAAGAATTCCAACAAGTTGACGCCGAAGTGGGAAGGCCCTTACCGGGTGAAACGAGTCACTAGGCCTGGCGCTGTCCGCCTTGAGACCGAAGATGGCATTCCGGTGAGCAACTCCTAGAACATTGAGCATCTTCGTAAGTTTTACCCGTAGAGCGCGGTTGCCGGAACCTATTCTGGCAACCACCTTTTGTACAAGTATTGCCGATGTTGCATGCAATCCTTTGTACAAAGCCGGGCGCAGACCCCGTGCATAAGTAAAGCTCATGTGCTCCGCACATCTTGTCAATTTCATGCTTTCTACTTTATATTTGCATGCGTTATCTGACACTTTGTGCAGCACCTACCCCCGGTAAGCAATAACAAGCCGTAAGGCTCCATATCTTTATTTTCTCTTCTTTCTTTTTCTCAAATAGGAAAGGAAGATTCCCTCGCACACAAGTTTGCCGGGGGGAAAGGAGAAGATAATGGTGTGGATCAGGCATCGTTCAAGGAAGTTTCGCCTTACCGGAAAGCAAATGACAGAAAAGCTAAGTTGCAAAAGTTTGAGGAATCAGTTTTAAATTTTTAAGTTATCTTCCTTGAACGACCGTGCTTTGTATGGAAAACCTGTGCGCAGAGGAACCAACTCGTAGCTAGTTGCGCCCTTACTTTGTTTTGAGTCCGCTCAACAACTTAAGTGAGCTGCGACTAGTTGCGACAAGGTTTCTTGTCGGAAGCGGCACCGCCAGCAGGCTGCTCACATCCCGCACTCAGCGCTCGCGGCTAAGGTGCCTGCGCTGACAAGTTCCCTAAAAGCGTAGGGCAAAAACATACAAAGGAAGGAATCAAGTAAAGGAGATAACATAGCAATCTCTACCCAAAATAGAGTTATATTACAAGATAGCTTGTCTCAGCTCTAACAGATTGTTCTCATGACATGACTAGCAGCGACAAAGATAAAGAGAAAACGGGCGGCCTAATCTACGCGATCGCCCTCAACCCTCTTGATTCCGCTCACCTTGTCCACAATGGGTGCGACAAGGGCCTTGAGCGATTCCAGATCAGCATCCGACGACAAGGACTTGAGGACGTTGGTGAAGTTGAGGCCTGGGTTGTGGAAGGCCACCTTCATCAGCACCTTCTGGAGAGCTCCTGTGCAGATCTTGCGTGACTCGTCGGCCAACTGCTTTGGGATCTTCTCCCGGAGTCGCTGGAGGGCCGTCGCCACGCCTTTGAAGAACAAGCTAAGCGTGGCGCTGGGTTGGAGGTGCTCGTCGGAGGAGTACCCGAGCTCCTCCATCCCCAACTGCGCCAACTCCCCGTCGATCGCTGCGGCAAGATCCACAAGACCCTCGGTTCAGTGCTCCAGGGTCACCCTGAAAGCATCGTGGGCGGCAGCGGCACTCGCCAGCAGCGGCTCGTCGGCCTTGATCTTCTCCGACAAGGCCACCTCCCGCTCCCTGGCGCCGTCCAGCGTCTGAGTCAAAGTAGCCAACTTCAACTCGAGATCTGCATTGGAATCCTTGGCGGCGCTGAGCTCCTTGCTCCTCTCAGCGAGAAGACCCTGCAGCTCACCATGAGCAGCAGCGTCCTTCTCGCGCTCACGCTTGAGCGTGGCAAGCTCCTCGCCGCTTGCCCTGAGATCGGCTTCCAGCTGCGCCAGCTTCATCTCCAGCTCCTTCTTGGCGGCCTCGGTAGCTACGGTAGCATCCCTTGCTTCCTTGAGAGCCCCGCCAATTGCTTGCTCGCGCGCGGCAAGCTCCTCCTCGTGGCTGTCAAGGTTCACCTTCCATTGCGCCAACTCACCTTCCTACGCAGATAGCTTCTCGGCAGCAAGCCGCTGCTCCTCTTCAACCTCGGCCTTCCCGAGGAGGAAGGCTTTCCGCTCCTCGGCGAGTTGCTCCCGCTCCTCTGCTGGAGATCGCAGAGCTTCCTGCTTGAGACCCCGGAGCTCCTCCGCGCGCTTCTCAATATCCACTCCCGCCTTCGCGACAAGCACTTCTCGGGATGCCAGCTTGGCCTGTCGGGCGCGGTAGAGCGACAGTAGCTTCCGCAGCAGCTGCTCCTCCTCGGGCTTGTCGCTGCTGCTGCTTGGTGCGTCGACCAGTGCCAGCCCAGCGGAGGTGAGCACCTCTTCGTCATAAGTTTCTCCTTCGACCGGCGCCCTGGAGCTCGACGCCCAGGGGAGCTTGATGAAGACACCATCGCCGGCCTTCAAATAGGCGCCGGGCTGGGGCTCTTCGGAGCCTGGCGCTGCAGCAGCAGCAGAGGGATCGGCGGCCGGTGCAGCGCCTGGCGCTCCTGCGGCCTCGGGGCCGTCAGTGCGATCGCCGGATTGCTCTCCAGCTTCTGCGGCGGTAGCCTTGGCGGCCTCTTCGCCGGCGGGATCATCAGCACCGGCCTCTTCTTCGGTGGCGGCGGCGTCGTCGTTATTGCCGCGCGCGTTCTCCTCGCCGGCGGCCTCGGTTTCCGTCGGCTCCGTGGCAGGTGGATCTGACGACCGAAGAGGGGAGGAAGGTCAAGCAAATATTCAAAAAGAAAATCAGAAGAAGAAGAACTCAAGGGAAGTTTTTCAGGCGAGCGGATTACCTGTGCTAGGATCTGCGGTCGAGGTCTCAACCACCGGAGGATCACTGGTACTGTCCCTTGCCGGAGAACTGTCCCTTGCCGGAGATTTCTCCCTTGCCGGGGAATCCTCCCTTGGCGGTGTAGTCGAAGCAGATGGCACTTCGGGAGCGGCCTCCGGGCACTCCTGGTGAGGCTGCTCAGCTCCTGCACAAACCAGCAATCAAATATCAGCAAGGAAGATCACTCATGCACGCCTGACAGCATGAAGTGAACCATATACTTACGCTGGGGGCTGCGCTGGGGGCTGCTTTGGGGAGTAGTTACCGGGTCCGGCAAGGTGGTCTCGGGCACGCCCTCTGCTGTCGCGGTGGGTTCGTCCTCGATGACAATCACCGGGACCTTGGCTGAGGCGGAACCCGTAGGTGTTCATGATGTCATAGAAGAATTCAGAGAAGGGCGGGCAAAGCCCACAGTAGAAGAACAGCGCGAAGAAGGGGTACCCGTTTGGAGCTAGTTCAGAAGCAGCGGCCGGGAGTACCTTCGTGCGCGGATGCGCTCGCGTCTTCGTCGACCAGAAAAGGTAGTAGTACTCCCTCAGCTCCTTCGCGCCAAGCTGAGGGGGGAAGATGTCCCGCTCCTTCTGCAGCGCCGCGAGCCACTGCGCCTCAACCGATTTCACGCCCTTCCCCTTGTCGGCTTTCGGAGCCATGGTGGAGGTGGTGGGGGAGATCGACGGCGTTGGGGGTGCTGGTGGCAATGGGGGGCGGAGCTCTGCTCTCCTTCGGCTTCGGGAGGAAGGGGGGAGCGGCGGAGATTTGTGAAATTGGAGTAACAACCGGCGAGATTGGCGAACTGCCCATGTTTCCCCTGCTTATAAAGAGGGAGGGGGCGGACGTTTCATCCTTCCGAATAAAGAAACCACCCACGATCTCTCCCACGATGCCGCATTCGACGAGTGCCGTTGGGGGAGGACGTGGTGGATACGGAGTAAGATACGGCGTAATCCAGGCCACGCATGCCCGTGCCCTGTTTTGGGCCTGGCCCAGCAGCGCTCGGCCCCGTGTGTGGCCCAGGCCCGAGGGCTCCTGTCGGTGTACTAGAGTAGGGGTACCCTAGTATCCCGAACCTGTGCATGGGCAGTTGCAGCGCCCCGCGGCAAGGCTTGCCGGGTGACCGCCAAGGTCCTCCGTGGTTCCTTTGGAGCCATTCAAGAACAAAGTATTTAAACCAAGGAGACAAGCCCCGGCAAGAGGAGCTTGCCGGGAAGACCAACCAAGGCATCTCAAGGAACTTGCCACGACGCGCCGCGCGTCCAGGCAAGGCCCGGTGAGCAACAAGATTCCGGGCGCGGCAAGACAACGGCCACGGCAAGGCGCTTGCCGCGGCAGGCAACCACTCTGTAGCCGCGCTCCAGCACATCCACCAATGTGTCGCCCTGGGGGCCTTTCCAGGCGCGCGTGGTGAGAGGCTGTGCAGCCAGCGGTGCGCGGTGGCATGCGACGCTGACAAGATTGCCATCATGGCGAGCGGTGGCGTCCCTGACGGTCCTTTTTTGCACTGTTTGGGTGACGCAGACAGGCATTTAATGCCTTTGTCCCCTACCGTCAGGGTTAGGTAGGATACACTGTTCGGGTAGCTGTACCAACCACCCCTCTTTTTCCTTTTTTACCCTTGTCTACGTTGCCACCTCTCGGTAACCCCTTGTGCGGATAAAAGGAGGCCCATGCGCAACGTACAAGGGGGTTGGTTCGGGGGGTTCGAAGCCAGAAAACACTCACGCTCGGTCTCGTTAGCAGCTCGAGTGTACTGTAGCACTCAGCGCTCCCGAGCAAGAAACGAATACAATCAGACAAGCAGAAGTAGGAGTATTATCTCTCCGGAGAGCTCCGAAGCTGGGTAAACTGCTCGTGTGCTTTGCCTCGATCCGCTCTTCGTGCGATCTCCGCCCCCCGCCGAACCGAAAGGGGCTCGGTCCGCCGGTCCCATAGGTGTTCGTGGATCAGCTTCCCCGACAGTGTGTACAGCAGGCATGATTGTGGTAACTAAAAAGCAAAGACTAATATCATACAGGACGCTCCCAGCAAAACACATATCATGTGGCGAATAAAAATATAGCTCCAAGTAAAGTTACCGATAGACGAAGACCAAAGAGGCGATGCCTTCCGGGGCATCCCCAAGATTAGACTTTTGGCTATTCTTGAATATCTTTGGGTGCATTGGGCATCCCCAAGCCACTCCTTATTCCATAGTCCATCAAATCTTTACCCAAAACTTGAAAACTTCACAACACAAAACTCAACAGGAAATCTCATAAGCTCCGTTAGTGCAAGAAAGCAAATGAACTCATTCTTTATTTATATCGGTGTTAAACCCACTGTATTCCAACTTCTCTATGGTCCATACCCCTACATACTAGCCATAGATGCATCAAAATAAGCAAACAACACACGAAAAACAGAATCTGTCAAAAACAGAACATTCTGTAGCAATCTGTAACTCTCGAATACTTATGTAACTCTAAAAATCCTACCAAAATAGGAAGTCCTGGACAATTTGTGTATTTATCTACAGAAAAAATAATCACCACAAAATCACGTTTCTGTGAATTACTAAAATTATTTACGTGCGTGCAAAGTTTCTGTTTTTCAGCAGAATCAAATTAACTATCACCATAGGTTACCCTATAGGTTCTACTTGGCACAAACACTAACTAAAACATGAAAACACATCTAAATAGAAGGTAGATGAAAAATTTATTAGTAAACAGAAGCAAACACAAAAAAACTAAAATAAAATTGGGTTGCCTCCCAATTAGCGCTATCGTTTAACGCCCCTAGCTAGGCATAAAAGCGAGGATAGATCTAAGTATTGCCATCTTTGGCACTCAATTCATAAGTAGCTCGCATGATATATTCATAAGGTAATTTAACTTTCTGTGACGCCCGGATAATTAGGCTACAGTAAACCTCCGTTAATGATGCCACGTCACCACGGTTACTGTTATTAATCTCGCGATGGTTCAAAAACGGTTCGAATTCAAATTTAAAATCAAGTCAAACGATTAAAGTTTTCAAAAGTCAAAACTAAAATGTTATTAATGTGACAAATAAATCATGGATATTATTGGTGGAGTAACAACAGTCATTATAAAATATTTAAATACCCTTAAGTGATTAAAACAACATCAAAACAATTAGTTATACTCCTAATATATTTTACCAAATACTAAACTATTTTTATTCTGAGGTAAAACTTCTTAGAACAGTGGATTAATTTGACACACTATTTTTGGAGCTGTTTTCATATTTTATTAAACCAAAAATATAGTGCAACTAAAATAAAAGAGAAATGGATAAAAGGTAAAGCAAAAAAA